>NC_056737.1:380214101-380556601 GCF_019279795.1 Protopterus annectens | reverse complement strand
CTCAGATTAAAGCTGTAGAAAGTACTCTGGAAGTGCAAGGCTACAGTGCCTTCCACACATTTAGACCAACAACAGCACAGACTTGGGCCAAAGGTGTCGTGTTTCGTTCTATGTTAGCGACAAACATACCTCCAGGTTGGTTAAACAGGATGATACAATGGAGCTTATCCATGTGCAAGTCACCATAGGTAAGGACCTTCACCATACCATGGTTAGCTACAGGTCATTATCTATGTCCCTAGATAGAGTCCCAGGAGTCATATCTAAACCTATTAAAGCCACTCAACATCCAAACACCTTATTCATGGGTGACTAACTACCCCTCTATAGCCTGGGAAACATACACTGTCTCAATCTCAGAGGATCAAAAATATTAGCTCTAGTACTCAACAACATGGGAGAGCTCTGGACCCCCCCCCCCCCATCCCCAGGGTCAGATACTCACAAGTGAGGTCGGATCACAAAGCTGTGTGATTTCAAGTAAAAATCAATCCAGAAAATCCAGCTAAAGCAGTAACAGTTAGGAAATATTCAAAGAAACTACAGCCTATTAACTGACAGTTTGTCAAAATTCAAGGCTCCACCAAGACCACAGCTACCTATCCAGAATTATTCATGGTATCACTGTGCAAACATGTGAATGGCTACAAAGAAACTGACATACCTACCAGAAATAAACCCATAACACAAACTAAAAAACCCACTAGAGGAATCCTCGCCTAAACAAGGTATATAATAAAAGACAACTCATGACCAAAATCAGGAAAAGCAACTGTCTTAAAGACAAGTGTTCTCTTATACAATTAAACAACAAACTAAGAGGTCTAATCAAGTCCAGGAAGGCTAACTATGAGGTCAGGATAGCTTTGCAGGCTAAGGACAATCAGAAGGTCTTCTTCAGCTATGGCTGGAACCTTAGAGGTGCTGACAAATTCAGCTCAAACTTCACCTCCAACTCCACCCCCCTCAGGCTCCACCAGGTGAAATCTCTCCCAACATACTTCCCCAGCTATGAGCAGGGACCGGGTGCTGGCAGCACTTGCTAAAGCCAAGAACACTGCCCGCTCCATTGGTCCTGACAACATCCACTGTTACTTCTTCGACAGTCTAAAAAAATGACCTATCAGGACTACTTCAGGTACTCTTCAATTACAGCCTTGAAAAAGGCCATGTTCCAAGTAAAGGGAGGACTACAACAGTCATTCATCTCCACAAGTGTGGACTAATAAACTGACCAGGGGACTACAGACACATCAGCTTAACAAGGCTAATATGCAAAGCCTTGGAACAAATTAGCAAAGAAATTATATATATGGACATTGGCAACCTACAGACACTGGACCCATCCCAATTTGGCTTTGTTAAGGGAAGATCATGCCTAATTAACCTGGTAGATTTCTTTGAGGGGTTCACCAAAGCAACACATGATGGTAAAACAGTGCATACAGCATATCCCAATCTGGCCAAGACATTTGATACAATATACCACTCGGGAATTTTCACAAGCTCACTGAGCTAGGCATAAACCCTTATGTAACTCGCTGGATTGCCAGCTGACTCATAGACAGGACCCAAGAAATCAGGGTTGATAAGACCACCTCCACCAAGAGACCAGTCACCAGTGGAGTGCCCCAGGGCTGTACGCTTGACCTGCTCCTGTTTGGCATCTACTTCACGGAAGTTGATGCTACCTTTAAAGGCCTCTAACTCATGAAGTTTGCAGATGACTGTAAATTAGGAGCTATTACAGATTCCCCCAAAACACAAACATCTTGCAAGTGGGTTTAACACAGACAAATGACTGGTGCCAAAGCCATGGACTAAAACAAGCCAGAAAATGCAGTATAATGCCTTTTGGGAAACTGTCAACTCAAGTTAATTATTCCATTGGTAAAATGCTCCTAAGAGCTGACCAAGTTGTAAGGGAACTGGAAACATATGTAGAAAGCAATTTAGCCTTTGACCGACATGTAGCTAAGATAATAAGAAAATCATTCTGTCGCCCAACTTATAGGTAAAAGTATAGCATTCCAGGTCCAAGGAAGTTATTGTACCACTCTATTTGACAATTATCAGACCTATCATTGAATACAATGCCCCCATTGGCATGTATCTAACTAGACACTTGCAACAGTTGGAACACCCACAAAGGTTTCTCACCCGGAGAATTCAGGACATGAATACCTTGTCCTACACTGCTCACCTAAAGGCTCTGTGTCTATATTCAGTCTCCTACAGGCTGCTTAGAGGAGATCTTTGCCTGGCTTACAGGGTTTCCTCAGACCTAGCCCTGATGGACCTGTTGCACATATGGAAATCTAACAGCACCAGAAACACTAGACTATGTATCTGAGGGAAAAGGACCAAGAACTATTCAATGTCACCACATGACTGGAGTAATGTCAGTAGATACAAAATCTGAGGGCCAGTCACTGACCTCACAGTTCTGCATTTTTAACCTCCCTGGTCAGTAGCAATTAGCAGAAAGCATTATTACACTCAATGCCTAGCATGGTATATTGTTTTACAGAAAGGTGACAGATAAGTTGGGTCACTATGGTGAGAGAATTATACAACGCACAGAACATCCGCAAAAGCATCACAGTAAAGACTTGAGACAGGATATGAACATGCTCTGATAACAGGTAGGGTAGTCTGACTATGTTATTTTTATGCTGTTTCTGTGTCTAACAGTTTTTAAGTCTTCAATCATCTTTCCTCCCAAGATGATTTCATGGAAATGGCTTCCCAAAATAATACATGGCATCCCAAACTGCTAATTGCTTCATTATAGTCTTATTAATTTTCAGTTTATTTTCAAGTTACCTGCATTTAGGTTCAGAGATTAATAGGTAAATGCTAAGCTAGCTGCCCTTCCGGGCCATTTTAAGCCTAGCCAGTTTCCCATTTTGTGCTCAAAATAACCTATCCCATTTGGTTATAGACTGGCATTAGCTATCCCATGGCAGATAATACCCCTAATGAGAATAACTGGACTCACACCATAGATAATTTGAGAGGACCCATGCGTGGGATTGCATAGATTTTAGGACCAGCCTCTGTCCATTAGTAGTACAGAGGGCAGTCCTGGGGTAAATTTTCTATTTTCCCATCCATAGATCTAAGTTGTGCTTGGATACGGACAAGGATGAACTTTGTTTTCTGTGGATAAGGAGTCTGTTCCACAGCAGAGGTGTCCTCTGTGAGAGATACCTGGTCCCTCCAAACCGTTCTGTTGATGTTGCAGAAGAGGCTGAGATCCCTAAACTGAGTACTTCTGATACCATTTGACTTGCTGATGTGCAATAAATCCATCAGTAATGGGTTGAACAATGTCATATATGCTAGACATGAGTCATCTCTTAGCAGTCTGCAGAATACCGAATATAGTGACAGGGCTTTGAGTGGGTCCATGTAGGACATGTTGTTTAGGTCTTGTATCCTTTTAGTAAGGTATCTCTGTGGGCGCTTCAGGTGTTGCATGTGTCTGGACAGATAAATGTCAAAAGGGGCATTACATTCAATGACTGGCCTAATGAGGGCTGAGTAAAGGGGGACAATGACATCCCTAGATCTGGACACAATCCCTTTGTTTATAAGATGTGCAATATAGAAGTACATTTTTAGAACGATGGACACATGTTGGTCAAAAGTTAGGCAACTGTCCACATAAGTTATCAAATCCCTAACAACTGGGTTAACTTTTAGGGATATACTGTCAATGTAGTAGTTATCTGGGGTAGATGACTTCCCAAAGGATACCATAATTTATTTTTTTGGCATTTAGTTTCACTCCATGATTTTGGTACCAGTTATTTATTTGGGCCAAACTTTCCTACAGGATGGCTAAGTCATTTGGGTATTCAATGACTGTTCCTAGCTTCCAGTTGTAGTTGTAAGTTACTGCCATCCTTCCAATCCACTGTTCAGGCAGCTGACCAGGCAAGATCTGACATAAACTGCTAGCTTACACTGAGAGAAAAAGATGCAGTTGTCACTGATTGACTACCATTGTTAGAGGACCGCTACACGTCCAGTGTTGCCCAAAGAGGTAAATTTCCTCCATGTCAGAGATCCAGAAGAAAACAATGGTGAATCTACAAAGGAAAATCAAGACAGTGATAGGTATATGTTTTTCCTTTATGCTTTCTTGTGGAAAACATTCCTGCATTCACTGTAACAGTCCAGGTGTTTTTTTGTGGCTCAAGCTCCAGAAGCCAAACTGCCATTATCAAAAGACCAGCCTGTTCCTTTATCTCCACCACACGCACACACGCAAAACTGTGTGGTCCTTTTCTGGGTTGCTGCTTTCCAGATAAGCTAATCTATATTTTGCATGAATTTAAACTGCCTTGCACCACACCATTCCTCCTGTTCTTAACAAATCTCTTGCAATCCCTTCTAAACCTTATCTGTAGTCACCTTGTCACACAACTGTGTATAACCTACAAAAAGGTGAACTTTACCATCCACATTTTCTGCACACACACTTAATAAAAAGACACTAATTTTATAAAGCAAAAGTGCTAAGAAATAAAGTCCATTCTCTACTCATACCTCTGTATAGCAGCAGAAACTTGCTTATTGAAACAAAAATAGATCATCCTTTATCTTGCTGAACCCAAAAGCCATAATGTAGTAATGAATATAATTTCTTCTTGGTTGGCACTATTACTACGCAAGAGCTGGTTCTAGCATTTCCAAGGAACAGTAACATAAGACAAGGTAAAAAAAATATATTGTTTGTGTCTTTCGGCTTTTCCCGGTTAGGGGTCACCACAGCGGAACTCTGGTCTACTAATGATTGGTAGTGGATTTTTACGTACCGGGTTACCAGCCCTGATGCACAACCTTCAATGAAGGCACGCCCCATTCACAGAAGATGCTCTGGCTGAGAATCGAACGGGATAATGTTTTGCTATGAGGCGACAACGCTACCACAACACCACCACCGCAGTTGTGTAAAAATCAGAGTTAATTCATACTTCACCTAAGATGTTAAACTAAGGTCTCACTTGTTTGAGTTGGTGGTAGCCCAGGTGAATGCAAACGATCCCACTGCACCTATCAAAAAGAGTAGGAAAGTTCCCCAATGGCCTGGCTAAACTTCTCTAGTAGTATAAATACTACCTCAGGCCTCTCCTGAAAAGAGGCCACTAGCCTAGTGGAACTAACCCAGGTCAAATAAGATTAAATAAATGTATAAGGTCACTAATTACCTATAGCGACAATACCTTTAGGCTCTTATGGCTTCATGGATATTGTTGCTCTATGTCACTTTCTTCAGCAAATCTTTTTGTTTACTGCCGGCATTTGTGGAACTTAGAAAAACAGTTCCTCACAGCAGGTTAAGAAGAGATCTGCAACAGTTTTGAAAAGGATGCTATATAGTTAGGGTCTGATGTTCTGAAGTAGAACAGAACAAAAACAATGTATTGTAGCATCTTAACAAAGGGGTAAATAATTTCACATAAAATAAGTATTTTCTAACTTAATCAGCTCACACCACAAATCCAAAGTTGCAAAGTAGTAACAAGTGAAGCAGGAAGCTTGTGTCAGGGGTGTAGAAATATAAAGCATTGATTACAGCCCAAGTGACGGCATAAGCAGGGAGAATGGGCATGTGCATCTTGGGGGGAGGGAAGTTGGTTGTTCAGACCTGGTTCACAGCATTATTCTGATAGTCTCGGATGAACAACAGAGGCCTGTTATAATGCAGGAAGCCAAATTCCTGAAGGTGCATGGGCATGGCCACCCAAAATCAGTGATGATAGCCCTTATCAGCACATGTGGAGAAGAATGCATGCATACATGCATGAATAGAGGAGGCATAAGTTCATGATACACCTGGGCAGGAATCAGGCCATAAAAATGAAAAAAGGTTCTCATTACTACTGGCGATTATACAAACCATACTCATAGCTGGCAGATGACAGTTCCACTCAGACAGTATTTCTGACTGATGGGACATTTGATGGCCAGCAGGCATGGGGGCAAAAATCATACAAAAAAGTCAACAGTAAAATAAAGAAGTCCTTCTAATTACTAAATATTACATCATAGATGCAATTAAATTACACAACCCAAGTCTACCTGATGGGTTATTCAAGATTAAAGACAGCCCAGATTGTTTACCTGTAGTTTCCCACGTTTTATAGGAATGAAACATGACAGTCTAATATTATGATTTCTGGTTTTAAAAATGGTAAAGACGAATCTGTAGTACATCTATGGCTTTTTTTTTTTTTTTTGCTTAACTCTTGCATCATGGCATGTGATGCTTTCAGGCTTCATGAAACATTCTTCACCCATCATTCTAAATACATCGTTGCCATATAAAAGGCAATTGCTGCATAGAGTTCAATTTTCCCATGCTGACGTTACTGCAACTCCAGGTTAACCTTTGCCATCAGAGATAACAGCAAAAGAAAATATGTTTTTATAGACTTTGACGCATGCCTGTGTATGTGCAGAGTCACATCTATTAAAGTCTATGGAAATATTCCCATGTTATCCCTATGGTGATAAAGTAAGATTATGTGGATATATCTTAACCAAAAGCTTATGAACCTTTTTATTATGAAATGCCTCAAACAGACCACATTTCATAGTGGACAGTATGCATCGTGGCATGTCAGTTATCAAGTACGATGATGCATCGAGTTACTGTGATTGTTTGATGAAAGAAATCATGACAGCCGGGAATCACTTTAACAATACAAATACCACATTTTACTTGCTGTAGCAAGATCTTAACCTTTTATTCAGGAGGGCACAACCCCTGCACACCCAACCTCTCATAGGTTCATACTAGGCTATCTGCCCTAGGGCATTTATAAGCCTAGCCAGAGTGTGTTTGGCTTTCGCCACCCATTTTCAATTAATTTTGCTATGCCCTTTTTTGAGGTTAGTATACTGTGCCTCTGTCTAACAGTGACACAGAAGTGATACCCGGGGTAAACCTACGATCTCCCATCCACTCATCAAGATTCCACTTGAAGAGAGTCAATGAGGGACTCTGCCTAACCTGGACTGGGATTTTATTCCAGAGTGAAGGGAGCCTCTGGGTTATGAATCTGTCCCTCCAGCATGTCCTATTTATTTCAGTGCTGAGGTTCAAGTCTCTCAAGCGCGTAGCTCGATGGGATTTGGATTTTCTGAGGTGCAGCATGTCCATTAATTCCGGGTTGGACATGGCTTTATACGTCAGGCATAGATCGCCTCTGAGCAGGCGGTATGCCATTGAGTAGAGCTGGAATTTCTTTAACCGGGCAGCATATGGCATCTGTTTGAGCCCTATGATCCTCTTGGTGAGGTACTTTTGGGGTCTTTCCAGTTGCTGCAGGTGTCTGGTAAGGTACATCCCAAAAGGGGCATTGTACTCAATTATGGGCCTGATGAGGGATGAGTAAAGAGGCACGATGACCTCCCCTGATCTAGATGTGAATCACTTCATGATTAGGTGGGCTATATAAAATGTTTTTCTAACCACTTTGGCCATGTAGCTGTCAAATGAGAGATTGCTATCAACTTGGGTCCCCAGGTCCCTAATTACTTCTTCTGTACTTAATGGATTACCACCTATGTGGTAATTTGTGGGCACTTTGTTTTTGCCAAAGGGGATGACTATCCACTTTTTGGCATTTAGCTTGAGGCCATGGCTCTGGCATCAGTTGTCTGTTCCTATGAGGCCCTTTCGGAGGATGCTTGTGTCGGCTGGAGAGTCGATTATGGCGCCCGGTTTGCAGTCATCTGGTCAGCCACAGTCCTTCCGTGTTGGCCTCTACCTCCGAGAAACATATACCGAACAAGAGAGGTCCCAGGACTGATCCTTGTGGGATGCCACTTGTAACTGGTTTGGAGTCTGACATGACTCCAGCAATTCTAACCATGTGGGTTCTGTCCTTGAGCCAGTTTGCAACCCATCTAGTGACATAGGGGTTTATATTTAAGCTGGTGAGTTTATCTATAATGCCCGAGTGGGGTATTGTATCGAAGGCTTTTGCGAGGTCCAGGTAGGCTGTGTGGACCACCTTCCCCTCGTCAATGGCCTTGGTGACTGTTTCAAAGAAATCAACCAGGTTTAAGAGGCAGGATCTGCCCTTAACAAAGCCGAACTGGGTAGGATCCAGTGTCTGTAGGTCCCCAATATCTTTATTTATGAGGTCCATGATGATCCTTTCCATAGCTTTGCAGACCAAGCTAGTCAGGCTTATGGGGCGATAGTTTCCAGGATCCGTTGAGGCACCACCTTTGTGGAGAGGGACCACTGTTGCTGTACGCCACTCTTTGGGTACATATCCTGTAGTAAGGCTAAGATTGAACAGTAGTTTTATGTTTGGGTTTAGCTCTTCTTGGAGTTCATGTAGGACGCAGCCCGGGACACCGTCTGGTCCCAATGATGCTGTGTTTTTTGCTTTGGAGAGGGCAGCTCTTACCTGAGCATCTGAGATGTCAGGGGGGCAGCACTCTGCTGGGATAAATGTTTGCCCTTTTGGTGGGGAGGGGGGGGGGAGTTTGCGCTGAACCTGTCAGCTAGGATGTTGGCAATGTCTGTGGGTTCGGTGTATTTTTTGTCATTTTGGACTAATTCTGAGCATAACTGGAAATTCCCACCCAGGTTCCTAACATAACTAAAGAAAGCCTTGTGATTATCCTTAGTGTCCTGTGCAATTTCTCTCTCGAAGTTGGCCTTAGAAGATTTTATGAGTGCCCGTAGTTTTTTGCTAATACTGATCAGAGATGCCTTCCCTTTTTGGGATTTTGCTCTATCATGTAGTAGCTTCCTCCTTCTATTGTATAGTTTGTTTATGGCTGGGGTCCACCAGACAGGACGTCTGCCTTTGGAGGATTGGGTCTTGGTTTTATTTGGGATTGCATGATCCATGCATTCCTGAAGGTGCTCATAGAATGCGTTTATAAAGGATTTTGCTGTCTTGGCCGTATTTTCCACAGGCCCGGGGGGCTTTAAAGGATTCCACCTCAGTTTTGAGGAGTGTGAAATTTGCTTTAGAGAAGTTTTTCACTGTGGATTTCAGGGCAGGGAGTGGAGTTGGGATGTGAATATCCAGTGAGATTAGTTTATGGTCTGATCTTACCAGTGAGGGATACACTTCTGGTCTGGAGCATAGAGTCCCCATGTTGGTGATGATCAGGTCCAGTATGTTTTCCCCTCTTGTGGGAGTGGTAACAAGTTGTTCCATAGCATTTGAGTTTATAAATTCTAGGAACCTTTGGGCTAGGGTGTTGGAGCTAGACTAATGCTCCCAGTCTATGTTTGAGTAGTTGAAGTCGCCCAATATAATGGTGTTTGGAGAGACCTTCATATTTTCCAGTGTTCTCAGGAAGGCCGAGTGAGGTTCCTGGGTTTGGGAAGGTGGTCTGTAGCAGGCTATAAACTGGAAGGCAGTTTTACCCACTGTTAGTTGCACATGGATAGTCTCTGATGCTTCGTGCTGTGCCACCAGCCTGGAGGTGTGGGTATCTTTGACGAATATTGATACTCACCCTCCTTTTTCACTTTGTTATTCTCACTCTGAGGTCACAGGACCTTGTAGGCAATGTAGTGCTGATTTTTTTTAGAAAAATAAATTAGCACTCACTTTCAAGGTCATGTGACCGTGGAGTGAGAATTAGGAGGCAGTGGAAGGCACAGCCCCCTATTCTCAGGAAGTGCACTGTGCTTGTCCTACTGCAGAAAAGTACCACCCCAAGTGCATTCATTTTTTTTTCAACTTTCTTTTGTGTAAAAATTTTGGAATGCAACATTCATCACACTGATGGATAGGCATATATAACGAACACAGCCCAGAGTTAATACTGACCACAGGGACAAAGGCCATAACCCCATGATGACATTTTCATACAGATAGCACAGTAGTATAGCAAGCAAATTCCATTTTGTACTCATAGGTTCTTATTGCTACCCCCTTTGGACACCTATCACTTAAAAATGGACACATCGCTCAAAATGTTGCTCCCAGCACTTAATAAATGCAAATAACATTTTCTGCTGTTCCCCCTAAAACTATCAAAGATATTGTTTTTAGATTAACAATATTGCACCTGTTTTGGAGGCATTCATTTAGACAGTTGTAGACATAATATGACTTGAAAAAAAAGCCATATTGATGTGATGCTCAGAAAAAAATATACGCAGTAGAGTACAGAGTATGCTTTGCTACATCCTTGATAACATACACGTACACACCCAGATTCCATTCAGTATGCTGATAAGTTATTTTGTTGAAGAAGTATTCAGATGATCTGATGTCTCTCATTCTTCCTCATGAATGGGTCATGGATCCGATCCTCAGATCAGACTTGGCCACATTTCTACAGACGAGGCTCTAAGTCTCAAGCACCTCCCTCTTCCCATAATGCTCTACCCTTTGCCTAGCCTTCTCAGATCTTGTTTTCCGCCAGTGGTGTCAGATGTAGTTTCCTTCAGTCTCGAGCTGTAGGATCGTAGAGTGAAATTAATCCTGTTCCTTCCCTCTGCTAAGTTTAATTTTATTATTGCTTTTTGCTTCCTAGCTTCCTTCCCTTCCTTTAGTCCTTTCGCAGCATTTGTGTTGCTGTTTGCTCCCTTTGTTTCTGGGCCCCCCCCCAACAGCTTTATATTGCTAGTTAGTAAAGAGATTTTATAATTTCTATTTGCTTGGTATTTTTTAGTGTGTGTGTGTGTGTGTGTGTGTGTGTGTGTGTGTGTGTTTGTGTGTGTGGGTGCCTGTTCTTTCGGCAATGATTCTCTGTGTGCACTCGTGTGAGATTAGATTTTACCAGTCACCATGTCGGAAAAAATAACTGGATTCAAACATTGTGCAGAATGCAGGCACAAAACTCCCTTTCTGATGCTCATGACAGTTGCGTTTACTGCCTTGGCCTTTAACATCTTCAGTTAGCTTGTGTTATCTTTGACAGATTCAATCCCAGGGCATTGGCTGACTGGAAAAATAAATTAATCTTTGCCTGCAGAAACTGTTGCTCTAGGGGTTCAACCCCCTCCAAACTTGTAGCAGGGCCTTCGGACCCAAAGAAACATCTGCACAAGCCTTTGTGGGCTTCTTCGTAGTCACCTTCCAAACTTCCCAGGCTCTCAGATCTGACTTCTTAGGATCCTAGGTCTTTTTCTGCTCCAGTGGCCTCGAAGCTCTCTACAGATCCGATCAGTGTTGCTACCTCCAACAGCTCTCCAGGACCATCCATCTCTGTTTCAGGTCCTCAGTCCTCGGATCTGAAAGCTTGGAGTTGGACCCCGGAACTCTCGAGTACGCTGGAACCACCTCTACCCTGCCTTCCAAACTGACCTCAGTATAGCTTCTTCAAGGTCTTCTAGGAGCCTATCTGAAATCGATGTGGACAGGATAATATGGAAGATTGTCAAGATTCACATCCAGATGTGGGTTCTGGCTTCTCCATCCCCTCTGGGATCTGTGGGCATACCCATTACCATGCAGTCTCCTTTTCCAATCCCCCTACTGCCATCGGAGCCCCAGGACCTTAGCCACCCGGGAGTGTTGGTGCCATATCTGAGGAGACTGCCATCCTCTATGCCAACAGTTGCCCTGACTGCCTTTGCTCGGATTTCTTCAGATCAGACTGCATCTCGGATCCAAGCTGTCACCGTTGGGTCTAAGGTGAGGGCTTCGGGTCAGACTTTGTTGGATCCATCCCGTTCTTTTGAGGCTTCATCACTCAACAGTTCAGATCTGATTATGACTGGAAACCAGGGATTGGAAGTTCCTGTCTTCTCTTCCTTGGTTGCTTCGGGTCCAGGGAGCTGGGAAGGGAGTCTGCAGGACCATCAGCATTCCAGACCTTAGAAAGGGCATTGAGGGGCCTCCACGCTCTCCCTCCAGGGGGAGCCCCTTCTTCCAGGACCTATCCTGAGTCCCACATGGAGGGTATCCCTCGTAAGAAGATGTGCAAGAGGAGGCACATACATTCCCCACTGGAGTCTCTCACCGAGGACATAGACGTTAAGGAGGAAGAAGGATCCCCAGATCACCACCATAGGACGTCTCCTTTGGAGACATTTTGGAAACCTTGAAGCAGAGAGGTGGCTGGTCTGCCGAAACTCCTTCATCTGAAGAGGCTGTGTTTTTGGAGGCTTTCGGAGGTATGCTCATGTACTTCTTGAGTGAGCCCAGTGGACAAAGTCAGTCTTGTGTCTCGCTGGGCCTTGGAGGAACTGGACATGATGCAGCCAATCCCCAAATGAATGGATAAGTTCTTGTCCCCCCAAAGATCGACCACATTGGATCAAGGGTATACCAGTTGATGCCATGGTTGTGGCGGCAGCCACCAAAAAGGAGCTTGCTGAACAGAGCTTCTATGTCCATCCTCCGAACAGGGATTCCAGAGCAATTCACAGATTTGGGAAGCACATTTACACTTCAGCAACCTTCTCGTTGAGAGCATTAAATTATCTGGCACACTTTACCCAGTTGCAGAGAGATCTGGTCAAAGAACTTTCCAACTCTCTAGCAGAGACTATGTCGACGACGGACTTTGAGAAAGTACCTGACTGGCTACTCTTGTTTCCCCATCTAATTCATCCATAAGGTTGATCTCCCATTCTACGGAGGATATCTCAAAAGCAGCCGGCTCAGGCATTGCTATTAGGCGACATGCCTGCATGAGGCTGTGTGACTTCACAAAACCCTTCAAGACATCCTTTAACACCCCGTTTGATGGCTCCACCTTGTTTGGGCCCTCAATTAAAGATACCCCTACCCACAGTGAAAAGGAAGGGAAGACCCTATCTGCCATCGGGGTCAGGTTGTCTATCCCTCAGCAGACCTTCTCAAGAAACCAATGAGGTGGCAAGAAAACCTGGTTCCGGAAATCCCAAGGGTCTTTCCAGGATCACAGTGGAGATTCTTCCTCCAGGGGTAGAGGGGGAAGTTCTAATGGCAGACGCTGCCCTGGGGAAGAGGGGGACTGCAGAATCACGGCTTCAGAGAGCCCTTCTCTGACAGGCCCTTTCAGCACTCCTTAAGTGCTGCCCAACTGCTCAACTCTGGAGGCAGTCGGGGGCCAATTTTACCAGCACTCAGATGCCCAGACCTCTCTCAAAAAAAAATGGGTGCTAAGAATCATATCTAGAGGTTATTATATTCCCTTTTTCCTTCAACTGGCAGAGACCCAAAAGAAATTCCCTGATGTCCCACCCAATCAGAGGGAGTGTGCAGTTCGAGATTCCAAAACTGCTGCAAAAATGAGTCATCCAAGAGGTCCCAACAGAACAAAGAGAATTTCGAACTTACTCGCACTTCTTTTTAGTGTCTAAGAGAACCGGGGACCTCAGACCCATAAAGGATCTAAGCAATCTGAATTTGTTTGTAAAGAAAGCAAAGTTCTGTATGGTTATGGTCCAGTCCATTTTATCACTGTTGCAGAAGGATGACTAGATGTGCTCAATAGACTTACAGGATACATACTATTACATCGAATTAGACAGATGCTCCAGGAGTCATTTGCGCTTCAGGTTGGAAGCCACTTATTACCAATTCAGAGCTTTGCCCTTTGGTCTCACCGCAGCCCCTGGGATGTTTACCAAATGCATGGCAGTAGTCGCAATCCACCTGAGGCTGAAAGAATTCTGGACAACTGGCTTCTAACTACTCCAACCAGGCATCCCTTTCTTCAGGCCACAGATTACCTGTTACAAATATCCGATCCTTTGGGTATCATCACAAATCTACAGAAATCAAACCTAGCTCCAGTGCAGAACTTGGAATTCATTGGGGCCTGCCAGATACTCCGAATCAAGAGAGCATCACTACCACCTCATTGCATACAAACCCTGAGGGAACATGATTGTATTATTTTATATTTTACAACCCCTCCAGCAAGACTAATACTTTAAGCTCTTGGGTCTATGGTAGCAGCCATTACGTTTGTTCTGTTAGCAAGGTTTTTTATGAGAGTACTTCAATGGACTCTGGCTGTTCAATGATCTATTCTCTACCAACCTCTATCGGCTCCTATCAAATTAACTCCGATTTGCAGAAAGCATCTTCGATGGTTGCTTCTTTCAGACAATCTGATGATCAGCAGGTTTTTCCTACTCCTGTCCCCCTCAGCCACGGTGACCATGGATGCTTCCCATTTGATTTGAGGTGGGGGGGGGGATTTCCAGGGAAAGATCGTCCAAAGCATGTGGACTGACAGAGACCAGATTGCATATCAATGTTCTTGAGATGAGGGCAGTCCTTTTCAAGTTGCAGGCCTTTCAGGATGTTCTCCCTCTAGGGATGATAGCAATTCACACAGACAAAATGTCGGTGGTTTGGTGCATCAAAAAACGGGGGAGGGGGGCATTCATGTCCTTTGTGCAGAGAGGCCATGGGTGTCTGGGAATGGGAAATATCTTCAGACTGCTTTCTACTAGCAAGTCACATACAGGGAAGTCCAACGTCCTGGCAGACAAACTCAGGAGGTCCATTCTGACCCCTCATGAGTGATCCCTCAACCAGTCAGTAGCAGACTTGATTTTAAGCCACTGGGGCCAACCTTGCTGCAACCTGTTTGCCTCCCCTCACAATAACAAATGCAGCATGTACTTCACTCTGATCCCCCTGCTGGGGGAGTCCCTGAGGGATGCTCTAGTTCATGATTGGCCCTCCAGTCTCCTTTACGCTTACCCTCTTCAACCACTGATCCCCAAGTTCCTACAGAAAGCAAAATGGTTGAAGACCTCCGTGATCCTCATTGTCCCCTATTGGCCTTGTCAGATTTGGTTCCACTTTCTCTGGTCTCATCTGAAATATCCTCTATGGATACTGGAACCCACACAGGATCTCCTCCTTCGCCTTCTGGAGGGTTATCATTTGAATCTGTGCAACCTCAAACTAACCACTTGGTTTCCACATTTCCAGTGATTGTACAGAGGTCTGGGCTTACTTCCCCTGTTGGAGACATTGTGTTAGCCTCCCAAAATCCTTCTACCAAGAACGTTTATAGAAGTAAGTGTAAGAGGTTTGCTTACAGGGCAGGCAAGGAGAACATTGATCCTTTTACTGCTCCTCTACTTGCTATCCTGTCCTTTCTAGACACCATTTGTTTTGGGACGGTGCTAGTTTTTCGACTATTAAACTTCAGTTGACTGCTATTTCAAATTTTCATTCTGGACATTTGTCTGGTTCTCCTGCTATGTCTAGGTTAGGTAAAGTTTTTATGGAGGGATATTTTTCTATTCTGATCTCTGGTTAAAGATCCTTCCCCTCCATGGGATCTCACCATCATTCTCCAAGGTCTCTTCGGAACTTCCAGTGACTTTGACTTGAAACTTCTTTCTTGGAAAGCTGTTATTCTGGTGGCTATCACTTCAGCGAAAAGGATTTTGGAACTTCAGGCTCTGTCTATGAAACCTCCTTACATTATTTTTCATAAGGATAGAGTCTCCCTTCACACCAATCCTTCCTTTATGCCTAAAGTGGCCACTGAGGTTAAATTGAATCAATCTATTTGATTGCCAGTCTTCCTTCCCAATTTTTCTAACAAGGGAGAGCGGTTACTGCATCTTTTAGAGGTTCATAGACCACTGTGATTTTTCATCCATAGGATAAAACAATTAAGAAACACTGACCAGTTATTTGTATCCTTTTCAGCCAACTGCCTAGGCCAAAAGTAACTTTTGCTAAATGGATTATGAGTTGCATCTCTATTTACTCCAGACGTGGCCTTCAATTACCCTGCCCTCCAAAAAGCAACTCAGCTAGATATATGACTAAGTCATTCAGCCTTTTCTTCCAGAACCTCGACTGATATTTCTGCTACAGCCACCTGATCTAAAGTTCATACTTTTGTGACACATTACAAATTGGACATTGTTACCAGGAACTGGGCTTCCTTTGGTTCTGCTGTGTATATCTTTCATTGAGGCCACCCAAAGGTTGTTTGCAGTTGGGGACTTCAGCCCATTTGTGAGGAAGAATGAAAAAGACAATATCAGATTTATAAGTTATGTACTTACCATAACTTGGTATCTTTGTCTTCTTCTTTCATTCTTCCTCACTTCCCCTCCAAGCCATCCCCCCTCCTTGCAGCTCCTGGTAGATCTCAGGAATTATTGGGAACCTCTGTTCCCAGGTTGAGCCTCTGGTTCTTTTTTTGTTCTGTTCTTATGCAGCAGTTACCTTTTTCTTCCTATGGGAGTATTTGGGAGCAGCAGACTCGATCTGAGAATGCTGAAAAAAAGGGTAGAGCATTATGGGAAGAGGGAGGAGCTCGAGACTTGGGAGCCTAGTCTGTAGAAATGCAGCCAAGTCAGATCTGAGGATCAGATCAGTGACCCATTTGTGAGGAAGAATGAAAGACAACACAGATACCAAGTTATTTTAAGTACATAACTTATAATTATGTTACATTGGATCACTGTTTTGTCAAAAAAATAGTTATGTACTCACCATAAAGTTCCATCTGTGTTGTCCATTTTCATTTTTTCCTCACATATGGGTTTGGATCTGATCCCTCTGTTGCAATAGCTCATGCAACCCAAAAGCTCTTGAGCACCCTACCCTGCCCAAAATGCCTCTCTCCCAATCCTCTCCAATCTTGTTTGCTGATAACAATAGAAAAATGATAGAAGAGAAAAACACCTTAGCTAAGGGTAAGACCACTCCTGGCTTATGTAATAGCCAATTATCAAACTTAGGTCAATAATCAAAACATTGGTCAACTTGCTCATCCAAAAAAACAAGAAAGGGACAAGGGGATGATGGGTGGGTTGTTCAGGAAAAAATGAAAATGGACAACACAGATGGAATGTTATGGTAAGTACATAACTATTTTAATCTGATGTTGTCAATTTGCATTTGTTTCTCACAACAGGGGCAGAGTCCTCAACTACCTTTTCCCTGGGTGGCCTTATGGAAGGATATTCTTCAGAACCATTGAACCAAAGGAGGGCCTACCCCTAGAGATCAAATACAGCTTGTAAAGAGTAATAAAGGTATGAGGGGTAGCCCAGGTAGCTGCTGCACAAATCTCATCCAGGGATGGTCTGGCCTGAAAAACTGAAGAGGTGGCCATTGCTCTAGTGGAATGAGCTTGAACAGTTCTCGGGAACTCTAAACCTTGTCTCTTGTAAATAAAAGATATGCAATCTGTGATCCATTTAGCTAGAATCACCATGGTTACTGGAAGACCCAATCTATTTTCTGAGGAGACAAACAATTGACTTTGTTTCCTTATGACCTTTGAAGGTAAAAATGTAGTTGTCTATGAACATTTAACAAATGCAACAAGTATTCACCTTTACTGGTGAAGTCTGGAAAGAAAATTGGAAGATTAATGGATTGGTTGATAGTATTCTCTGAAACTATCTTCTGTAAGAATGAAGGATTAGTACATCACATGACCCTGTCTTTGTGGAAGACCAAGTATGGCAGTTGGGATGATAAGGCCTGATTCTCAGAAATTATTCTTGTAGACATGATGGCTGCCAAGAAAATGGTTTTCCAAGAGAGAAATTTAAGTTGACAGGTAGCCGCTGGGTCAAAAGGACCCTGTAAAATTTTCTGCAATACTAAATTTAAGTCCCAGGGTGGTGAAGGATCTTTATAAAGGGGCTTGAGTAATAGAGTTCCTCTCAAGAATGCTTTACATAGCTTATGTAAAGCGAGGGCGGAACAGTCAAATCCAATGTGAAAATTAGAAATCGCAGCTAGCTGCACTTTTATTGCAGAATAAGCTGCCCCTCATTAAAAAGTTGTGCTAAAAACTCTAGTATAGCATGGATAGGAGCTGAAAAAGAGTCTACATTGTTTTGTTGAGACCAATGTATGAATCTCCTCCATTTAGTGTTGTACAACTTCCATGTAGATGGTTTATGAGAGGATAATAGCATGATGAATTGGGGAAGACAGTATAGGTTTGTCTGGCTATCAATGTAACTGATAACACCAATTTGTCAGCTTGAGACCTTGGATGTTTGGATGAGGCATTCCTGTCAGGTGTAACAGGAGATCTGAAGTTGGATCCAGAATCCATGGTCTCTTCCAAAGGTGAGGCCAAAGAAAGGGAAACCAAATTTGACTAGGCTAATATGGGGGAATGACGGATTACTTCTCTCTTCAACCTGTTTGCTTTCTGAAGAAATTTGGGAATCAAAGGAGTTGTTGAAAAGGCATATAGCAGACCGGGAGGTCAATCATGAGTGAGAATCCCTCGGGGACTCCTCTCTTGGGGGGATCAGGGCAAAGTAGCTGCTGCATTTGTTGTTCAAAGGGGACAGAAACATGTTACAGCAAGGCTGGCCCCTCTTGCAGAATATACTTTCCGCTACTTTCTGACTGAGGGACCACTCGTGAGGCATAATAATGGATCTGCTCAACTTGTCTGCTATCATGTTAGACTTTCCCAGAATGTGCGTTGCTACCAGACAGCGGTTGGATGAGATCACACACTGGGCGCTTCTCGACATAAAGGGTATGATCTCATTCCCCCTTGCTTATTATGTACCAGACTACTGACATGTTATCCGATTAAAGTGCAATTGTCCACAGAGTGACAGCATTCTGAAAGCCTTGCAATGCTAGCAACACCGCTTCTCTAGTACATTTATGTGCGACTTGGCCTCCAGTGTAGACCATGTACCGTGGACTGTTTTTCCCAGATAATGCCCCCCCCCCCACACCCTATCTGGGAAGCATCTATGGTCACTGTGGCCTTGAGGAAAGGGGCAACAAAGGGGCAACCTTGTATAAGTGGATCTGAATGAATACACCATGAAAGATCCTTCTTGCAAGTGTTTGTGATTTTTATCGGGGCTGACATGGGTTGGTGAAGGACAGACCATTGTATTGCGAGAAGCCACTGTAAAACTCTCATGTGGAATCTCGCTAGTACAACTAGTATTATTGCTGCTGCCATAGAACCCAAGGCCTGAAATATTGTTCGAGAAGATTGTGTAGCAACTTTCTGACTTGAACCCTTATGGTCACCACTCTTAATGATGGGAGATGTGCCACCATCTCAATTGTGTTTATGTTTGCTCCTATGAAGTCCATTTCTTGAGGGGGTCTAGCTGTGACTTTTCATAATTTACTGTAATACCTAACAAGGAACAAGTTTGAAGAACCATGTCTTTTGTTTCCAGAAGTAGATGACTGGTCAGGGCAGCTATGAGCCAGTCGTCTAGGTATGGAAACACCTGGAATCCTTGCTGTCTCAAGTATGCTGCAACTCTGGGGGCTGTAGTGAAACCAAATGGCAGTACTCTGAACTGAAAGTGACTGGCTCCTAGCCAGAAGCATGAATGACTTCTGGATCACCTGTCCATCTTTATATGGTAGTATGCATCCTGAAGGTCTATTGAGCACACCCAATCGTCCTTTTCCAAGAATGGACTGAACCTGACCATCTGGAACTTCCTCCACTGAATTGATTTGTTCAATCTGCTGAGATCAAAAATTGGTTTCTAGTCCCGTCTTTTTTGGTACCAAAAAGAACCTTGAGTAAGTACTGGATCCTCTCTGGTCTAGAAGGACTTCCTGGATGACTCTTGTCTAGCAGCTTTTTTATCTGAATAGCTGCTTGCTCCCTCTGACTGGGTGAAACATCGAGGAGTTTTTTGTTTTAGGGTAGTGGCAGAGAAAAATGGTATATAGTACCATCTAGATATTATCCTCTGCACCCATTTGTTGCTTATGTTCAGCCAGGCTCTCAGGTGTAGGGATAGAGGACCCCAAATCACCTCCAGAGAAGAACAATCGGGCCTCCATTCAGGTGTGCTGGAAGGATTTCCCAAAGAACGTATCTCTGGACCCTTGATGATGCTGAGCCCCTTTGCTGTGGGGACAGCGTCTTCCATCACTGTTCACCTCTCTGTTACTGGGGGAGCTTTCACCATGTGCTTGAGGAAAAGACCCTTGTGATTTTCTGAACCACATTTTTCCACTGCTCCCTTGACTTTTTTGAATATGGCCTCTGGGGAGTGAAAAAATGAATGCCCATTGCAGAAAGGGTCTTCCCATCTTTCTCGCACCTGTACAGCATACCTCTGAGTTTAGTGCCAAATACGGAAGTGCCGTCAAATGGACCATTGATGAACGAATATTTAAAGGGCTCAGCAAAGTCTCACAAGCATACCCAGGCCTGCCTCCTCATAGAGATACCTGAACCCACAGTTCTACTCACCCCTTCAGCGGCATGGGAAATGTGCCTCATGGGGAGTTTGCAATAACATGCAAGGTGGCTAGCTGGGAGGTAACCGAATCTTGAAGCTCTTCAGACACAGCTCCTGAGAGAGTATCTGATAGCTCCTTGATCAGATCCCTCTGCAATCTGGTAAAATAGTAAAGATAATTCAGGAACTTCAAGGCACAGGTCGCTGAAAAGAAAACACACTTCCCGCATCTATCCATCATCCTAGCATCCTTATTAGGAGAATGAAGAGTAGAACTTTCTTCTGCAAGTTCTTTTTTCGTGGCTACCACCACAACCATGGCATCAACTGGAATGCCTTTCGACCAGAAATTTGCTCTCTGAGGAGTAGGTTCAATGGAATGTACAGCCTCCCACACCTACCAAGAGATCAACTTGATGAGCTCGTCCGCAGTCGGGGTCACCCAGGAGATAGATGGTTGGTATCCAAAAGCCACCAGGTACACTGACTCCTCCGATGAGGGACTGCTGGGCTTCCACCCACTTCTCTGTTTTCAAGATCTCTATGATATCCCTGAAGGAAACATCAAATGGAGGTGACCGTGGGGATCCCTCACTTTCCTCAAGGTCAGTATCCTTGGTGATGGACTCCTCTGTGGAGTGTCCGGGTATTTTATCTTACCCTTCCTCTTCCAAGGAACCTCGTCCATAGGGAGTTCCAGGAAGGTATCAGAAGAGGAGGAGGAACCCTTCTGGGTTAGCCTGGGGCTTTTGGACCTGCTATCCCTGTGGGAGGTCTGGTTGTGACACTGGGTATGGGATCTGCAACACAGAAGGCTGCCAAGACAAACACAGCCCCTCCAAAGCCTCAAAAGTTGACTGACCCAAAGAAGTGAAGGATCCCCAATCCAAAAGGTCATGCCTATGGATCTGAAACCCTCAAATCCAGAGAACAGCACTCCCGAGGCCAAAGCCAGGGCCGGACTGATTCAAGCTGAGGCTCCAAAGAGATAGGGATGTCTCCAAAAACTTCAGAGTTGACCCCACTGCCTTAAACTCGACTGGGCCAACACGACCCTGAAAGCTCCCTAGCTCTGACTGGCCCAAGAAACTCAAGAGTAGAGGTCTGAGCCCAGGAAGGAAAGGTCCTCAGCTCTGGTGTAGACAATACTAGACAAATTAGATCTGAAGGGTCCAAAACTTCCAGGGAAGTTGGAGGAGGAATCTAAAAAAGGGAAGATGAGATTTAAAACGCCTGACCCTTAGTGGTAGGAGGTGAAGGGGGCCTTGCCTCCACAGGATCTTCTTGACCATCCTCTCCACTTCATCTAAAGTGAGGCTTCTGGTTGAGCAGAATGACGATGCCGATGGCGATGGCGACTTCAGTCTCTCCAGAAAAGGAGACGATACTCTGGATGGTACTGGTCAACAGGAGGAGAGTACCGAGTCCTAGGTAAAGAATGGAAAGGTTTAAAAGGGCTCCCCATAGGATCCAAAAACAATGGATTCAACCTATCTTTAGGAGTGGAGAGGCTTGTATCTGAAGCGGTTTCAACCAATGGGAGAGTTCTGTAAGTTGTCCGATCAGAGAAGGTCTTAGGATCTGACAGCTTAGACACTTTCTGTGAAGGCTCAGATAGCAACTTTGGAGCCGAAGATAGCCTTTTCCTTCCCTTGTCCGAACTTCTGGAGGACAGGGAGGAAGCTGGGTTAGACTGTTCAGACTTAGAAGAATGTTTCCTTTTTTGTTCTTTATCCGAGTCAGAAATGGACTCCCTAAAGGAAGGAATAATTTGTTTCGGTGTTCAACAAGGGCCTGGTGGAGGAACGCCTTGCGAATATCACATTTTTGCTGTAAATGAAGTGGGCCCAAACAATATACACATACTCTGTGTGAATCCCTCAAAGGTATTTTGTGACCGCACTTAGAGCATTTTTTAACGCCAGCAGGTTTATCCAATTTCTCTGCCATAATCCTAAAAAGAAGTTATGTACTCACCATATTGTTCCATCTGAGTAAGTATACTTCATTTGTCTTCAACCTGTGGGTATTCGGATCCAAGACGGCCGCATCACCAGCATCTGATCTGAGCTCCAAGTTCCTCCCCTTGCCCATAATGCCCCTCCATCTCCTTTCTTCCCTCAGATTGAGTTTGCTGAACCAGGAAACATAAGCCAGACCAAACCACCTTACCACTAATACACATAGTCAAAACAAGTCCCATTTGGAGAGCCCCAAAGTTTACCGCTCCTACATGCCCAAATAGAACTAAAGTGATAAGGTTAGGGTGAAGGAGGGAGGGAGGGATGGTTGAAGATAAATGAAGTATAACTACTCAGATGGAACATTATGGTGAGTACATAACTTCTCTGACTGAAGTAGTTTACTTCATTTGATCTTCAACCTGTGGGACAGAGTCCCCAGCTACCAACATCTGGGTGGCCTTTATGGAAGGATATTTCTGAGCACTGGAAAGCCAAATGATGCCCTACTCTGGGACACTATACCCAATTTATAATGGAAAATGAAGGTATGAGATGAGGACCAAGTAGATGCAGAACAAATATCATCCAGCAACACTCAAGACCTGAAAGCCACTGCAGTTGCCATAGATCTAGTGGAATGGACTTTGATCACACCCGGAGGAGATTTGCCTTTCTCATAATATGCCCGGCTAATACATTGGGAAATCCATCTAGGAATGGTGGTTTTGGAGACTGTTACCTAAAAAATGGTTTGGAATAAGACAAAAACAATTGATCTGATTTACGGAAAGGCTTCATTCTGTGTAAATAGAATCTGAGTTGTCTGTGCACATCTAATAAGCGTAACTTGTATTCGCCCTCGTTTTTGAAATTTGGGAAGAAAACTGGAAGATTTATAGTTTGGTTAATATTATTTTCAGAAGCTACTTTTGGAAGAAAAGAAGGGTTCATGCACAAAGAAACCCTGTCCTTATGAAACACCATATATGGAGCTCTGATACCCTCCTGACTGAAGTAATGGCCACCAAACAGGCAGTTTTCCAAGACAGAAATTGCAAATCTACAGTCACCACTGGTTCAAAGGGTGGGGAGACTAAGGCTTGTAAGACAAATGTAAGGTCCCAAGGAGGTGTTGGATCTTACACTAGAGGTCGTAGCATGAAAGTTCCTTTAAGGAAGGTTTTGTAAAGTCTAGATGGGGCTAAGGAAGCCATGTTTTCCCCCACATGAAAGTTCGAAATGGCAGCCAGTTGGACTTTAATGGTAGAAGAACTAGCCCCTTGATGAAATACACTGGATAAAAACTCCAGAATAGTCGGGATTATATTCCACTGAAAGGCTCAAATAGAGAAGGGCTTCCATTTGCTATGGTATACCTTTCTGGTAGAAGACTTATGAGCCTCCGCCAGAATTTTTTTAACTGTAGAAGCCAAACCAGAGTCCTAATAATTAGTGTAACTGGAGCAGCTAAGGGGTAATCTTCAGACTGTCCAGATCTGGGTGAGGAATCCTCAAGGGATGAGAAATGAGATCCGGAACCGGATCCAAGATCCATGTTGGAACTACTAGGTAAGACCAAAGAGATCAGAACCAGACTTGGCGAGGCCAGAATGGGGCAATGAGGATTACTGAGCTCCCCACTGTGAGCTTTCTGAATAAACTTGGGAATGAGTGGTAATGGAGGATAAGCATAAAGATGACCGGGAGGCCAAGCATGAACCAGTGTAGGAGAGTATAGAGCGAAGAATTCACTGCACTTCGCATTGGAAGGAGATGTGAAGAGATCGCAGCAAGGCCAGCCCCACTTGAGGAAGACTCATAAGGCATCAGAATAGTCCTGCTGAGCCTGTAAGCTAAAATGTTGGAAAATCCCGGAATGTGCATTGCCACCAGAAAGAGGCCAGTGGAGACTACTCATTCACACACTCTCCTGGCTTCTCGACAAAGAGGGTAAGATCTGGTTCCGCTCTGGTTGTTTATGTACCAAACTACTGACATGTTGTCTTACTGGATGGCAATAGTCCCCAGAGGAAGATGGGCATGAAGGGCCTGCAATGCTAAAAGAAACGCCCTCATCTCCAGGACATTGATATGCAAATTGGTCTCAGATGGGGACCAAGTGCCTTGGACTGTCCTTCCCGAGCAGTGCCCCCCCATCCCAGCTGGGAGGCATATTTGGTCACTGTGGTCTTGGGGAACGATGGAAGAAAGGGATGTCCTTTACCAGATCTGGGGAGCGAATGCACCAGATGAGTGACTTTCTGCAGGCTCATGATATGCGTATAGCATGGGACAAATGTAAGACCAAGAGGGACCACTGAACCACCAACATTCACTGGAGAACTCTCATGTGAAGACAGGCAAGGGGCAGGAGGTTGATGGTGGCTGCCATGGAAGCGAGAGCCCCAAGAACTGTGGCTGCTGAAGGGTTGGAGGATTGAAGAACATACGAGATGTGAAATTTCAGATTGTTTACCCTCTCTGGGGTGAGACAGACTTTCATTTGAATAGTATCTAGCCAAGCTCCAATGATGTCTAACCTCTGGACCAGGACCAGGGAAGATTTGCTGAGGTTGATCATGATACCTAGTCTGTTTGCAAGGAGGAAGTAATCCCTGGCTTGACAAGTAGACCCCTGGTAGAGGTAGCAAGGAGCCAATCATCCAAGTAGGGGTAGACTTGGATTCCCTGAAGCCTCAGGTGGGCTGCTACCACCACCATGTCTTTGGTGAACACCCTGGGGGCTGTGGTGAGACCAAAGGGTAGAGCCCTGAACGGATAATGATTGGCCCCCAGCCAGAAGCGAAGAAACCTGTGGGAGCACCTGTTCATCTTGATATGACAGTACGTGTCCTGGAGGTCGATCGAGCACATCCAATCCTCAGCCTGCAGATAGGGCAGAATGGCCTGAAGCGTGACCATCCAGAATTTTTCCTTAGCTACTGACAGGTTCAGAAAGTACAGTTGTGTACACTTACCATAAATGTAGATGTTCGGGTGTCTTCACTGTTGCAGTCATGACTGTAGGGTTCTCCCCTGCCGGCAGGCAGTCCTCGGTCGGCCAGAATCCCAAAGTCTGGGTCCAACGTCTGCTGTTCAGCCATGCTCCCTGACGTCAGAGCGCCAGGAGTACAAAGCTGACAGCCGACGCCATGTTCTCCAGTTTTTCTTGCCCCAGATGTCAGGAGTTCCAAAATGAATAAGGTCCCATAACCTTTGCAAATACACCTCAGAAGAATGGAGAAAAAAGGAACCACACAAAAGTAAAAATAAGAGGGGACAGGAGGGAGGGAAACCCAGACTGCAACAGTGAAGACACTCGAACATCTACATTTATGGTAAGTGTACACAACTGTACTATGTTCATCGTGTTTCACTGTTGCAGTCATGACTGCAGGGTAGAATCCCAGAGCAGAATGAAAGGGAGGTGGTCATAAAGAAGAAGGGGCGGCTAAAAGGCCCTGCAAGATTGCAGAAGCAAAGCCTGCCCTAGACTTAGAGTAGAGAGGTAGACTGTAGTGCTTTGAAAAAGTATGCACTGAACTCCAAGTTGCAGCTTCCAAAATGTTTTTGGTAGGAACTCCCCTGAGGAAGGCAGCGGAAGTGGCAGCAGCTCTGGTGGAATGAGTACGTATACTCCCTGGGATTTGCTTTCCATGGTGTGAATAACAAAATCTGATTCCATGAGCAATCCATTTAGAAATGGTTTGTCTTGAAATGGCTTTATCTTGGGAACATGAAGCAATAAGAAACAAACAATTGCTCTGATTTTCTGATGTCCTTGGTTCTGTCCAGGTTAAAACGTAGTTGTCTGTGTACATCCAAGGAATGTAAGATTCTTTCCCCTTTATTTTGAGGAGTGGGGAAAAAAGTTGGCAAGTGAATAGTTTGATTTAAAGCCACTTTGGAAATCACCTTAGGCATGAAAGTAGGATTACTCCTTAAAGACACCCTGTCTTGATGAAAAATAATATAAGGTTCTACAGCCATAAGAGCGTGCAACTCTGAAACTCTCCTGGCAGAGGTCAGAGCTAAGAGGATGGCTGTTTTCCAAGATAAAAACTTGATGTCAGAAGAGGCAGCAGGCTCAAAAGGAGGCAAGGTGAGCTTTTCCAAAACATAGTTGAGATCCCAAACAGGAATGGGAGGAGACCTAGGAGGTCTTAAGTTCTTAGCTCCTCTGAGAAACTGTCTCATGAGCTGGTGGGAAAAGATTGGAGGGTCTGTATTATAATGAGCGGAAACAGCAGAGGAATGTATCTTAATGGAAGAAAAAGAGAGGCCCTTATGTAAGAGATCTGTCAGGTAAAGTAAAATCAAAGGAATGTTAGGAAGAAGAGGATCAGAATCCTGAGCTTGCATCCAGGAACAAAATCTTTTCCATTTTCCTGCATAAGATTTTCTAGTGCTAGGACATCTGGCTTCTAAAATGACATCCATAACCTGCTTGGGTAGGAGAGAATGTATCAAAGACCCTGGATTAACCAGGCCGCCAGGCTGAGAGTTCTGACATGGGAGTGAAGAACCTGACCCTGGTGCTGGGACAGAAGGTTTGGAGTCTGTGGTAAAACCCAAGGGGGCTCCAGACATAGGTTTTTTAGAAATGGGTACCAAAACTGTCGAGGCCAATTTGGTGCCAGCAAGATTATCATCTTGGGCTTGTCCTGTCTGATCTTTAATAATACCCGTGGAAGAAGAGGAAGAGGCGGAAAGGCATATCCCGAGAGGTTTCTCCAACTGAATGATAGTGCATCCACTTTCCAAGCTTGTTCGTGGAAAGTCCTGGTGCAAAAAATCTGTAGTTGATGATTGAGGTGGGATGCAAAGAGGTCTATGTGAGGACATCCCCAGACTGCTGTTGTCATCCTGAATATTTCGGTGTCCAGCATCCACTCGTGTGGATCCGAAAGGTTTCTGCTCAGACTGTCTGCCAGGAAGTTTTGCTTCCCTGGCAGAAACTGAGCTTGAAGGTCCAGATTGCAAGCTAGAGCTGTGTTCCATAGATCCATGGCTAGTCTGCAAAGGGGGTAGGAATGAGATCCCCCTTGCTTGTTTATGTACCACATAACTGTGGTGTTGTCTGTCCGTATCAGTAGTTGTCCTGGTTGTAGAAGATTCCTGAAGGCCAATAGAGCTTTCTGAACGGCTAACATTTCCTTTAAAGCAGAAAACGGCACTAAAACTACGAAGTTACACAATTGACAGGACGGCTCCAAACTGGATAAAAGCTTTATTCCAAAACAAATAACAGTAGTCAGAAATAATGTCAAGCAAATGCAAAGGACTTTTAAGCGCTTTTCGTTTGTTCTCCAACAAACTTCATCAGAAAGTAGTATAGCAACACAGAAGCTAAACATTTAAACAGAAAAGTGCGGGAAAGTGTGTCCACATTTAAAGATATACTAACCTAATTAGTGTAAATGTATGCACATCTTCAATAAAGCATTGACATAACAAATACTTAAACAATCTAAAACAACATATGTTCCAACAAATTCTTAAAATCTTACAAACTGATATAATTATAATAAAGAGTTTGAACATTATAGAAACCTACAACCCAGACTAAGCTTATGAAATTGTAAACATATTATAACTCAGCACTACCTACACAGAGTCAAAATTGCACTAGTACTAGTAACATATAACTAATACTTAAAATTAAAATTAAAATAAAAGAATATTAAAGTCATTAAACTAGGAAAGACAAGTACAAGATGAATTTAATTGTGTAACAATTAAATAGGGAATAACAATAGTCAATATAATGTAACTATCTTTGTAAACTCCTTAATTTTAAAATACAGGAGATAGAACAAGCCTCATTCAAACCTGGAAAGTTGAAGGCGTTCAGTCTTATCTGCCACAACAACTCCAGTTCCTCTAGTTTGAAAGAGGCAGGTCCACCGCTAATGTCCTGAATAAATTGGTCAATAACCAAAAATTTGAACTTATGTTCAGGATTCACATAGACATGTTTAGCCAATGCATTGTTGTCCTTATTATGACAGATGGCATACTGGTGTTTGTAAACCCTGTCTCTCAGGCGGCGTTCAGTTTTGCCCACGTAGAACACGGGGAAAACAGAACATTTAGCCAGATAAACAACAAATTTACTATTTACAATTGTATCTGGCCTTCAGTTTGTAGATTCTGTTGTTAACAATTAATTGATTAGTACATTCCATATATCTACAAAAGTTGCAACACTCGCATTTAGACATACCAGTTGTTCTAACACATGGCCTATTATGTCTCTCAAGTAGATTTTTAACATTCCTACCCTTCTTAAAGACAAATTGTGGTTTTGGTCCAAAAGAAGTAAATATAGAAGGGTTACATCTAAATAGTTCCCAATTTTTGTCAATAACATTAATAATAAACTTAGTTTGTGCATTAAATGATGTAGTAAAAGTATAATGAAAATGTTGGTCACTAGCCAAGCCAGACACATCGTTTAACGAGGCTTCTCGTACATTCAAGATAGCCGCCTCAAAGGATGGCTTGTCGACCCCCAAAATAGGTTTAAATTGCTTAATACTTCTTTTATGTTCAACTTCTTTGATTAAATTATTAATCAAAGACTCTGGGTAGCCCCGATGCAAAAACATTTGTTTTAACAAGTCACATTCATTAGTGAAGTCTAATTGTAGACTACAAATACGTGAGGCCCTCACCAATTGCCCCTTAACTACCGATCTTTTTTGGTGGAACGGGTGGCAACTAGAAAAGTGTAAAAAAGAATTGGAATAGGTTGCCTTTCGATGAACCTGAGAAGTAAAACAGCCTAAACCAATATTCTTTGTCAACAAAATATCCAAATAAGCGATTGTGTTAACATTAAATGAGAAAGTGAATTGCAGGAAGTTAGTAGAAGAATTAAAACCACTAACCAACTCAAATGCCAAAGCGTCATCACCTTTTAACAAAATAAAGACGTCATCAAGAAAACGGGTATAGTATACTATAGCATTCAAATTCTTGTTGGCGTCAGGTGAAAAAACAAATTTGGACTCCCATTGGGCCATTACCAAGTTGGCAACACTGGCACCACAAGGGGAGCCCATTGCCAAACCTATTTTCTGAAGATAAAACTTGTTGTCAAACATAAAATAATTATTAGTCAAAATTAAATCCAACAATTCCATAATTAAAGAAATTTCAAGAGAGGGAGCTCCATGTTTCCTCATTATGTCTGCCGCCCATTCTGTTGCAATATCGTGAGGAATACAAGTGTAAAGGTCCTTCACTTCTACAGTTAAAAAAATTGTAGTCATTGTTAAAACTCAAATCGTTGATCTTTGACAGAACGGACTAAGAGTCTTTACATATCTGGGGCTCAAGGACCACATATTTCTGTAAATATACATCAACCACTTTAGAACAAGCATAAGTTGGAGATCCACAGCCATCAATGAGAGGTCTCATAGGAGGATTAGATACATCTTTGTGGATTTTAGGTATCCCAAATAAAGTGGGATATTTGGGAAAAGCAGTAAACATATAATTAAACACATTTTGATCAACTCATCCTTCTATAAACAGGTCATAAATGCATGATTTCAAGAGACTATAAGCTGCGTTGACCTCAGACCTAGAACTAACCTGATAGGTTTCATTTTCAAGTAGTACTAACATACGTGCGGTATAATCGGAATTATCAAAAACCACAAAGCCGCCCCCTTTATCAGGTTTGCATATTCTAATATCTTGAGACTGAAAGTAACTCAAAATATCCCTCTCATTTTTAACTAGGTGGCCCGTACTCAAGTATTTGTTGTTAATATCAGTACCTAACCTTCTCAAATCCAAGTCACTCATTTGTTCAAAAGTTTGTAGAAGAGGATGGAGTGGAGGGTTAAACGTACTAGGTATGTGAAAGTGGCTATCTGAAACAGCATGGCCAGAATTCATAAAGAACAAACCTAAGTTAAGTTTCCTAGTAAAGACTTTAAGCTATAAAATCAATTTACTAATATCCATATTATACCAAGGGACATAGGTATACCCCTTGGACAAAAAATCAACCATTTCTGAAGATAAAGTACTATCAGAGAAGTTATAAACCTTAAAGTCCCTGTCCTTATTGAAAATAATTGTAGGACGTGAGGGCTCAAGGTCGTTACTACTGTTCATATCAAGTCCAGACAGTGAACTATCAAGTACAAATGAATTGTTGCTTTCAGTTAAATGCAAACAGGAATTAGCCATAACAGGAGAACAAGGCTCAAAACAGTCAATAAACTGGTCAATACTAGTATTTGAATCAAGTCCAACAAGCGAACTGTCGAATTCAAATAAGTTGTTACTCTCAGTTGAAAGCAAACAAGTGTTAGTCATAAGAGAAGAACAAGATTCACTTTCATATAGCACATCAATAGGGCACTCATCTGTTCCAAGATGCTGGTAGTTCACCTTGGAAATTTTGAGCCCTTCTGCTGTTTTGGTCTGGCACCCGTATAGCTGTAATTCTGAAAATCCTGTTGATTTCTGATGTAATTATTGTTATTGTTCTCACGGTGATTATAGCCAGCTTGTTGGTTCTGCCTAGAACTATAATTATAATTAACCTTTGATGAATTCATTAGTCTTTCGCTCCTACGTACTGGTTCCTGAACGGTACCAACCGGTTCAGGTAAAACACCAGGAGATTGAGAATCAACATGGTTATTAGATAATCTACTTTGGTTTGTTTGTTGACTATAAGTAGAAGCTTGACATATATCCACCTGCTCAACATTAGTGTATAAGTCACTACTGTTCATTTCAACTAAAGAGTAACCAAGTTGCCAAATTTGTGCTGGTGGTGGTGGCGGGTAAGCATTACCTTTCTTGTAAGATACACAATCGCGTTCAAGTTTTTTAGACTTGTTAGAACTTAGTTTAGAAAGATGCTCATTAATACTAGAAAAAGTTCTATTGTAGTCATATTTGTACCTTTCAAATAAAGGGTCCTGCAGTACCTTAGAATCCACCTCCTTTACTAAGTTCAAAATTTTATCAGTCATCAAAGAATAGTGCTTAATCATTAATTCAAGCAGTTCAAAACCTTGTTGGTCGAACAACTTGATTAACTCTAAGTGAAATGGTGAATCCTTGATAAGCCCTGTCGGGTACTGCACCCTTCGCAAACCCTTCGAGATAATTTTCAAATGTAAACATTCTTTAAAATATGCCACCTAAAGCTGTGTCTTTGTGTATTTAAGTAGTAAATTATCAAGCAATTTTACATTAGCAACGATGTCAGTTTGCACAGAAGTGTTACCTTCTCCTGTAGACTCAGAAACAGTTCGCATTCGTTTAGCCACTCCGAATCTAAAATTATTGTCAAGAAATCCTGAAAGTGCACAACCATTCCTGTTAATGTTACACTAGTCTAGTGAACTCCATCTCTCTACACCCTCCGGTTACTATGGAAGGGCAAGGAGGTAACGTTTCTATTATGCGTGTTGACTGTTTTGCTAACGAAGAACACGCAATTGCAACACAGATGCCTGACAGCGCCTTGATGGATTCAAATTGTGCGCCTCTTCAGAGCAACATTTTGTCTATCGGAACACAACCAGCACTTAACCAAGAAGACGAACGTCCTGAGGTACGCATTATTGATGAAAACACTCCTCCACCGGGGCAGAGAGCAGTAGGGGCTGCTCTACTTTCGAACGCTATCATACCTGCATCATCGTTGGATCGTTTGCCTTCTATTTTGCAACCTACACTGGTACCACCTTCAGGTTTAAACCAAAACAGTGAAGGAGCTTCACATTCAAATACTGTACGAGTCAACAAGGGTGACCCTCTTCAAAACATTAACGGGAATGGTTGTGCACTTTCAGGATTTCTTGACAATAATTTTAGATTCGGAGTGGCTAAATGAATGCGAACTGTTTCTGAGTCTACAGGAGAAGGTAACACTTCTGTGCAAACTGACATCGTTGCTAATTTAAAATTGCTTGATTATTTACTACTTAAATACAAAAAGACACAGCTTGAGGTGGCATATTTTAAAGAATGTTTACATTTGAAAATTATCCCGAAGGGTTTGCAAAGGGTGCAGTACCCGACAGGGCTTATCAAGGATTCACCATTTCGCTTAGAGTTAATCAAGTTGTTCGACCAACAAGGTTTTGAACTGCTTGAATTAATGATTAAGCACTATTCTTTGATGGCTGATAAAATTTTGAACTTAGTAAAGGAGGTGGATTCTAAGGTACTGCAGGACCCTTTATTTGAAAGGTACAAATATGACTACAATAGAACTTTTTCTAGTATTAATGAGCATCTTTCTAAACTAAGTTCTAACAAGTCTAAAAAACTTGAACGTGATTGTTTATCTTACAAGAAAGGTAATGCTTACCCGCCACCACGACCAGCACAAATTTGGCAACTTGGTTACTCTTTAGTTGAAATGAACAGTAGTGACTTATACACTAATGTTGAGCAGGTGGATATATGTCAAGCTTCTACTTATAGTCAACAAACAAACCAAAGTAGATTATCTAATAACCATGTTGATTCTCAATCTCCTGGTGTTTTACCTGAACCGGTTGGTACCGTTCAGGAACCAGTACGTAGGAGCGAAAGACTAATGAATTCATCAAAGGTTAATTATAATTATAGTTCTAGGCAGAACCAACAAGCTGGCTATAATCACCGTGAGAACAATAACAATAATTACATCAGAAATCAACAGGATTTTCAGAATTACAGCTATACGGGTGCCAGACCAAAACAGCAGAAGGGCTCAAAATTTCCAAGGTGAACTACCAGCATCTTGGAACGGATGAGTGCCCTATTGATGTGCTATATGAAAGTGAATCTTGTTTTTCTCTTATGACTAACACTTGTTTGCTTTCAACTGAGAGTAACAACTTATTTGAATTCGACAGTTCGCTTGTTGGCCTTGATTCAAATACTAGTATTGACCAGTTTATTGACTGTTTTGAGCCTTGTTCTCCTGTTATGGCTAATTCTTGTTTGCATTTAACTGAAAGCAACAATTCATTTGTACTTGATAGTTCAATGTCTGGACTTGATATGAACAGTAGTAATGACCTTGAGCCCCCACGTCCTATAATTATTTTCAATAAGGACAAGGACTTTAAGGTTTATAACTTCTCTGATAGTACTTTATTTTCAGAAATGGTTGATTTTTTATCCAAGGGGTATACCTATGTCCCTTGGTATAATATGGATATTAGTAAATTGACTTTATAGCTTAAAGTCTTTACTAGGAAACTTAACTTAGGTTTGTTCTTTATGAATTCTGGCCATGCTGTTTCAGATAGCCACTTTCACATACCTAGTACATTTAACCCTCCACTCCATCCTCTTCTACAAACTTTTGAACAAATGAGTGAGTTGGATTTGAGAAGGTTAGGTACTGATATTAACAACAAATACTTGAGTACGGGCCACCTAGTTAAAAATGAGAGGGATATTTTGAGTTACTTTCAGTCTCAAGATATTAGAATATGCAAACCTGATAAAGGGGGCGGATTTGTGGTTTTTGATAATTCCGATTATACCGCACATATGTTAGTACTACTTGAAAATGAAACCTATCAGGTTAGTTCTAGGTCTGAGGTCAACACAGCTTACAGTCTCTTGAAATCATGCATTTATGACCTGTTTATAGAAGGACGAGTTGATCAAAATATGTTTAATTATATGTTTACTGCTTTTCCCAGATATTCCACTTTATTTGGGATACCTAAAATCCACAAAGATGCATCTATTCCTCCTATGAGACCTCTCATTGATGGCTGTGGATCTCCAACTTATGCTTGTTCTAAAGTGGTTGATCTATATTTACAGAAATATGTGGTCCTTGAGCCCCAGATATGTAAAGACTCTTGGTCCTTTCTGTCAAAGATCAACGATTTGAGTTTTAACAATGACTACAATTTTTTAACTGTAGACGTGAAGGACCTTTACACTTGTATTCCTCACAATATTGCAACAGAATGGGTGGCAGACATAATGAGGAAACATGGAGCTCCCTCTCTTGAAATTTCTTTAATTATGGAATTGTTGGATTTAATTTTGACTAATAATTATTTTATGTTTGACAACAAGTTTTATCTTCAGAAAATAGGTTTGGCAATGGGCTCCCCTTGTGGTGCCAGTGTTGCCAACTTGGTAATGGCCCAATGGGAGTCCAAATTTGTTTTTTCACCTGACGCCAACAAGAATTTGAATGCTATAGTATACTATACCCGTTTTCTTGATGACGTCTTTATATTGTTAAAAGGTGATGACGCTTTGGCATTTGAGTTGGTTAGTGGTTTTAATTCTTCTACTAACTTCCTGCAATTCACTTTCTCATTTAATGTTAACGCAATCGCTTATTTGGATATTTTGTTGACAAAGAATATTGGTTTAGGCTGTTTTACTTCTCAGGTTCATCGAAAGGCAACCTATTCCAATTCTTTTTTACACTTTTCTAGTTGCCAACCGTTCCACCAAAAAAGATCGGTAGTTAAGGGGCAATTGGTGAGGGCCTCACGTATTTGTAGTCTACAATTAGACTTCACTAATGAATGTGACCTGTTAAAACGAACGTTTTTGCATCGGGGCTACCCAGAGTCTTTGATTAATAATTTAATCAAAGAAGTTGAACATAAAAGAAGTATTAAGCAATTTAAACCTATTTTGGGGGTCGACAAGCCATCCTTCGAGGCGGCTATCTTGAATGTACGAGAAACCTCGTTAAACGATGTGTCTGGCTTGGCTAGTGACCAACATTTTCATTATACTTTTACTACATCATTTAATGCGCAAACTAAGTTTATTATTAATGTTATTGACAAAAATTGGGAACTATTTAGATGTAACCCTTCTATATTTACATTTTTTGGACCAAAACCACAATTTGTCTTTAAGAAGGGTAGGAATGTTAAAAATCTACTTGAGAGACATAATAGGCCATGTGTTAGAACAACTGGTATGTCTAAATGCGAGTGTTGCAACTTTTGTAGATATATGGAATGTACTAATCAATTCATTGTTAACAACAGAATCTACAAACTGAAGGCCAGATACAATCGTAATAGTAAATTTGTTGTTTGTCTGGCTAAATGTTCTGTTTGCCCCGTGTTCTACGTGGGCAAAACTGAACGCCGCCTGAGAGACAGGGTTTACGAACACCAGTATGCCATCTCTCATAATAAGGACAACAATGCATTGGCTAAACATGTCTATGTGAATCCTGAACATAAGTTCAAATTTTTGGTTATTGACCAATTTATTCAGGACATAAGGGGTGGACCTGCCTCTTTCAAACTAGAGGAACTGGAGTTGTTGTGGCAGATTAGACTGAACGCCTACAACTTTCGAGGTTTGAATGAGGCTTGTTCTATCTCCTGTATTTTAAAATTAAGGAGTTTACAAAGATACTTACATTATATTGACTATTGTTATTCCCTATTTAATTGTTACAGAATTAAATTCATCTTGTACTTGTCTTTCCTAGTTTAATGACTTTAATATTCTTTTATTTTAATTTTAATTTTAAGTATTAGTTATATGTTACTAGTACTAGTGCAATTTTGACTCAGTGTAGGTAGTGCTGGGTTATAATATGTTTACAATTTCATAAGCTTAGTCTGGGTTGTAGGTTTCTATAATGTTCAAACTCTTTATTATAATTATATCAGTTTGTAAGATTTTAAGAATTTGTTGGAACATATGTTGTTTTAGATTGTTTAAGTATGTTTTATGTCAATGCTTTACTGAAGATGTGCATACATTTACACTAATTAGGTTAGCATATCTTTAAATGTGGTCACACTTTCCCGCACTTTTCTGTTTAAATGTTTAGCTTCTGTGTTGCTATACTACTTTCTGATGAAGTTTGTTGGAGAACAAACGAAAAGCGCTTAAAAGTCCTCTGCATTTGCTTGACATTATTTCTGACTACTGTTATTTGCTTTTGGAATAAAGCTTTTATCCAGTTTGGAGCCGTCCTGTTAACATTTCCTTTAAACTGATATGCAGGTGCTTCTGATCCTTTGTCCAAAGGCCCTGCAGACAGTTGCCCTGAAAATGGGCTCCCCATGCATAATCTGAGGCATCCGTGGTTAGTATCTGAGTGGCCGGAGGCAGACAGAAGGGTTTTTCTTTGTTTAGAGTGCATGCCTTGGACCACCAAAGGAATTCCTTTTGAAAACAAGGTAGGACGGAGATCAGAATGTCTAAACTGTGGCAATGCTGCGACCATACACATTTTAGGTACCACTGTATTTTCCTCATATGTAGCCTTGCATATGGTACGAGAAGGATGCAGGAGGCCATGTAACCCAAAGCCTGCAGGAATCTCCTTGCAGATAGCTGAGTTAAAGTTGCCAAGGTTTTGAAAGTTAGAGCCAGCTGTAACTGTTTTTCATGTGTCAGAAATGCCATCTGGGTTGTAGTGTTTAGAGACGCACCCAGAAAAATTATCTGTTGTGAGGGTGTCAAATTTGACTTTTTTATGTTTACAGTGAATCCCAGGAACTTGAGAAGATTTTGAACAAATAGTAGATGCTGTAGTAAGACCTCCTTGCTGTCTGCCTGAATAAGACAGTCGTCCAGATAAGGGTAAATTTGAATTCCCTTGAGTCTGCAATAAGCTACTACTGGAGCCAGGCATTTGGTGAAGACCCTGGGCGCAGTAGACAATCCAAAGGGCAGCGCAGAGAACTGAAAGTGCCTCGATCCGGCCTTGAACCTGAGGTATTTTCTGCACTCCTGCCTGATGGGAATGTGTAAATATGCCTCCTTTAAATCCAAAGTTACCATCCATGTATTTTTGGTCAACATTGGAAGTAGCTGCTGTAGAGTTAGCATCTTGAATTTTGGTATCTCTAGAAAAGTGTTCAAGACTGACAGATCCAGAATGGGTCTCCATGAATTGTGTTTCCTGGGGACTAGAAAGAGCCTTGAGTAAAAACCTTGTCCCATCTCTGAAAGTGGAACTAGTTCTATGGCTTTCATAGCCAAAAGAGCTTCCACCTGGTTTAAGGCCTCTGTCCATTGATGTTTTGGAAGATCTGGCCATCCGCTTGGCCTTGGTAGGGTATGAAAAATGGAATTTGTAACCTCTTGAAACCACATCCAGAACCCACTTGTCTTGGGTTATACGAGTCCAATTTAGGTGAAAAAGAGAAAGTTTTCCTCCGAGAGGGGCTTCCAGGCAAGAAGTTCCTGCAGCCCAACAGAGGGAGTCATTGAGTCTGTTTCCTATGAGCTTGTGACCTGTCCTCTCCTCCCCTAGGGGTGGAAGCAGTCCACTGTCTTGGTCTATAAGAGGCTTGTGTTTGAGGCCTTCCTCGTGAGCATCTGTATCTACCCCTCTGAGGCCTGTCTGAATTGGGAAAGGACCAATTTTTTGTAGGCCAATTCCTACTAAATCTGGGTGGCTGTACTTGTAAGAAATGTTTGCATGGATTTAGCCTTATCCTCCATCTTTTTAATCACCTATTCAGCTTTAGATCCAAACAAAACATTATGCTGAACAGGAGCATCCAATAATTTAGATTTTACTTGATCTGGCAAATTTTGTTCCTTTAACCATGCATGCCTTCTAATTACTGTACCAGAGGCAGCAGCCCTACAAAAAGCCTTCAAGGCATCAAAACCACAGTGTAAACCATGTTTCCCAACTTGTTCAGTGGCATGCATTAAATCATGTAATTCCTTATCATCTGCACAGGCGGAAATGGAAGTTAGCTTTTGTTTTAAAACAGACAGGAGAAATTGCTGGTATTTCAGCATATGAAACTGACAGTTTAAAGCCCTAATAGATAAAGTAGCAGAAGTGTGCACTTTTTTGCCCCATCTTTCTAAAGATCTGGAATCCTTCTCAGAGGGAATGGGTTTTTTAGCAGAAGCGGCCTTAACTCCCTTAGGACCCCGAGAAATGGTTTCAGGGTCAGCAGTAGGGTTCTTGTATAAAAACTGGTGGGAATCAGGAACCCTGTAATATCTGTCAGGCTTAACAGGAGCCGGAGGAAAAGAGTCAGGGGTTAAGTTAGCCTCCAAAAAAGCATCATCCACAATATCCAAAATAGGCGGAATAGCCAGGGGTCTATGTTGGGGAAGAAGAAGAAAATCCCTTAGTCTTTTCTTAGATTCTGAATACTCCTGTCCTTCCCAGTGAAAATGTTCCCTCATTTCATGCAAAGTTTCCCCAAAAGAGAAATCCTCACGGGGAGAAGCTGAGGGAATGGATTCCTCAGCATCAGAATCCTCATAAGGAGGGAAAGAATATTCCTGGTCAGAAGAAGAAACTGAAGAAACAGAAGCCTGATCAGAGGAGTCATAATAAACTTCCTGCCTTGGCCTTTTATCTGGAGGGGGATGTGAACCCCTAATCATAGTAAGTAAGTCCTCCGCCATCTTAAGTAACTGTTTCTGTGACTTGGGAGCCGGATCAGAAGAGGCCTGTGTTGCAGTCTTTGATTTGGAAGGAGTCTTTGCCTTTGTCTTTGGCTTTGCCTTTATTAGAAGCTGAGTAGGCCTGAAAACCCGTTCAGAAGCCGGTACCTGCACAGCGGCTCCAGACCCATCCAAAGGAGCATTGTCCGAAGGTCCTGCAACAGAAGTATTCAAAGGCCTAGTTGGCTCCTCGTGGGAGTCCGTTTCGGCCATCGGTTCCGAAATGGCCAATGACTGGGGCTGCAAAAGCGCCTCACTGATGACGGCCGAACCTGAAGCTGGCTCTGCTTGTACAATATCATCAGATTTGGACCTCGGAGGCCTGTCTTTGTCCTTGCGTCGTTTGTGAACTCCGGTAGCCGGAACCATATCCGACGACATTTTGTAATTAAAACGCCTACCGAAGTAATGAAATGCAAAATCGTACCTTCGTTTAATTGTACGTTGATTGAATCTAGCACAAAACCGACAACTAGCTACGTCGTGGTCAGGGCCTAAGCAAGGAATACAGTAAGAATGAAAATCCTTCCTTATGAGGTATTTGCTTCCCACATGAAATACAATTATTAACTTTTTCTGACATCGGACTGGAGCAAGAAAAAAGTTTCCCCAACGGGGTACTTAGCTTTGAGTAGGAGAAGAAAATCTTCGGACTGAAGTTTGTTCAGAAAAGTTTGTCAGGAGTCAGCCGACCGGCACTTGCGAACTGCTATCACCGCACGGCAAGAAAGACTGGAGAACATGGCGTCGGCTGTCAGCTTTGCACTCCTGGTGCTCTGACATCAGGAAGCATGGCTGAACAGCCGACGCCGGACCCAGACTTTGGGATTCTGGCCGACCGAGGACTGCCTGCCGGCACGGGAGAACCCTACAGTCATGACTGCAACAGTGAAACACGATGAACATCGGATAGATCCAGAATGGGTCTTTGGTCTCCCGTTTTCTTTGACACCAAAAAGAAAAAGAACCTGGAATAGATGCCAGATCTGGGCTGATCTGGGGGAATGGGTTGGATGACTCATTTTCTTAGCAGCTTTCTTATCTCTAATGCTGCTTCCTCCCTTTGTGTGGGTGGAACATCTGGGAAGAGTTTTGGTTGGGGAGGTGGTGCAACGAACGGAATGGAATAGCCTCTAGATATGATTTTTAGCACCCAACGGTCTGTCGTCATGGACTCCCAACTCCGTTGGGTGTAATGAAAGACTGCCTCCAGAGATGAGAAGTTGGGCAACCCCTCAGGGTTGCTATGCAGGTCTGTCCAAGAAAGGTATCCAAGACCCGAAGTTTTTCGGACCCCCTCTGCCTCTGGGCCGGCATCTGTCATATCCCCATCTGCCTCTGGGGAAGAAGAGCCCTGAGTGTCTGGGGAAAACTGAGATTTCTGGAACCACATCTTCTTTGTCCCTCATTGATTCCTTGAGAAGGATCTCTGAGGGGCGGACAAGTAGATCCCGATGGCAGACAGTGTCTTCCCGTCCTCCTCACTCTGGACCATAGTCTCACTTACAGACTTCCCAAACAGGGAAGAGCCTTCAAAGGGAGCATTCACAAAGGATGCCTTAAAGGGTTCCGAAAACTGACATAGCCAGGCATGTCACCTCACAGCAACACCGGACCTGGCCACCCTAGTGGCTTCTTCTGTAGCATGGGAGAGGAGGTCCATGGACGTATTGGCAATCACTTTCAGAGTGGCCATGTGTGCAAAGAACATTTTCTTGCCCTCTGCCGACGTGGTCTCTAGGGGTGACTCAGCGACTTTCTAGACTAAGTCTCATTGCAGTTGGATAACATGCACCATGTAGTTCAGCGCCCTTATGGTGAAGGTGCCTGAAACATAGACTCGCTTCCCCAAATGATCCATCGTTGATGACTCCCAGTCAGGAAGATGGACCATAGAGCTCTCCTGTGCAAGCTCTTTCTTGGTGGTGGCTGCCATCACCATAGCATCTACTGGGGACCCCTTGCTCCAAAAGGATTTGTCCAAAGGAGGGGGTGGGCTAAGAATTTTATCTGGTCTTTTGGGGAATGGCTCCATGGTGCCTGTCTCTTTCCATGCTCTAGAGGTGATGAGGTCCACGAGTGGGTCTGCAGAGGGGAGACACCCAAGAGATAGATGGGTCCGTGCTGAATGCCTCCAGGAACACTGACTCATCCTGGCTTGTTTTGGGCGGACCACCCCCTTTCTTTGGCATAGGAGTTCTATGATGGAGACATCTTTGAGGGGGGTGACCTGGGGGAACATTCCCCTTCCTCCAAGTCAGTGTCGTCTGTGAGGGACTCTGGAGAGGAGTCCAAGTGCCTCCTTTTACACGTCCACTTGCGAGGAACCTCCTCAGTGTGACTCTCTCAGGGGGACTCGCAAATTTGTTGCTGCTCCCTAGTGGGTGCTCCCTGGGCCAAATCAAGCACGGGTGGCCCCTGACATGACAGGAAGGTTGGCGCCATACCCAGAACCAAGGGAGTCAGGATGGATTCCGCAGAGGAAATGGTCAGGGGGTCTCAACCCACTCAAAAAGACCCTCTCCACCACATCAAATGCCGAAGTAGAGTGGACATCCTGGGAAACGAATGATGGAGCTGCTCCCTTCAGGTCCGTTGGGGAGCCAGAACAGAGATACCTAGGGGGAGACTGCACTCCAACAAACTCTAAGCCGACAGCTCCCCCTCAGATCTGACACCGAGGCTACGACAGTTGGATCCAACCTGCTCAAGGCAACAGCCGCAATCGAGGTACAAGGTACCATTGGCACTGACCACCTCGACCCCGAGAACTCTCAGATCCACAGATTCCAAAACCAAGGGTTGGATTGGAGAAGGAGCTATGGAGGTGAAAAAGGCTTGCGAGCTCCCCACTGTGGAGGGAGAGGGGGCAGGCAAGACTTCCATCTGGATCTGGGTGCAGATGAACCTCCACATCATCCTGTCCATCACAGACTCACTCAGGCTGCGGGTGGAACAGGAGGAAGATGCCACTGACACAGGCCGTGAGTGCCAGTGAGAGGAGGCTCTAGATAGTGACCTAGACTCCGTCGGCTCCGGGGAGAACCTGGGTAAGTGGAACCGCAGGGTACTGGGTCTCAGAGGAGTCCTGGACTTAGGGGGAGGCTCCGATGGACCCGACTGATCATGGGACTGCTTTCTAGGCCAGTTCTTGTGTCTTTTTTACCCCTCCGAAGGCCTCAAGCTGGTAGTTTGAATCCCAAAGGCCTGGGGGGAGGATACAGTAACAGCCACTACTAAAGCAAAAGCAGTAACAGGGACAGCCATCCCTGACACAGGCAGGAGCCCTTTCATCACTAATTTAGCCCTCCTGTCCTTGAGGGCTCTTGGGTTAAAGCTCGCACAGATAGAGCAGACTGTGTCTACATGGGCCGCTCCTAAGCATACAATGCACAGAGTGTGGCCATCGGCTGGAGAGAGCTTATGGCCACACTCTGTGCATTTTTTGAAGACTGGGTTTGGGGTCTCAGCCATGTCTAAAGAAGGCCCCACACAAACACACACACACACTAACTATAACAGTGGGAGAAGGCCAAGGGAGAGGAAACACAGTACAACACTAACTTTTTAAACTTTTTTTTTAACAGACGAATAAACGCGATGTTAGGGGAGGTAAACAAGAGGGAAAACAGGGCACCTAACTTGTACTAAGTAACTCTAAAGTACTTACCCACAAGAAACAAACTCCTGGAGCTCAGCGACCATGACGCTTGGCTGTAAAGCAGCAAACGAGATCTGAGGGAAGGAAGAAGATGGAGGGGCATTATGGGTGAGGGGAGGAGCGTGGAGCTCAGATCAGATGCTGGTGATGTGGCTGTCAGATCTGATCCAGATCCGAATACCCACAGGTTGAAGATCAAATGAAGTAAACTACTTCAGATCAGAAGCCATCAAGGAAACTTTTTTTTTGGAGATTGGAGTTAGGGATATCGATAACTGGAAAAAAGGGAAATAACTACTAACAATAGAAGTCAAGATGTACCACTGTACAAGAGAGAAGAGTCACAGAAAAAGGTAGAGAGAAGGGACTACTAACGATGGTAGTCCAGAAGTCCCTCTGTAATAAACAGAAGGTAGAATTAAAGGTTAAAAGGAAAAAAAAGACATTTAAATATACAAATATCTAGCTTTAGATAAAAAATTTGACAAGACTGAAAAGCTTTTTACTTAACTGCCTGAGACCTATTGGAAGGACCACATCTTTGCGAAGTGGCAAACGAGATCTGAGGGGATTGGGACAGAGGCATTATGGGTAGGGTAGGGTGCTTGAGAGCTTTTTGGTTGCCGAGTCGAATCCAAGGGATCAGATCCGAACCCATATATGAGGATATAATGAAAACTAACGTCAGATCAAATTTTTTAACACCTCCATTGAATAATCACTTAAAACATAGGCAAACATACATTTATACAAAAGAAAACAAACCATATTAACATACTTCTAGTTACAAATATTACTTGTCAAAGCAAATATTAATATAATGAGAATGTGATTGAGTACGGTTAAGAAAGTATTTCCTTTTCATTATTGTTGTGTTATCCTGGAGCTACTGTGTGTGTGTGTGTGTGGGGGGGGCACAGATCTCATATGAAATATGTGCAAGGGGGGGAGCCTTCTTCCAAAAGCAAAAATGTTACTATATTATGTTTACCCTGACCAACAGTGGCAGCAGCTTAACTGATGTCTGGAAATGGTTTCTTTTGTTGCTCTGTTGTAGTTGGATTGTACAACAGTGAGGGTAAGAAAGTGTTTCCTTATGTCCATTGCTGTGCAATCTTGGAGAGAGCACCACCCCAGGAAAAAAAGAAACAAAAACACTGCCTCTTCATTTTCTGTAGTACTTTTTGATGAGCCTAGACACAGTGGAACTGGTCCTGACTATTACTTTAACTGTATAGATCCATGCATATGCATAATATACAATCTTCTGTTGATATTTTCAACCAAATATAGATATATAAAGGTTATTTTTGCAGGAAGGTAATTACTGTAAAAAGATACAATAACATTACCAAAGTGAATCCCAAGAACAGGGTGAGTGAGAAAATAAAAAGCAGATAAATCCCAAATAACAAGAAGGCAACTGTATCAAATGATATCAAACAGACAGCTCCACTCTGAATAATAAATGTTTAATCAGCGTGAGCGCTTTCATAATAATAAGTTATGTACTCACCATAACGTTCCATCTGAGTAGGTATCTTCATTTGTCTGCAACCTTTGGGTATCGGATCCGATCTCGGATCCGAACCGGCAACTTATTTCACAGCTAATAGATCCGAGCTCCTAGCTCCTCCCCTTACCCATAATCCCCTGCTAAACTTGACTGACCTCAGATCAAGTTTGCCCTTATATAAGCAGCTAACAGGCTAAATACGTCCCGAAAGGGACTAAGAGAAGGACATCCAGACCTAAAATTTCGAAGGTCAGGGGGAAGGAGGGGGGGATGGTTGCAGACAAATGAAGATACCTACTCAGATGGAACGTTATGGTGAGTACATAACTTCTTAATCTGAAGTAGGAACTTCATTTGTCAGCAACCTTTGGGACAGAGTCCCCAGCTACCTAGATCTTGGGCGGCCATCATGGAAGGATGTTCCGAAGCACTGCGGAGCCAAAGGATGCTCTCCCTCTGGAGATAACATCCAGCTTATAATGGTTGATAAAAGTATGGGATGAGGACCAAGTGGCTGCAGAGCAAATATCATCCAAAGATACTCTAGACCTAAAGGCAACAGAGGTAGATATAGAGCGAGTAGAATGCGCACGTACTGCCTGAGGTGCGGGCCTCCCAGAACTTTCATAGGCCAAGAGAATGCACTGTGAGATCCATCATGATAGAGTGACCTTAGAAACAGATTTACCTAAGTTAAATTTGGTAAAGGAGATGAACAACTGGTCGGATTGTCTATGACCAGCCGTCCTATGAATGTAGAAGCGCAGTTGTCTATGCACGTCTAACGAATGCAGTCAGTATTCTCCTTTGTTTTGATACTTAGGAAAGAAGACAGGCAGGTTAATAGATTAATTGATATTAGCCTCTGAGGCCACCTTGGGAAGAAATGAGGGATTGGTCCTGAGGTATACTCTATCCTGGTGGAAGGCCAAGTACGGGGGTTTTACGCAAAGGGCCTGAAGTTCGGAAACTCTTTTCGCTGAAGTAATAGCGAGAAGGAATGCCGTTTTCCAAGATAGGTACTTAAGATCAACCGAAGCAGCAGGTTCAAAAGGGGGAGCTGTCAAGGCCTGTAGGACTAGTGATAAATCCCAAGGGGGTACAATGTCTTTGATAGGGGGTCTGAGCAGGAAGGTACCTTTGAGAAAGGTTTTGCACAATTTTGCCGTGATCAAAGGCCCTGATTCATGTCCCACATGATAATGAGAAATAGCTGCTAGTTGAACCTTGACCGTTGAGCAGCTAGCCCCCTGATGAAAAAGACCTGTAAGGAAATCCAACACAGTCGGCAACGGTGCTGTGAAGGGATCGAAATTATGATGCTCCGCCCAGATGGAGAAACGCTTCCACTTACTGCGATAGACCCTTCTAGTGGAAGGTTTGTGTGCCGCTACTAGTATGGCTTTAACTGGGGAAGAGATACCAGGAGTCCTGACTAGGAGTGGAACTGGAGCAGCCAAGCTGTCAGCTTTAGGCTGTCCAGATTCGGGATTGGAAGACCTAGTGGATGAGATATTAGATCCGGTAGGGGATCCAGAATCCAAGGAGGATTCACCAGGTGAGACCACAGGTAAGGGAACCACGTTTGACGAGGCCAGAATGGGGCAATGAGGATCGTTCTGCTCCCCAACCGACTGGCTTTCAGCATCAGGGGTAGAGGAGGGTACGCATAAAGCAGACCGGGAGGCCAAGCATGCACCAGGGCGTCTCTCGGGGATTCCCCGAAGGGGGGAATTAGAGCGAAGTAGCTGTTGCATTTCTTATTTGAGGGAGAGGCGAAGAGATCGCAACAGGGTTGGGTTGCCCCCACATGACAAAAATCCGCTTTGCTACCTGGGGATTGAGAGACCACTCGTAAGGTGAAAACCTGGAAGACCTAGAGGGAGAAGCCCGCTTAGCTGGGGGGGCCGACGCGGAGGCCTCGGCCCTCCGCTTGTGGTGCTTCTCCCTCTTCTTTTCCTTCCTGGCCTTCCCCTCCTCCGGCGCAGAAGCGGGAGTTTGAGTCCCGGCCGGGGGGAGAGAGGCAGGAGTGGCCGCCACCAGAGACTGGGAGGAGGCCACAGAAGCACCGGAGGCTGAAGCCGAATCTGGGGGCAAAAGTCCTGCTAGGATCAGCTTCGACCTCCGGTCCTTCAGTGCCCTGGGGTTGAACGCAGCGCAAATCACGCAACCAGAGGATAGGTGTTCAACCCCAAGGCATCGGACACACCGAGTGTGGCCATCTGCCAGGGAGAGCTTATGGCCACACTCGGTGCACTTTGAGAAAATCAACTTTGGGGCCTCAGACATGACTACTTAAAATAAACACACTCACACACAAGGCCCCAACTTACAAGTACACACTCACACACTACGAACCAGCGAAGGGTGGGGAGGAGAACAAAATTTACCACAAAAAAAAATTAAATATAGGATATTTAACACTAAGGAACCTAACCACACACACTTTAGGGAGATTTATAGGTAATAAGTAATAAAAACCACTTATCTGAGCAGGAGCTCGTAACCTAGCTGCTGCGTCTAAGCGTGGCAAACTAGATCTGAGGTCAGTCAGGGTTAGCAGGGGATTATGGGTAAGGGGAGGAGCTAGGAGCTCGGATCTATTAGCTGTGAAATAAGTTGCCGGCTCAGATCCGAGATCGGATCCGATACCCAAAGTTTGCTGACAAATGAAGTTCCTACTTCAGATCAAAAGTTACTTCATCAGACACATAAAAACAGACAAATTACCATCAGATATAGATATATATATATATATATATACACATATATATAGATATTTATATATATATATATATATATATATATATATATATATATATATATATATATACACACACATATATATATATATATATATATATTTATATATATATACCAAATACATTCAAATGGTCCAATCATACTCCACATATTTCCCTCCATTTTTAAACAATATAAAAAAAAAATCAATTAAAAATTAAAGAGACAGTTATTAAAATAACATGGTGTCAACCTGTGAGAATATAGTCAACAATAAAAACTGCTGATAACATGTTGTATGACATGATATAAAATATATTGCACCTAAACATCATTCTAAAAACATCCTAAGTTCTTACAATTTCTAACAATTCATGAGACCTAGTCCTACAGAACATACATACACACACACACACATATATATATATATATATATATATATACATCCTAACTACAAATAATAAATCAACGTTTAATTCTCCTTCCCTTTAATATTGGTTTCAGGGGCACCATATCATTTAATCCAGAAACCCTGTGTGCTCCCAGGCGTAAGATCCATCTCAGCTCATGGGATTCCGTTCTATTGGTTATGTCCCCTGTTCTTGGACTGTCCTGTATAACCTGCAAAACTTGAAATTTAAACTGATGATTTTCATTCTCAGCCAATATATGTTTTGCTATGGCACTATACTCCTGCTTGGTCCTGACACAATAGTTATGGTCCCTAATCCTCTCCATTAGCCTGCGGTTAGTTTTATCTACATAAAACATCTATTGCAATAGGCAATATACACTAAATGTTTGGTGTTACAATCAGTGCTGCACCTTACAAGTAAGTACCCCGTATCTGGGTGCCTAAAATATCTGGACTCATCTACAAATGTACAATAATTACATTTCTCACAAGCTTGTGTACCTAAGTTCTCATCTATCCTGGGTATAAACAACCGTGGGTAACATAGATGTTGCTTTATTGTTGACTATATTCACACAGGTTGACACCATGTTGTTTTAACAACTATCTCTTTAATTTTTAATTGATTTTTTATATTGTTTAAAAATGGAGGGAAATATGTGGAATATGATTGGACCATTTGAATGTCTTTGGTATGTATATATATATATATATATATATATATATATATATATATATATATATATATGATGGTAATTTGTTTTTATGCGTCCAGAGTGGAGCTGTTTGTTTGATATCATTTGATACAGTTGCCTTCTTCTTATTTGGGATTTATCTGCTTTTTATTTAATCACTCACCCTGTTCTTGGGATTCGCTTTGGGATGGTTATTGTATTTATTGCAAACATGTGTTTGTGAGTATGGCAGAAGGCAACAGAATGGTGCGTGGAGAGAATTTTAGTTCGACTAAACAGGTTTTAACAAAAGGTTAACTGAATGTTTGATGGATCTGAATAATCCGTTGCTGGCTGGTGAAATACCTGAACTATCGGATGATGTATTGCAGGATGCAACATCTAACATCAAGGTACGTGAAGTTAAACGGAGCTTGAATAATGATGTCTTTAAATACAAAAGACTGCAGTATCAACATTACCACTTTGAGGCATATCTAAAGAAAGGTGTTGTCCCGAGAGGACTTAGAGTCCTAAATATGCCAACTTATGGTAACACATATCCATCACTGCTGGCGCAGTGGCAGTGAATCAATCTGGCAACCAGCAGACAGTACATTCAACTTCTAATTGAGTTTTTTCAACCGATGGAGAAAGAACTAAGTGACAATGTGTTGCGGCAGCAGGCCGAAGTTGAACGTTTATTGGGTAATGAGAGAGCAGATATATATCCCAGTGAACTCACTGAGAAAGTGAACACTTATGGCAATAAACTGCTAGCTCAAAAAATGAAAGAAATAGCTAGAGATTTGCATGATTTTTCACAACAGCGGGTATTCACTTGGCCGCAGAACCAACCAGGACCTCTAAATTCTGCAACCAATCAACAACCCAAGACTGAAAATCTATCCAGTGAGAGGCCTGATACTGGCACACCATCCAATCCTGAGGCAGAATTTCTTATTGAAGTTAGTGAACCGTCCCACTCAGTCTACTCCACCCCATTGGTTCAAATGCCTACCACTAGTGGTGGAACTCAGTCTTCCACTACCAATGAGGATGGACCAGTTGTTAGACGAAAAATTATGCCTGGACAGGAAGAACAAAATGAATCATTTTTTCAACGTTCCCTATGCCGATTCGACCGACATGGAAGAGGTCATTCTACAGTGGGGCTCAAACGAGTGGTCAGAGACGAAAGGAGCCACCAGCATCTACCCAAACATGAACATTAAAGAAAATGTGGGGGTACGGAGATCAGGACTCGTATGGAACATCTCGCAATATGAATTAAATACAGTGGAGATTCAACTTTTATGTAAAGGTTTGAACTTTATACCAAGTGCCAGTGCTGATTTCAGTGACATTCTAATTCAATTACAATTGTTTGCGCGTAACATAACATGTAAAAAGCTATATGGAGTGCAGGATGATAATGGATTTATTATTTATAAAAAACATAGCTTGTATGTTCCAATGATGCCACCAAATACTGATGCTTTTATTAAGGCTTGCGAGAGGGATTTATACAATTGTTTCAATAAAGTTGATGCACGGAATGTGAATGATTTAACAAAGGAACAACAGTTAGCTATTTGTTCACTGCAGAACAACAGGAACATAGTTATTCGTCCAGCCGATAAAGGCGGACTGGTGGCTGTGCTGCATGCAACTTATTATTATAGTGAAATGACTGATATGCCTTCTGATGTTAAAACCTATCAGGTTGTAAAGAAAGACATGATTTTGAACATGAGAATAGGGTTCATTTACTTTTAAAAGATAGCCTATTTTTAGGGCATTTAAAGAAAGAGACTTATATGACTTTTTTCTTGTTGAAAATCCTGTGGTGCCCCAGATACATGGCCTTCCAAAGATCCATAAGGACCCCCTTAAACCCAAATTTAGACCTATAGTGGCAGGGGCTGGGTGGCTGACTGAGCCAACTTCTGTATTTTTAGATAAGGAACTTAAAAAAGTATTAGAGGGCTATGAAGTTGTCCTTAGAGACACAGAAAATGTTTTATTAGATCTGCACAATTATATGAAGGGAAGCAATGTAAATGATTTTGATTTAATGGTGACTCTGGATATAGTGTCCCTGTTTACTTGTACTCCCAATAGTGAAGGACTGGAGATGGTTAAGGCCTGTTTAATGAAAAGTGGGATATACAATGAAACGAGAGCGGATTTTGTATGCATGTTAATGGAAATGGTGTTAGAACACAATGTCTTTTGATTTGATAACAAATACTATTGGCAAATGTCAGGTGTTGCGATGGGTACCAGTTGTGCTAATGTGTATGCAAATATTGTGATGGAGTGGGAGGAGAAGTACATCAGAGTGAGTGATAGTTCTAATGTTAGATTTTTTCATAGGTTTGTGGATGACCTTTTTATTTGTTGGAAAGGTGACCAAGAATCTCTACAAGAATTTGTAGACAGTTTGAATAGTAGCTGCAGTTTTTTGAGTTTCACCCATCAGAGCTCTGATAAAGAGATTCACTTCTTAGACGTAACAGTTACAAAAATAAATGGACAGATTCACATACACAGAAAAGAATGTTACCATCCTTCATTTTAAGAACGGAGTAGTATGCACCCACTGCATATGTTTCCTAACATTGTTGAGGGACAAGCCCTGAGGGTATCTAGGCTATCATCTTTACATTATGATTTTGAACTAGGATTGGACTATTTGAAAACAGCCTTCATCAGTAGAGGCTACTCCAGTAAGGAGGTTATACATTCTTGTTCACGGGGGAGAAAGGAAAGAGAAGGCAGAGATAAGCCCTATTTATCAGAGGGTGGTAAGAGAAGGAATAGGAGATCAGTTGGTAATTCTATGGTTCCAGTCATGTTACCCTATGCCCAAGACATACAGTCGGTTAAGCAAGTTATTAATAGGAATTGGCACATCCTATTAACAGATGAAGAAACTGCAGGGATAGCAGGCACTAGACCTAGATATATATACAAAAACAAACAGTTTGAACCTAAAGCAATATCTATGTTACCCACGGTTGTTTATACCAGGACAGATGAGAACTTAGGTACATACACTTGTGGGAAATGTAATTATTGTACATTTGTAGACGAGTCCAGGTATTTTAGGCACCGAGATATGGGGTACTTATGGAATGCAAGGTGTAGCGCTGATTGTAACACCAAAAAGTTAGTGTATATTGCCTACTGCAATAGATGTTTTAAGTAATATGTAGGTAAAATTAACCGCAGGCTAAGGGAGAGGATTAGGGACCATGACTATTATGTCAGGACCAAGCAGGAGTATAGTGCCATAGCAAAACATATATTGGCTGAGAATGAAAATCATCAGTTTAAATTTCAAGTTTTGCAGGTTATACAGGATAGTCCAAGAACAGGGGACATAACCAATAGAACGGAATCCCTTGAGCTGAGATGGATTTTACGCCTGGGAGCACACAGGGGTTCTGGATTAAATTATATGGTGCCCCTGAAACCAATATTAAAGGGAAGGAGAATTAAACGTTTATTTATTATTTGTAGTTAGGATGCATAGATATGTATGTTCTGTGGGACTATGTCTCATGAATTGTTAGAAATTGTAAGAACTTACAATGTTTTTAGGATGATGTTTAGATGCAATACATTTTATATCATGTCATACAACATGTTAGCAGTTTTTATTGTTGACTATATTCTTACAGGTTGACACCATGTTGTTTTAACAACGGTCTCTTTACTTTTTAATTTATTTTTTTATATTGTTTAAAAATGAAGGAAAATATGTGGAATATGATTGGACCATTTGAATGTCTTTGGTATATACATATATATATATATATATATATATATATATATATATATATATAAGATGGTGATTTGTCTGTTTTTATGCGTCTGATGAAGTAACGTTTGTTATGAAAGCGCTTACGCTGATTAAATGTCTTTTATTCAGAGTGGAGCTGTTTGTATGATATCATTTGATACAGTTGCCGCCTTCTTGTTATTTGGGATTTATCTTCTGTAAAGAGATGCTTACTCTATAATCTTGCTAGAAGTATAATGTATCTTTCACATTTTTTCTACTATTGTTACTTTATTTTAGCATTATGTTCCCTGGTTTGTTGCTAACAAATACATTTAGTTAGAAGTAGTAGTTTACAGACCATGATGGTTTCTGTTAGCAAAGGTGGATTGAAGTCATAATTTTCATATTTTAAAGTGATGTTTAGCCCACACATTGCACACACTATGTAGAGTTTTGGAAAGAATGATTATCTCACTAATCAAAATATATAACGGAGGACCTAGTTTTATTGGCTCGAAAACAGTATAGCTTTTTAAAGACAGATCCATTTCCTAAACCCATAAGTATTCTTTGAAGAAGCTTTAGCCACTACAGACTTGGGACATTATTAATCAGCATATTTACACTTCACATCAAAAGTAGCGATCCCATGTGGATAACTACTTCTGTGGATGACTAAGATAGCATAATGAGTTACATAGTCCGTGAATACTACCATACCCATTGACAAAAAAAAAAATCAACACATACTTCAAACCAAATGCTCCTGCTTCATCACAGGATATATCACCTAATGCGCTGTCCCTCTATCCATTCCTCTTCTCTGCTCCTCTTTCAAAAGTATTGAAGGTTGACCAACTTTAGAAACTAATGTAAACAACGTGCATTACACTCTCACTGTTTGCTATAATATACATGCACAGTTTTTCTATGTAACTAAGCTGAAAAAGAAGTTATGTATTTACCATAACGTTCCATCTGTGTTGTCCATTTTCATTTATTCTTGACATATATGTTCAGTTCCAATATCGGACTTGACTCGGCTGTTACTACAGCTCATGCTGACCAAAAAATCTCGAGCTTCACCTCTACCCATAATCCCTCTCTCCCAAATATCGCAGATCGGGTTTGCAAATTAGAAATAGAGTGACAGATAAAGCTTCAACGGAAGCCATATCTGCTATGCCTTAAAGATTACCAGAGGAAGTATATTATCCGTTCTACCAAAAAACCTTCAAAGGCTAGGGGTTGGAGGGAGGGGAGTCGAGGATAAATGAAAATGGGCAACACAGATGAAATGTTATGGTAAGTAAATAACTTCTTTATCTGACAGCGTCAATTTTCATTTTATCATTGATTAGAGTCTCCAGCTACCTTAGACCTTGGGCGGATTCACGGCAGGATATTCCTGACCACCACTGAATCAAAGGATATTTTTCCCCTAGAGACCAAATCCAATTTAAAAGTATGGGGGAAGCCCAAGTAGCTGCTGTACATATATCATCCATTGAAGCTCTAGACTGAAAAACTGTTGAAGTAGCGACAGATCTTGTAGAATGTGCTTTAACAGGCCTGGATAAGGTAATATTCATTCTCTCATAGATAAAGGAAATACAATCCTTGAGCCATCTGGATAAAGTCACTTTGCTGACTGGTTTACCAAAATTAGCACTTGAAAAAGAGACAAATAGTTGGTCAGATTTTCTCATGTCTTTTGTCCTATGAAGGTAAAAACACAATTGTCTGTGAACATCTAGCAAATACAGACAGTATTCGCCTCTATTTGAATAATTTGGAAAGAATACCAGCAAATTAATCGTCCAATTAATATTAGACTCTGATACAACTTTTGTTAGGAAGGTGAGACTTTTTTTCATAAGGAGACTCTAGCCTTATGCAAGATCAGGTATGGTGGTTTACAAGATAAAGCCTGAATTTCAGATATTCTTCTAAGCAGAGGTTATTGCTATCAAAAACAATGTTTTCCATGTAAAATGTTTCAGACCACAGTCTGCAGAAGGCTCGAAGGGAGAATGTACAATAGTTTGCAGTACCAGGTTTAGGTCCCATAGTGGAGAAGGATCTTTGAAAGGAGGTTTCAGCAAAAGTGTCCCTTTTAGAAATGACTTACAGGGTCAATGAGAAGTAAATGTAACATTCTTCCAAACCATCACAGAAATTTGAAATTGCTGCTAGTTATATATTCTAATGATAGATGGAGAAGCTCCGGCATTGAAAAGAGAGGCTAAGAATTCCAAAATATTATCAATAGAAGCAGAAAAGGGATCAATATCCCTTACACAAGCTCAAGTAATAATACTTACTTTTGTAGAATTTTCATGTGGAATGTTTATGAAAAGGTAGGAGAATTTGACGTACTGGGGATGAAAGTTTGAAACACCTGGCCACTAGTGGAATTGGAGGAACCATGCTGTCAGCTTGAGGTTCAGAATTGTCCTGGGTGGAACAGAAGGTTTGGAGCTGGGTCCAGAGTCCACGGTCAGTGAATTAAATAAGGCCAAAGAAAGAGGAACCATATCTGTTGAGGAAAATGGTGCAATGAGGATCACTCTGCTCTTCAACCTGAGTGGTTTCTGTAAGAATTTTGAGATTACAGGTATCGGGAGAAAGACATAGAGGAGTCTGGAGTGCCAAGTGTGGAGAACAGTGTCCCTTGGTGACTTCCCCAGATGGAGAATCAGGGCAAAGTTGTTGCTGCACTTGTATAGGGGAGGTGTAAACAGGTCATAGCAAGGCTGGCCCCATTGATGGAATATCTTTTCCATCACTTTTGTATTGAAAAACCACTTGTGAGGCTGAAGAATACATCTGCTCAATTTCTCTGCTATCACATTGGAACTCCCCGGAATGTGCATTGCTATCAGAAAGCGGTTGGAAAAGATCGCCCACTACTGCACTCTGAGTGCTTTTTGACAAAAGGGATAAAACTTGGTTCCTCCCTGTTTGTTGAAGTACCAAATCACTGACATGTTGTCTGTTGGAATCACAATTGTCCCCACAGGAAGAGCAGATTGAAAGGCTTGCAATGCTAACAGCACCATTCTGCTCTTAGTTCTAGAACATTAATATGCAAGTTGGCCTCTGTAAGGGATCAAGTGCCTTGGACAGTCTTGTCCAGAAAATGCCCCCACACCCATCTGGGAGGCATCCGTGGTCAATGTGGCCTTGGGCTCTGGAAGGATGCAGGGGCAAACAAGAAAAATCTCCTTGGGAGTGGACCCACCAAGCTAGATCCTTTCTGCAATGATTAGTGATCATAATCAACATAGACTGATACACTATTGACCATTGAGAAGCTAGTAGCCATTGTAAAATTCTCATGTTATATCTGCCTAGGGGAACTAAAGTAATTATTAATGCCATAGAACCTAGGGCCTGCAAAACTAGGCGAATGAGAACTTTCTTGCTGTGTGTTATTTTTTTAACCTAGGCCTATGATTTTTTGAAGTTTCACTGAGGGGAGAGACACTATGGTTGTATTCGTATTCAGCACTGTCCATATAAACTCCAAGCTCTGAGTTGGAGACCGTTGAGATTCTTCTTGATTGATAGTTATCCCTAAGTATGCACAGGTTTGGAGAAGATAATCCCTTGCTTGTATGAGTCAATACCTGGTTGGAGCAGTAATGAGCCAGTCACCCAAGTATGGAAACACCCAGAATCCTTGCAGTTTCAAGTGAGCTACTACTGCTACGACACATTTGGTAAACACTTTGGGCGCTGTGGTGAGACCAAAGGTTAGCTCCCTGAATTGGTAATGACTCTTTTGTCTAGCAGTTTTTGAATTTCAAGAACTGCTGTTTCCCTCTGATGGGGTGGAACATTGGGAAGTTTTTGCATATGGGGAAGATGGGAAAAGGGTATGGTATAACCTCTAGATATGATCCATTGCACCCAAGAATCTGTTATACTCAGCCAGACATTTTGGTGCAAGGATAAACATCCCCTGACTGCTCCACAGAAAGACAATCAGGCCGCCTTTCAGGAATGCTGAAAGGGTTTACTTGGGAAAGAGCCCCTGAAGGCCTGTTTCTGTGAACCACCTCTGCCACATGGGCAGCATCTTCCATTGTGGTTCCCCCCTCTGCCCCTGGGGGAACTGCCTCCACGTGTGTCCTGGAAAGGTCCTTGAGATTTTTTTGAACCACATCTTTCCACCACTCCTCTGAATCCTAGAAAAGGATCTTTGGGGGGGGGGGGGTGGAAAATGTATGCCCACAGCAGAAAGGGTCTTACCATCCTTCTCACACCTTGATAAAGTCTCTCTTACTTTTGGGCCAAACAAATACAATTCGTGAAGAGGTGAACTGACGAAGACTTAAATGGTTCCACAAAGTCACATAGGCACATCCAAGCGTGCCTCCTTATGGCTACGCCTGAAGCCGCCACTCTGGAGGTCCCTTCAACTCCAAGAGCAATGAGCCTCATGGACGAGTTTGACACAGACTACAGGGTGGCCAACTGGGAAGCAACCTTCTCTTGGATTCCCTCAGCAGCAGATCCCACCAGGGTATCTGACAACTCCTTGATCAGATCCCTTTGAACTCTCGTGAAATGTGCCAGTAAATTCACGACCTTAAGGTGAAGGTCGATGAAGAATAAACTCACTTCCCAAATCTATCCATTGCCTGAGACTCTCTGTTGGGTGGATTGGTAGATGAACTCTCCTTAATGAGTTCCTTCTTCGTGGTGGCCTCTACAACCAAGGCATCTGCTGCTAAACCTTTTGCCTAAAATACCTTATCTTTGGGAGCAGATAAAATTTTGTCCGTCTTTTGGGGATGGATTCAATAGTATGTGGAGCCTTCCATGCCCGCTGGGAAATCAACTGAATGAGTTGACGAGTTTGACACAGACTCCAGGATGGCCAACTGGGAATTAACCTTCTCTCAGACTCCCTCAGTAACAGATCCTGCCAGAGTATCTGAGAACTCCTTGAACAGGATCCCTTTAAAGTCTGGTGAAATGTGCCAGGAAATTCAAAGATATTATTGTCCAATCTCTCGGGGATGGGTTCAATGGTATCTGGTGCTTCCACGCCCACTGGAAAATCAACTGAATGAGTTCGCCAGTGGGCAGAATCACCCAAGAGGTAAATGGGTGAGTGCCAAAAGCCTGCAGGTAAAACTGATTCCTCCAAGGAAGGGTTTTGAGACTTCCAATCACCCCTCAGTTTCAAGATTTCTAGGATGTCTCCAAAGAAGACATCATCAGGGGATGACCTTGGAGACCCTTCCTCCTCATCAAAATTAGTGTCTTCTGTGACCAATCCCTGTGGCGAATTTAAGTGTTTCCTCTTGCACTTTTTCTTCTGAGGGACCTCTTCAGGGGAATAGTCTGGAGAGGTATCAGGAGACAACACAATTTTTATCTGAGATTCCTGAGGTTTCGGCACTCGCTGTCCCAATGGAGAGACTAGTTGAATAACTGGGCACGAGGATTGTGTTCTGTTCTGAGGGGGAAGGAGCTAACTGAGTCACTGTAAGAGACAAGGCCCTCTCCATTGCTTTGAAGTCTGGACCCCCCCCCCCCAAAGAGGGAAGGGAGCAGAGAACTGAGATAGACTGCCTCAGAACCGAGGTCACCCTCCACTCAGAGGAAACCACTCCTGAAACAGAACCCAGAGCCGAACTAAACTGTGCCGATGCTCCAAGGTGCATGGACGGCTCTGAAAAAATAAGAGTCGACCCCTGCCTCTTGGTGCCAACAGGGCAGATATGGCCCCAGGAAGACTCTGGGTCCAATACAACCAAAGAACTTAGAGTACTGACTAGTTCCGAAGAGATAGAAATCTCCGGAACCAGTGCAGTTGGTGCTAGACAACTTGGAACTGTAAACTCTTAAACCTCATTAGAAGTCAGAGAAGTATTAAAGGGGTGAATGAATGCTCATCTCCTAAAGTCAAGGGAGTTGGAGCTGAAGGGAGTCCTGTAAGACCTCATGCTCAGAAAATTTTATTCACCAATCTCTCCACGTCTAACTCTGTAATGCTTTTGGTGGAATGGACTGATGACAGAGAGGGGGATTTTGGTCTTTGAAGAAAGACCTCTGGAAGCTCACCCACAAAGGGGTCTATAGATGAAGAGCAATTTGTCTTGAGTAAAACTTCCTGCTGTGTAATATCCAGAGTCTGCACCGACATATTCGTCAGCAATAAAGAAGTGGAAAGTAAAGTCTCCTGTGCCAATGCCTTTGGCATCGAGGGTTTTGTCACAGCAGTGGTGGAAGGTGCCAGGGGATTTGCCCTGTACTGAAGTCCTTAAGCTAGATTCCTTCAGATCAGATGAACTCTTTGGAACCTAGGAACCTAGGATTTATGTTTCTTAGGTGTTCCATCTGGAAAATATCCTATGTAATCCCACTTCACAAAGGAGGCAGCTCTACTGAATTCACCAATTATAGGCCAATAGCTATACTCTCTCCACTTGCAAAGATTATGGAAAAATGTATTCATAGACAACTCATGCACCACCTAATCCAGAATCGCCTTATGGCAGACACTCAAGCATGGCTTCCGTCCTCATCACAGCACTACTTCAGCCCTCCTATCCTTTATTAACACCATAAACCATAATCGCAACAATAATTATATATCCCTCTTTTTGGATCTTTCCAAGGCATTCAATATGGTTGATCACCAACTTTTAATCCACACCCTGCAAACATTCTGTTTATATACTGGAGCCCTCCAATGGTTTCAATCCTACCTGAATGGTCGACAGCAGGCTGTCCTCTGGCAGAACAAACTCTCTAACCTTCTACCTAACACCCTTGGAGTACCACAAGGCTCTATACTAGGGCCCTTGCTGTTCTCCATCTTCATAAACGACCTTTATACTGTCATCCCAAAAGTCAGCTGTATCCAATATGCTGATGACTCTACTCTGATTTGCTCAGCCACATCTCCAGTAGAGTTATGGTCAGCTACCCAGACCACCTTTAATACAATAGAAAACTGGCTTTCTGAACATAGTCTGATCCTAAATCCCAAAAAAGCTAAAATGCTGTTATTTTCACCAACACGTAGGTCTACCGCTTTCACCTTTACCATAAAATCAAATGATGGCACAATAATCTCCTCTGACCCATCTACAAAACTATTAGGTGTCATCATAGGCAATAATCTAAAATTTGACCTACATGTTAACCAAACTATCAAAACGATAAATAAAAAACTAGGGTCACTTTACAGAATAAAAGCCTTTCTAACCCCTGCAGCTAAAATGCCATAGCTCGCTCTCACCTTCTTTCAACCCTTCTGTATGCATCCCCTCTACTCTCGAATTTAACAAGACTGTCCTTAAACTCTCAATTTGCTACAACCACATAGCCAGGTTTGCCACTGGGCTGCCTTTTAGGACACATCATTACATCAATCTAAATCAGCTTGGGTGGCTTGAACTACCCAGCCCAATCCAGTATAACCAACTGATTATGGCCTATAAAATCCTCTATAACCCGGACAATACTCCTGCACTTAAAAATATTATCACCCCTAACAATCCTAGACCGCTTCGATCCTCTAATAAACTACTAATTCAGACTAGCAAAATTAATAACACAGCCGGTGATTCTCTCTTTGCAAACTCTGTAAGTAGATCCTGGAACTCTCTTCCAGCTGATATTACCTTACTTTCCACCTTAGGTCAATTTAAAACTAGACTCAAACAACATTTGTCACTTAACTGGCTATGTCAATGTATCAAGTCTGGCTAACTCTCTCTAGAATGTGTAAAAATCTGTTAACCAGTTTACTGTGTAATTTAATTTAATCCTGACTTGTGATCAGGATTAACTGTAACCTGTGGAACTTGTTTAACTTGCTTACTTATGTAATCTCTGTAAATAGTCTGTTTGTAATATGTAATGCTGGTATTATGTAATACTGTATCTGCTTACCCTTGGAGCTTTTCTCCCCGGGCCTCCGCTGAAAATGGACATGCATCCAGTCGGACTATCCCGGTCAACAAATGTAAAATAAATAAATAATAAATTGTTGCTGAGGGGGGAACTTGGCACTGACAAAGTCCTCTTTTTACCCTTCACCTAGGAAGATGAGGAAAAATATTAAATCTGAAGTAGGAGATTCATTTGTCTGCAACCTGTGGGTTATGGATCCGATATCGGATCCGAACCGGCATGGTTTACCAGCTATGGATCCAAGCTCTCAGCTCCTCCCCTCACCCATAATGCCCTGCTCTACCCTCATGACCCCAGATCTCGTTTGCCGCGCATGGTGACCAGATTGTGTTTTTCCAGCTCTCCAGCTAAGTGAAATTTCTAGTCTTAAAGTGCTTAATTTTGAAAGTTTTGTGTGAAAGTTGTGTGAAAGTGTAGGTTTCCCTTTTATATTATTATACTTTTAGTCTTTTAAATTTAATTTTAATATCCCTCCCCTCGCTGGTAGCGTAGTGTGTGTTTGGGCCTGTTGAGTGGTTTTGTTACTTTACTTTAACTAGTTTTAGTAACCTTGTTTGTTTGCTTTTGGGATGCCTGAGCAGCCCAAAGCTGTATTTTCAAAGTGCTCCGAGTGTGGCCATAAGCTTTCCCCAGCTGATGGCCACACTCGGTGTGTTAGATGCCTGGGGGTTGAACACCTCACATCTGGATTTTCCATTTGTGCAGGGTTCAACCCCAGGGCATTGAAGGAGCGGAGGTCCAAGCTTGTCTTGGCGGGTCTTTTGCCGGACTCGGCTCCGGCCTCCGCTCCTTCGGGGGTAACCGTTTCCACGGTTGTCCCCTCTCCGGCTCCCCCTCCTCCTCCTGGGACTCAACCTCCCTGTAGTGGTTCGGAGGAGAGGGAAGCTAGGAAGAAGGACCGGAGGGAGAAGCACCATAAGCGGCGGGCCGAGACCTCTGTTTCGGCCCGCCAGCCAAGCGGCTTCTCCCCGACCTCCTTGTCTGCTGGCTCTCCCCCTCCTCGGCTCCGGTCTCCAGTGTGTTTGTTTTTCACCGGGACCTGAGGAGGAGGAGACCCGATCTCCGTCGAGGCTATCGAGGAGGCACTCAAGGCCTACCTCGGTAGCCTCGTCGAGATCAACTTATAGCCTGTCGGACGCTGATCTGGACCGGATGATGAGAAGGTTCATCCAGGCCCAGATGCAGATGGGAGTGCTCTTGCCTCCCCCCCCCCCCTCTGGGGGGGAGCTCGACCCCCTTTTTCAAGCCAATTGCTCCTTCTCCGACCCGCTACCGGGTTCGGAGCAGTTGAGCCGAGCAGCCGGGCGGGGTGGGTCGGCGCCGATAGTACTTGGTACTTCGGATCCGACCTTGCCCTCGAGTGCATCGGATCCGACCTCTCGGAGCCTGGATCCGAGCTTTGGATCCGGGGGGATCAGTGCTCCTTCGGCGCCATCTGTGTCGGAGCGCACTGTCCCTTCGGATCCGAGCGCTTCGGCGCCGGCTCCGATCCACTCCTCAGATCCGAGGGGGAGCCGATTGTCGGATCCTTTGGTCGAGGTCGGCTCCCCTTCGGCTTTTGATGTAGTGGAGAGGGCCCTGTTGAGGGTCTCCGAACCCCCGGCACTTGTTTCGGCTCCGTCCCGCGCTCCCTCTGCACTGGGTCAGGCTTCCACCATCCGGCCCTTGGGACAGCCCGCTCCTGTGCCCCAAGCTGTTCCCCTGGAACAGGTTACTGTTTGCAAGGAGTCCTCTGACAGCCCCCCAGAGGATGTTCCTCGCAAGCATACGTGCAAAAGGAGGCACATTGACTCCCCCGAGTCTCTCACGGAAGACACGGATTTGGAGGAAGGGGAAGGCTCCCCACAGTCACCCCCCGAGGATGTCTCATTTGGAGACATCATGGAAATGCTCCGCATAAGGGGGGGGGTGGTCTGCCCCCAAGTCTTCCTCGGACGAGTCCGTGTTCTTGGAGGCATTTGAAGCGGGCCCGTCTACCTCTTGGGTGTGCCCTCCTGCCGACCCCCTGGTGGACCTCATTACCACCAGGGCGTGGAAGGAACCGGACACCGTGGAGCCAATCCCTAAAAGGCCCGACCGGATCCTCAGTCCCCCGGCTGACCGTGCCCATTGGAGTAAGGGGCCTCCGGTAGATGCCATGTTGACGGCGGCGGCCACCAAGAGGGAACTTGCTCAGGAGTGTCCCTCAGTCCATCCCCCGAGCAAGGAGTCTCGGATGATGGACCACTTGGGGAAGCGGATGTTTAGTTCAGCGACCTTCTCGGTAAGGGCGCTGAACTATCTGGCACATGTGATTAGGATGCAGCGCGATCTTATTAAAGAATACGCTGCATCCCCCCCCAGAGTCCATGTCGGAAGAGGACAAAGTGCTGCACTCCACCCGCATGGCCACTCTCAGGTCCGTTACCAATACCTCTATGCGGCTACTCTCCCATGCTACGGAAGGCGCCGCTAGAGCTGCAGGGGCAGGTCTAGTTACTAGACGTCAGGCCTGGCTCCGTCATTGCGATTTCTCAGAGCCCTTCAAAGCGTCATTTGCGAACACCCCCTTCGATGGTTCTGCCCTCTTTGGCAAAACTGTTCGCGACACTTTGACCCAGAGCGAGAAAGGACAGGAAGACGCTGTCTGCCGTCGGAATCCGCTTCTCTGCACCCCAGAGGCCCTATTCTAGGAACCAAAAGGGTCAGAAGAAGATGTGGTTCCAGAAGTCGCAGCAATCCCAGCCTGCTCCGGACAACCAGTCATTCCGTGGCAGAGGAGGACAGGGAGGACGCCGCCCTAGAGGCAGAGGGGCTCCCAGGAACTTCGGGTCCAGAGAACCCTTCTCTGAACGGCCCGCGCAGCAACCCTGAGGGGTTGCCCGGCTGCTCCACTCTGGAGGCAGTCGGGGGACGTTTTTCGGAGCACCTAGCGGCATGGGAGTCCATAACATCAAACCGCTGGGTTCTCCAGATCATATCCAGAGGATACCGTATCCCCTTTCGTCACTTGCCAAAATTGAAGTCCCTCCCCGACGTTCCACCCGGTCAATGCGAGGCCGCTTTGGCAGAAATTGGCCATCTGCTAAAGAAAAAAGCCATCCAGCCCGTCCCCCCAGACCAGATCGGATCAGGGTTCTACTCCAGGTTCTTTTTAGTGCCAAAAAAGACGGGGGATCTAAGACCAATTTTAGACCTTCCTCTCTTGAACCTGGCAGTTCCCAAGGAGAAGTTCCGAATGGTCACTCTGCAGTCTATTCTCCCCCTTCTGGGAGAAAATCACTGGATGTGCTCCATAGACCTCAAGGATGCGTACTACCATATACTAATGGACAGGCGCTCCAAGAGGTTTCTCCGCTTCCGGCTGGGAGCCAGTCACTACCAGTTCCGGGTCCTTCCCTTTGGTCTCACCACAGCCCCCAGGGTGTTCACCAAAGTATTAGCAGTGGTAGCGGCCCACCTGAGGCTTCAGGGGGTACAGGTCTTTCCCTACCTGGACGACTGGCTCCTTACCGCCCCAACAAGGCATCTACTACTATTGGCGCGAGACTCCTTTTTCCATCTTGCTCCCCGTCTGGGCATCACTGTAAACACAAAAAAATCCAACCTAGCACCCACGCAGTTCATAGATTTTATAGGTGCCAGGTTAGACACAAGGAGTTTAAAAGCCTTCCTCACTGCGGACAGAGTTCAAAATCTGCAACTTCAGGTGCGGGCCATTCTCCATTCAAGCTCAGTTCCGGCGGAGTTGGTCCTGAGGGCTCTAGGATCCATGGCGGCTGCTATAGCACTTCTTCCTCTCGCCAGGTTCAATATGCGCATCCTCCAGTGGACACTCCTAGTACAGTGGTCGTATCTTGCTCTTCCTATGCATCATCCCATTGCGATCAGCAAGGCTTGCAAGCGGTCCCTCCTGTGGTGGCTTCACTCTCCAGATCTCCACGGAGGCCGCCCATTTTGTGCTTCTCCCCCTCTCGCCACGGTAACCACGGACGCCTCCCGCCTCGGGTGGGGGGGGGGGCATTTTGTAGGCCGGACCGTCCAAGGCACGTGGAACGATTCAGAGACCTTATTGCATATCAACGTTCTAGAGATGAGAGCAGTGCTCTTAGCGTTGCTAGCACTTCAAGCCTTTCTTCCCTTAGGAACAATTGCGATTCAATCGGACAACATGTCGGTTGTCTGGTATATCAACAAGCAAGGAGGAACCAGGTCTTACCCTCTTTGTCGAGAAGCCATGAGAGTTTGGGAATGGGCAATCTCCACCAACCGCTTTCTCATAGCAACGCACATTCCGGGCCGGTCCAACATCCTGGCGGACAAGCTCAGTCGCACCATTCTCACCCCCTACGAGTGGTCTTCTCAATACTCAAGTAGCGGAACGCATATTCGCACGGTGGGGAACTCCTTCTTGCGATCTTTTTGCCTCTCCCTCAAACACCAAGTGCGACAGTTTTTTCGCTCTGATACCTCCTCCAGGAGGTTCCCCAAGAGACGCTCTGGTGCATGCTTGGCCACCCGGTCTGCTTTATACTTATCCCCCCTTGCCTCTGATGCTCCAAGTTCTTCAGAAAGCCTCTCGGTTGGGGTGCAGAATGATTCTCATTGCTCCGTTTTGGCCTCGACAGATCTGGTTCCCCTTCCTAAGGTCTCACTCTGTGAATCCTCCTTGGATTCTAGATCCCATTCCGGATCTGATATCTCATCCATCCCGCTTATCTCCTCCGAACCTGGACAACCTGAAGCTGACCGCTTGGCTGCTCCAGTTCCACTCTTGATCAGGACTCCCGGTATTTCGTCCCCTGTTAAGGCAATCCTGGTGGCAGCTCATAAGCCATCCACTAGGAAAGTCTACTGTAGCAAGTGGAAACGGTTTTCGTTGTGGGCTGAGCGGCAAGGCCTAAACCCCTTCACAGTTCCTCTCCCTTTGGTGCTTGATTTCTTAACCACTCTTTTTAACGATGGTGCCAGCAGTTCCACGGTCAAAGTACAACTTGCGGCAATTTCACATTATCACATTGGTCATGACTCCAATCCACTGATGTTGGCCAAGTTGTGTAAAATTTTCCTTAAAGGTACCTTTCTTCTCAGGCCCCCTGTAAAGCAAGCGGTTCCTCCTTGGGACCTTTCCTTAGTTCTCCAGGCCTTGACCGCCTTGAACCCGGCTACGGTAGATCTCAAATTCTTGTCGTTCAAGACTGCCTTCTTAGTAGCCATTACTTCGGCCAAGAGAGTTTCAGAGCTCCAAGCATTATCAGCTAAACCTCCTTACTTGGTCTTTCATCCGGACCGTGTTTACCTCAGGACCAACCCGTCCTTTCTCCCTAAAGTAGCTTCTGAAGCAAACATTAATCAATCCATTAACCTCCCTGTCTTCTTTCCTAAATATGAAAACAAAGGTGAATACAAGCTTCACTCCTTAGATGTTCACAGGCAACTTAGATTTTATCTAAACAGGACGGCTGGTCATAGGCAATCCGACCAGTTGTTCATTTCCTTTGCTAAATTTAATTTGGGCAAGCCAATTTCTAAAGTCTCACTATCTCGCTGGATTTCACAATGTATCTTATTGGCTTATCAAGCTTCAGGAAGGCCCGCACTGGAGGGTGTACATGCCCATTCAACCCGGTCAGTCTCTACCTCGGCAGCCTTTAAGGCTAGGATTCCTCTAGATGATATTTGTGCAGCAGCCACGTGGGCTTCATCTCATACTTTTATTTCCCACTACAAGTTGGATCTTGCATCTAGGGGTAGAGCATCCTTTGGCTCCGCGGTGCTCCGGAATATCCTTCCATGATGGCCGCCCAAGATTCAGGTAGCTGGGGACTCTCCCACAGGTTGCAGACAAATGAATCTCCTACTTCAGATTTAGAAGTTATGTACTCACCATAACGTTCCATCTGAGTAGGTGTATTCATTTGTCTGCAACCATCCCGCCCTCCTATCCCCCTGGCCTTTCAGTTTCCTGCATATGTTGTGTTACCCTTTTCAGGGTGTTCTTGCTTTTGGCAAACTCGATCTGAGGTCATGAGGGTAGAGCAGGGCATTATGGGTGAGGGGAGGAGCTGAGAGCTTGGATCCATAGCTGGTAAACCATGCCGGTTCGGATCCGATATCGGATCCATAACCCACAGGTTGCAGACAAATGAATACACCTACTCAGATGAAACGTTATGGTGAGTACATAACTTCTAAATATCTGCTTTGCTTTTAACTGTAGCAGATATGGCCTCACCAAAAGTAGAAGGGATCAAACCTTTCAAAATAATTTTGTTTTTTCTCTCTCAATGAGTGCTCTATGGCTAAAACCATGATAGATACTGCAGTCCTGTAAATGAGCAGGACCCAAGCAATACACACACAGTAGATGTAAGTCAGATAAGGGTATCTTGTGGCTGCACTTCTGGCATTTTTTAAAGCCAGAAGGTGCCTTAGCTTTCTCGCCATAATATAAAAAATTGGCCTGGAAGGCGCACACACACACACACACACACACACACACACACACACACACACACACACACACACACACACACACACACACGGTACTCACTTAAAAGGAGAAATACAGAACAGAGAGAGAAAGCTAAATGGTTTTTTTTTTGTTTTTTTAAATAGGATAGGAGAGGGAAGAAAACTATCAGCAATGATAGTTAAAGAAATAGACAAACATGTACGAAAAAGGGCCATCAACAATGATAGCAAAGAGATACACTAATGCGTAACAGTGAACAATATTATTATAAGGGTAGAGGAACAGTGAACAGGGACTAAACAGTAAAAAAATTAGAGAAACTTGGAAAAATTAGAAGATTTTATCTCAGAAAAAGCAACGAAGCTTGAGAGTTCTGGTGAATGCATCTGTCTGGGAAAGTGGTAAATGAGATCTGAGGTATTTGGGAGAGATGGATTATGGACAGAGTTGAAGCTCAAGAGTTTTTGGTCAACATGAGCTGTAGTAATGGCTGAGTCGGTTCCAATATTGGATAATGAAGCCATATGTCAAGGATAAAATAAAAATTGACATAATCAGATCTACTCTTTTAGTGCTTACATTCCTGCCTTTTGCGTTTTTGAAATGTTTTACATTTCATCTGGGCTGAGCGTCAGAATGATCAGTTTTGATCAGAGCAATACCCCATTTAACAAAAATATACAGAAAGACACACAGGTACTTCAGGTCCAGCTTACAAAATGCAGATGAACTGCCAAGAATAACCTGGGTCTATATTACGTGATCGAATGCTTAGATGAGCGAACACCTAAACATCGACCACATAATATCGAACCCCACAATAGCGAATGCTGTCAGGAAACGGAACTGTCGGCCACAAAAAAAAAAGTTTACAGCCAAACTGTGCCTCCCACACTCCCCCTAACTAAATATACCAACTCCGAGATCGCACTACAGTGGAGAAAACAGCAAAACACAGCGAACGGCCAAGGGAAATCTTTCCCTGCGTTAATTTGGCCATTTGCTGTTTTTTTGCCTTCGATATTATGTGGTCACTGTTTAGGTGTTTGCTCACCTACGCATTCAACCATGTAATATAGACCCGAATAACCCAAATATCAGTGTCAGCAGATGTTGGGCACCATTTGATGGGGAAACCATGGACACTGCATAGACAGTGTGCCAACAAGTGGTACAGAATGTACAGACTTAGATCAGAACTGAGACCTGTACTAAAAATACAGGTATCTACACTGATGAGGAAAACATTTCATAGGATCATAGGAAATACAAAGCAGGTGAGTCCTGTGACCCTTTACATCTTGCCAGTTACCCACACTCAAACATCTCAGTTATGCCATGGCTGAATTTCTGAATACCCATCCAAATGTCTAGTTACGTATGAAGGAAGATAGTATATCATACTCCTTAATTTGCAATGGGAGTTTATTCCAGGGGTGGGAAAAGTGCTGTGTAATGAACCTCTCTCCACCTTGTTTTATTTATCTGTTGGTGAAGATTTAGATCCCTTGTTCTGGTATTTGTGGGGCTACTCAATTTGTAGAGATACAAAAGATCCTGGACTACTAGGTCCCTAATGGCTCGGAAAGCAAGACAAATCACAGATCCCTCCTCAGGATTTTATGACACACTGAATAATGGAACCGCTCTTCCAGCCTTTTCTTGTACCTTAGGGTTTCTTAACCAGTGATATTCTTTGTTAGGAACCTCTGAGGTCTTTCTAGCTGTTTGACATATCTCATGAGGTATATCCCAAATAGGGCATTCTATTCAATAATTAGCCTAATCAGTGCTGAATACAATGGGGTGATGACCTCTTGGGATTTGTAAGATATCCCCTTGGCAATCTGCTACACTAAGTAGAAGGACTTTCTAACTACTGTTATGTGATGGTCAAAGAACAGCCATTTAACGATCCAAACACCAAGGAGTAAACATTCTCATTTTGGAGTAGAGTGTTATGTTGTATGCTGGGGTAAGGGATGGTTTACCAAATGCAACCACTTTACACTTTTTAGCATTTAATTTCAGCCTGCAATTGGCACAACAGGTGCTTACAAGTTCTTTTTATAGGACTTGGGTGTCAGAGGGTAACTTGACAATGGTTCCCAGTTTGCTGTTGTCTGCAAACATGGTTAGCAAAAGGCCTTGGTTTGTAGTCTGGTGGCTGAAAAAAGTACATGCCAAACAAATGGGATCCAAGCACTGAACCCTGTGGACACCATTTGTTACCTTCATATTCTTTGATGAATATGGGTTCTGTCATTTAGCCAGTTTGTTATCCATCTTACTACATCGGGATCTATTGCATTGCATTTAAATTCCTGATTATGGTAGCAGGATGCAAAGTGTGAAAGGCCTTAACTAGATCAAGGTATGCTGTGTGTACAGTATAGCCACTGTCAACATCTTGTGTTACTCTTTCAAAGAAGTTAACCAGATTTCATTAGACACGATCAGTCCTTAAAGCCAAACTGCTGTTGGTCTTGCCTGATGAGATTTTTAATGCCACAGATAATTAGGTCAGTGATAATATGGTCCATGGCTTTGCATATACAACACATCAGGCTGATGGGCCTGAAGTTCCCGGGATGAGTGGTGGAGCCATCCTTGTGGAGTGGTACCATCACTGCAGTGTACCAACCTTCACAGATAAAGCTAGTGGGTTAACTTAAGTTAAAAGGTTTAAGGTGTGGCTATGCCAGACATTGCTAGTTGGTGTTTACTAAAAAAAAAACGGTATATTATCAGGTCCAATGGAAGAATTACTGTTAGTATTTGAGAGCACCTTAGTACATGAACATTGGTGATGATAATGTCTCAATGAAACCCAGAGCTCATACTTGGACCGATTGGAAATGCTCACCATTCAATCAAATACTATACTCATGACTTTCATGATCCCTTTATAAACTGTGAATCCTACATAACCCCAGTTTTACAGGCAGAGAGATTCATAGACTTTGTAAACACAAACTCCCTGAACCAGTTACTGCAAACTCCTACTAGAGGTACAAAACATACTGGACCTGGTACTCACAAACATGGGAGAATGCAGCAAATGTTGTGTCCACTATGGTGAAATCAAACCACAAAGCAGTCTCCTTGGAAAAAAAATTGATTCTATAACCCCAGCAAAGCCTGTAACAGTTAGAAACTACTCCAAGACAAACCATCTTTTATTAAGTAATAACCTGGCAAAATTTCCAAATCCAGACAATGCAGCAAACTAAGTGAAATTATTCACAGAAGCTCTGTACAACCATGCCAATGACTGCACAGAAGCTGTTGTGCTCACTAGAAGTAAGCCCAAAACTAACTCAAAAAACAAACCACCCTGGTGAAATCCAAAATCGCACAGGTTGTACAACAAAAGAAATAAAGTCATAGCTAAAAATAACACCAAAAAAGAAAAAAAAAAGTCTCTCAAACTGAACAGACATCTAATAGGACTAATGAAGTCAAACGAGGAAAAAATAGTGTCCCAGGCCAAGGACCACCATAAGGCCTTCTTTAGATATGTCCACAACCTCAAGACAGCACATTAGTGTGTGCCAAACTGCTGGTAACTGATTCACAGAATCAGGAGATATAGCAAATCTTCTGGCTGACAAATTCAACTCCAACAGTGCTTTTGAAGGACAAGGTAGTTGCATACCTTTTAATGAGTAGAGGTAGAAATGCAATCAGTAATCCATTTCGATAGAGTGATCTTTGACACTGTCTGGCCTAAACAACTGGATGAAAAGGATATGAATAGTTGTTCAGATCTTTGGTGTTTCTTTGTCCCCCAAGGGGGAAAGGAGTCCTTGATTGGAGGCCTAATTAAGAAAACATCTTTCATAAAGGCTTTACACAGTTTGGATGCAGATGGAGAATCTTTTCCCATGTGAAAATTGGTAATTGCTGCCAGTTGTAATTTTATGGCAGAGAAACTGGCACCATCTTGAAAAAGTGCAGCTAGGAACAGAAGTATAGCCAATACAGGAGCTGAAAAAGGATCAATATTTTATTTTGAAAACCAAACTGAAAATGTTTTTCCACTTACTATTATAAACCTTTTTTGTGGAAGGTTTTTGACAGGCAAGGATAATATGTCGGACTGGTGAAGCTATTCTGGACTTTCCTAGTATCACTGGAAGTGGGGAAACCAAGCGGTTAACTGTAGATTGGAATGCAGATATTCTGATGAGTGAGAAATTAGATCCTCACTGGGATTCAATACCCATAGGGGATATCTGGTGTGAGACTGTAAGAAGGGGAACCATACCTGATAATGTGAGAAGGGGCCAAAGAGGATCAGAGTGCTCGTTAACCTGCTGGCTTTCTGTAGAACTTTCAGGATCAATGGAATGGGGGTAACATATAGGAGGCCCGTGGACTAGAGTATCCCTCAGTGACCCCAACTTGGGGAATCAGGGCAAAATACCTGCTGCACTTGTTGTTTATGGGAGAAGCGAACAGGTCACAGCAAGGTTGGCCCCACCGGCTGAAAATCTGGTTTGCTACTGATTGAGGGATCACTCATGCAGGTTCAAAATTAATCTGCTGAGTCTGTCTGCTAGTACATTGGTTTCCCCAGGAATGTGAGTTGCAAGGAGAAAGAGGTTTGAAGATATTGCCCATTCCCACACTGTCATGGCTTCTCTGCACAAGGGGTATGAACGGGTCCCACCCTGTTTGTTGATGTACCTGACTACAGACATATTGTCTGTATAAAATTGCTATCATCCTCAGAGGGAGGCAGTCATGGTAGGCTTGCAACATCAGAAGAACTGCTCTCATAACTAGGACATTGATATGCAACTTGGTCTCTGTCTAGGACCACATGCCTTGGACCAATCCTCCTTAATGCCTCATCCCTCCCCAACAAGAAAGCATTCATGGTCACTGTGGCTGTGGGAGGAGGAAGAGAGAATGGCCTGTCTAGATATCCACCACTGGAGGTGATGTCTGCAAATTGGGGTTAGTTTGATGGGGGCAGATAATGGATGAAACAGGATGGACCACTGAACCACAAGTGTCCATTGAAGTATTCGCATGAAAAACCGCACTACAGGTACCAAGAGTATTGCTGCTGACACAGAACAGAAAGATTTGCATCTGCTGTCTTAAGGACATTACTCTTTGTTGGGGTAATGCTGCTATCTGTGTAAGTGTGTTCAATTGCATTCATATGAATTCCAAGTTCTGCACAGGAGGTTTTGACTTTGCCATATTTACTCTGATACCTAACAGGTTGAAGATCTGTAGTAGATATTGTGTGGCTCAAAGAAGTTGGTGCAGTGAGGAGGCAATCATCCAGATATGAAACACCTGGAATCCCTGTAGTCTCCAATGAGCTGTAACCACTTCCATGCATTTTGTAAACACCTAAGGGGCTGTGGTGAGACCAAAGGACAGGGCTCTGAATTGATAATGATTAGCAACCACCTGAAAGTGCAGGTGTCTCCTGGACCACCCCTCTATTTTGATATGAAAGCACGCATCCTGGTGATCCAGAGAGCACATCCATTCGTCCTTGCAAAAAACTGCAAAATGAACTGGACCGGAACAATCCAGAGCCCTGATTTCTTGACATACAGGTTTAGATTGCTTAGCTCTAAGATCAGTCACAGGTCTCCTGTCTTTTTTGCACCAAAAAGAAGCACAAAGAAGTTCCAGATCCTTGTTTGATCGGGAGCTTTTGGATGACTCTTTCTAGAAGTTTCTGAACTTTGTGGATGGCAAACTCCCTCTGACTGGATGGCACGTCGGGGAGATTCCCCCTGGGACTTGGAGGTGGAAGGAAAAAGGGAATATAGCACCCTTTGGAAATTATATTTAACACCCAGTGGTCATTTGTTAAATTTGTCCAGGCATGTAGGTGCAATGATAGATGGACACCAATTGCCTCCAGAGAAAGGCAATCGGGCAATGCTTCAGGAACACTGATAGGGCTCATCAGAAAAAGGTTGTCTGAAGCCCTGATTTTGTATTCCCCTTTCTGCCTTGGGTGGTGTCTGTTATTAAATCCTTTTCCTCTACCTCTGCAGGAGGAATCTTCTTGAGGATACTGGAAAGGACCTTGAGATTTTTTGAACCAAAATTTCTGTGCACATCACTTGGTTCCTCAAAAAGGACCTCTGCAGGGTAGGACATTTGATCCCTACTGTAGACAAGGTATTTCCTTCCTGTTCACTATGGATGAGTGTGTCTCCTTGACAGATGGTCCAAAAAGAGAGGAACCATTGGAAGGGGGGCATTGGTGAAAGACACAAAGTATTCCGCAAAACTGCACAGCCTCATCCAGTCATGTCTCCTGATGGCTATGCCTGTTCCGGGCTGCTTGAGAGGTGCTCTCTGCAGCATTAGAGATTAACCTCATTGAGGAATTAGCTAGAGAAGAGAGAGAGTGTCCAACCGGGGAGATACTTCTTGAGGTCCTCCTCTGACAAGGTCTCTGTAAGAGAGTTAGTGAGTTCTTTACCAAGTCCCTTTGTAGTCAGGTAAAATGTTCCAGATAGTTTAATGCTCTCAATCCAAAGGCATCTGAGACATAACTTGTGCTTTCTGTGCCTCTTTAAAGCTCAGGACTCTGTTTGGGGAATGGACAGTAGAGCTTTGCTCAGCCAGCTCCTTTTTAGTGTCTGTTGACATCACAATAGCATCAACGGGAACACTCCAATGATGTCTGTCATTAGGAGGGCTTAGATATTTATCAGCCTGCTTTGGCGTGAGCTCCACAGTGTTGGGGTTCCTTCCATGCCTGGAGGGAGACTAGATCAATGACCTCATCTGGTGGGAGAGGGGGGAGTAATCCAGGATGTAAATGGGCCAGCCCTGAAGGCCCCAGAAACACAGACTCCTCAGGAGGAGGAGATTGGGGCGGCCATCCACCTTTCTGCTTTAAAATTTGCAGAATATATCCGAAGGAGATGTCTCCAGGTGGAGATCTTGGGGATCCCTCTCCCTCATCGAAGTTGGTGTCCTCAGTTAACGGCTCCAGCAGGGAGTCTAAAGTGCCTCCTCTTGCACTTTTTCTTGCAATGTACCTCCTCTGTGGGATGTTCAGGGAAGGAATTGGAAGTGTTGGGGATCACCTGAGGGTAGCAGTAGTCTGGAGGTCTTGCTCGGGGGGGGGGGGCTGATTCAAGGCAGGATGTATGGGATTAGGACTCAGAAGAGATGTGGACTGGTTAGGATCGGGGGAGGCTGAGGGGATTCAGCTCTAGGTTTAGAGAAAGTCCTCTCTACAGTACAGTTTTGTACCTACCATAAATGTAGATGTTCGAGTGCTAATACAGCTGCAGTCATAACAGATGGGTTTTCCTGCCATCAGGCAGGTCCTTGGTCGGCCAAATTCCAAAGTCTAGGTCCAGCGTCGGATGTCGTCGCTTCTTCCCTGACGTCAGTGCGACAGGGGTATAAAAGAACCAGCCGACGCCATTTTCTTCAGTTTTTCTTGCCCCAGATGTCAGGTGCCCCCAGAAGGAAGGCAATACATAAATTTATGTAATAATGCAATGTAATATAATCAAAAAACAGTAGTTGCAAGCAAATACACCATAAAAGAATACCCCAATCAGGTTGTATGAGGAGGTGTTAGCCATTAGGCCTGTCCCAAGAGGGGAAGGAGGGAGGGAAACCTGGACTGCAGCTGTATTAGCACTCGAACATCTACATTTATGGTAGGTACAAAACTGTACTATGTTCATCATGCATATAGCTGCAGTCATAACAGATGGGTTGAATCCCAAAGCTAAAAAAGGGGTGGTAGGAACTAAGTGGAACTAGGAGGAGCCAGGATGCCCTGCAAGACTGCAGTGGCAAAGCCCACTCTAGATTTGGAGTATAATGGTAGGTGATAGTGCTTGGAGAAAGTATGTACAGAACTCCAAGTGGCTGCTTCCAAAATATCTTTGGTAGGAACCCCCCTGAGGAAAGCTGCAGAGGTAGCTGTGGCCCTTGTGGAGTGAGATCTGATGCCTGCAGGTACAGTTTTATCATGAAAAGAGTAACAAAAGCGTATGCAGTGGGATATCCATTTTGAGATTGTCTGTTTGGAAATAGGCTTCCTTTGAGCTCCTGTAGCATAGGACACAAAGAGTTGCACTGATTTTCTGAAAGGCTTTGTTCTGTCCTAATAATAACGTAGCTGTCTGTGAATGTCCAAGGAATGTAGTAGTCTCTCCCCCCTGTTTTGAGGATTAGGGTAAAAGGTAGGTAAGTGGATAGCCTGATTCAAGGCTACCCTGGATACTACCTTTGGCATAAAGGAAGGATTGGTTCGTAAGGAAACTCTGCCCTGATGGAAAATGATGAAAGGCTGCACAGCCATGAGGGCTTGTAGTTCCGAAACCCTGCGAGCTTAGGTGATAGCCAGAAGAAAGGCTGTTTTCCAGGACAAATATTGCAGATCTGTTGAAGCAGCTGGCTCAAAAGGAGGCAAGGTCAGTTTTTCTAGAATGAAATTGAGGTCCCAAGCAGGTACTGGTTACTTCCTTGGGGGTTTTATATTCTTAGCCCCTCTGAGGAACTGTCTTAAGAGGGGGGTGAGAGAATAAAGGAGGATCAGTGTTGTATTCTGCAGAAATGGCTGAGGCATGGATTTTGATGGAGGAGAATGAAAGTCCACTGCTTAGCATCTCAGCTAGGTACTGTAATATTTGAGGTAAATTCAGTATTCCAGGATTCTGACCCTTTTTCTGATTCTAGGCACAAAACCGTTTCCATTTGGCGAAGTAGGCGTTTCTAGTAGAAGGCCTTCTGGCCTCCAAAATGACATCCTCTTGGAGAGTAGGGACTGATGAGAATTTAAGGAATCTTCCATGCGGCTAGATTGTTTTCAGCTGACTGTGAAGAGTTTTGAAGTTGTGCTGAGTCAGTAGTAGAGGCATTAGAGGCAGGATCCATGGTGGGGAATGCGTCGGGCTCCTCAGGAGTGGGTACCAGTGTTGTCTTGGCCAGTCTGGAGCAATGAGAATCATCTTTGGTCTGTCTGCTCTGGTTTTTAATAGAACTTTGGGCAGCAGAGGAAGAGGTGGAAAGGCATAAACTGTCATTGTTGTCCAACTGAAAGAGAGTACGTCCACTTTCCAGGCCTGTGGATGAAATGTCCTTGAGCAGAATTTTGTCAATTGGTGATTTCTGTGGGTTGCAAAGAGATCTATGTCTGGCCTTCCCCATGCTTGGATTATCTTTGTAAAAACTTGAGGATGCAACTTCCATTCGTGTGGATCTGTCATATTTCTGCTTAGGTTGTCTGCCAGCGTGTTTTCCTTGCCTGGCAGGTACTGCGCTTGAAGTTCGATTTTTAATTCCAGAGCCATGTTCCAAAGAGACATGGCTAGCCTGCATAGGGGATATGAATGGGTTCCTCCCTGTTTGTTTATGTACCACATTACTGTGGTGTTGTCTGTCCTTATCAATAGCTGGCCTGGATGCAGTAGGTCTTTGAAAGCCATAATAGCATTTATTACTGATAGCATTTCCTTTTGATTGATGTGTAGGTGCTTTTCTTTTTGGGTCCATTTGCCCTGAATGCACCGATCTGTCATGTGCGCCTCCCAGGCGTAGTCCGAGGCACCTGTTGTGATGACTTGATTTGCTTGAGGCTTGCAGAATGGGAGACCTGTGTTTCTTTGGCATGCTTGAGCCCACCACAGAAATTCCTTTTGAAGACATGGAATCAGTGGTATAATTGTTTCCAAACTGTGGCTGTGTTGAGACCATAAGTTTTTTAGGTACCATTGAAGTTTCCTCATATGCAGCTTTGCACATGGGATTAGCAGGATGCAAGATGCCATGAATCCCAGAGCCTGCAGGATTTTCCTTGCAGTCAGCCTGGTGAAGGTTGCCAGTTTTCTGAAGTATTGAGTTAGTTGCCCTTGTTTCTCTGGCGTGAGGTAGGCCATCTGGGTATTTGTATTCAAGCTGACACCCAGGAAAATTATTATTTGAGAGGGTATTAGCCTTAATTTCTTTTTGTTGAGTGTGTATCCCAGAGAATTCAACAACATTATTACAAACGCCAGATGTTTCAGAAGTATGTGCTTGCTGTCCGCTTGGATCAGGCAGTCGTCCAAATACGGGTATATTTGTATCCCTTGAATTCTGCAGAAGGCAATTACTGATGCCAGGCATTTCGTGAACACTCTGGGCGCAGTAGATAAGCCAAAGGGCAATGCAGAGAATTGATAATGGGTTGAACCTGCAAGAAATCTGAGGTATCTTCTGCAATCTTGTCTGATTGGGACATGCAGGTATGCCTCCTTGAGGTCCAGTGTTACCAGCCAATACTCCTTGCCCAGCATGGGAAGAAGCTGCTGTAATGTGAGCATCTTGAATTTTGGTACGAGTAAAAATGTGTTTAGGATGGATAGGTCCAAAATAGGTCTCCAATCTTTGCCCTTACTTGGTACCAGGAATAGTCTGGAATAAAAACCTTGACCCTGTTCTTGTGCACGTACCTCTTGAATAGCTTTCATGTCCATGAGATCTGAAATTTGTCTTTGTGCCTCTGCCCTTTGATTGTGTGGCAGGTTTGGCATGCCTCTCATTTTTGGAAGGGTGTGAAAGTGGAATCTGTAGCCTCTGTCTATAATGTCCAGGATCCATTTGTCTTTTGTGACAATATGCCAATTTTTCGAAAATAATGCCAGTTTTCCGCCTAAAGGTGCTGCCATTTGAGCCTTGCTTGGCATACAAAGGGGAAAGTCATTGGTTCTGCTTTCTGAATGGCTGTGAACTATCCTCACCACCTCTTTGTGTAGCTGCTTGCCATTTTCTGCCTCTAAATGATCCTTGAGATTGCCCTCTACCCCTCGGGCGCCTGTATCTGCTCTTTGGGGCCTGTCTGAGGCTGGAAAGGACCAATTTTTTGAAGGCCAATTTCTACTGAAACGTGGAGGTTGTACCTGTAGGAAATCTTTCACTGTTTGCATTGATTTTGCCTTTTCCTCCATTTTCTTTAATACCTCCTCAGCTTTAACACTAAACAATACATCTTTTTGAAGAGGTGCATCTAGTAATTTAGCTTTGACATGATCTGGTAAGGTTTGCTCTTTGAGCCAAGCATGTCTACGTATGACTGATCCTGTAACAGCAGCTCTACATGAGGCCTCTAAAGCATCAAAACCACATTGCAAGGTATGTTTACACACTTGCTCTGCACTATGTAACAAATCCTGCAACTCCTTCAAGTCTGGTTGTTCAGGTTGTGACATTTTGCTTTTCAACTGAGATAACAGAAACTGTTGATACTTTAACATATGGAACTGACAGTTTAATGCCCTCATGGTTAAGGTGGCCGAGGTGTATACCTTTTTCCCCCACCTTTCTAAAGCTCTGGAATCTCTCTCTGAAGGTAATGGATTTTTGGCAGTGGAGGCCTTAATTCCCTTGGGACCCTGTGAAATAGTTTCTGGGTCAGCCACATGGCTTTTGTACAGGAATTGGTGTGAATCAGGAACCCGGTAATACCTGTCAGGCTTGACTGGAGCTGGAGGTAAATCAGGAATCAGGGTTAAGGCTGGCCTCCGAATACACATCATCTAGTATGTCTAAGACAGGAGGTATAGCCAGAGGCCTGTGCTGAGGGAGCAAGAGGAAATCCCCAAGCCTTTTCTTGGAGTCTGAGTACTCTTGGCCTTCCCAGTGGAAGTGTTCCCTCAAGGTATGTAGGGTTTCCCCAAAAGAGTAATCCTCAGGGGGGGAGACAGAGGGAATGGACTCCTCTGCATCAGAATCTTCAAAAGGGGAGTATGAATGTTCCTGGTCTTCAGAATGTTCTGAAGTAATGGAGGCCTGGTCCGAGGAAGGGTATTCTTCCTCCACTCTGGGCCTTTTGCCCGAGGGGGGTTGAGAACCCCTGATAAGAGTAATCAAATCCTCAGCCATTTTGAGCATCTGCTTTTTAGGCATGGGGCCTTGAGAGGGACCCTGTGGAGCTTGTCTTTTAGCATGCATGGCTGCTTTGGACTTAGTGAAAGCCTTAATGGAAAAAGAAGAAGGCGGCCTGAAGACACCTTGAGAGGTGGCAGGCCTGTCTAAAGTCTGAGTTTCCCCGCCAAGAGTGGCTTCGGTACCTGTAGTCGGGGTGTGGGCTGAAGAGCCTGCGACCTCGGGCACAGAAGACACTGCCAATGAAGTGTCATCGGTAGTCAGGGGCTGCGTAGGCGCCTCGCTGAGAACCAAAGCACCTGTAGTCGGCTTTAGCGTGGTGTCGGTAGAAGTCGTGGACCTCGTATGTCGGTCCTTATCTTTGCGTATTTTACTCAAAACCGTATTCGGAGTATCCGACGACACAATGTAATTAAACTTTTTGCCAAAATAGTGTTGGGCGAACTCCGCCCGACGCTTAATAATGCGTCTGTTGAATGTAGCACAAAAACGGCATGCCAAGACGTCATGGTCTGGGCCTAAGCAAGGAATGCAGAGGGAATGAAAATCCTTATGCGGTATTTGCTTCCCACATGAAATGCAATTATTAACTTTGTCTGACATCGGTCTGAGGCAAGAAAAGTTTCCCCAATGGGGTACTTGGCTTTCAAGAAGACTTCGGTTGAAAAATATTCGTAATCTCAGGAGCTGGCCGACCGGCACTTGCGAACTGCTTCTGCTTCGGGCACCGCGCGGCAAGAAAGACTGAAGAAAATGGCGTCAGCTGGTTCTTTTATACCCCTGTCGCACTGATGTCAGGGAAGAAGCGACGACATCTGATGCCGGACCTAGACTTTTGGAATTCGGCCGACCGAGGACCCGCATGACAGCAGGAAAACCCATCTGTTATGACTGCAGCTGTATGCACGATGAACATCACCCAAAAGGCTGACGGACTCGAGGAGACCCCCTCCTTCTCTCTCAGAGCCGCAGCCTCATGAAGAAAAGGAATGGAGCCTACCCAGGATCCGAAGCCTCCAGATAGCATCGGACTCAGGAAGGGACAGATCTGACAAGGTCAGACCTGAAGCCAGCCCCCTGGAGTCGGCTCAGACTTCTCGGATTGAGACCAGCTCTGATCCAACAGAATTGGAGCCGAGCCAGTCTGGGACACTGATGAAAGCACTGTCCTCGGATCTGTCAATGACTCCTTTGGAAAACCAGGATCCTAGAGCTCTGAAGCAACTGCTTGGATCAGAAGAGGAGCATGCAGAGTTGGTGTCGGAAATCTCACTGATCCTGGATGGGACAGAGATGGTAAAAGCCCCATCTGTATCTGTGCCTTGAGAAAACTCAGCATCATCATGTCCTTGCCTGACTGGGAGAGGCTTCGAGAAGATCTAGAGGAAGCTGAGGAGTGATTGATTTGGCTAGGGATGCAATCTTAGAGGTAGGAACTGTAGATGCATGCTTTGGCATAAGTACTGTCATTTGGCTCCTATTCCTTGGATCTATAATGGCTGGATCCAATGAGGACCTTCTTACAGGAGAATCCATAACCAATAAGGTGTCTGTTGGATCTATTAAAGTTATCGGATCCCTGATCTTACCCTGATCTGGGGAAGTCATCAGATCTGGCGGAAGCAAGGACATACAATACTCAGATCTTAAGTCTCTGGATCCAGCTGTCTTTTCCTCTTTTTGTTAAAGGAAGAATTCCCCAGGGAAGATGAGGAAGCTCTTCCTTTAAGGTCTTTGGAGCTTGATGGCTTAGATGGGGTTTGAGCCCCAGAAGCAGGCATGATTCCTCTCAGAATCAATTTCTTCATCCTGTCCAAGAGGGCGCACAAGTTAAAGGCTGTACCATTCGTCTTAGCATGGATAACTTTCATTGTCGGATAATACACGCTTGTCAGTGTGGCTGTCAGTCTGGGACAACTGTTCCTGTTAGGAGGGTTACATTTCATTATTTGAAGATGTACATAGTTTTGTATGCTAATATTAAGTTAATAGGCTCTGGGTGTGTACTGGGGGGGTTCTTTTACTGTTTGAGGGTCTTCATTAAAATAAAAAAAGTCTTGTAAGATATGACATAGGTTCCAATGGATATGATGAACAAAGGCATAAAAGATCAACCTGCCAAACATTTAGTGTATGCATGTAACACAAAAGGAGAAACTAGACACTTAACGCTGTTAAACACAACAGGTGGGAATAACTTCTTAAAATAATAACACTTTCCATATTATCGTTACATATGAATTGTCTCACAGATCTATACAAAAAAGAAAGAGTAGTGAACTATATTAAAATGCAGTGCATTTAGCTATAGGATAGACTGCATATAGCTATAGTACAGGAGATGCATTTGGAAAGAACGAGCATGTGAATTTGATACAGAAAGGATTTCAGGATGGTTATTCAGTGGACTATGTGGGACAAAGGAAAAGGGGAGCACTTGCATTAATTGGAAGAGGAGCTCCAATAATGATAGAAGAGGGAAAGAAAGATAACGGTAGTTTCTACTGTTAAGGGGCTACTGCCAAGGGAGGCGGATTACACTGGCATGTATTTATATTCCACCTAAAATTGCTATAATGGAGCTTAAGAAAATTCTGGGAGAAATAATCAGCTTTTAGCAGGGAATATTACTTATAGGTGGGGACTGGAATTTGATTTGCAGCAGTGAGGATGTATCCGGGGGGGCCAGAAGGGAAAATATAACAAAAGTGGATAGATTTTTGAAGAAACTTATGAAAATATTTGATATAGAAGATGTGAATTGAGTAGTAGGAGTTCAGAGTGAATTTACATATTATTCCCTAAGATACAAAAATTGAGCTAGGACAGAACATGTGCATTTAATGGAAAGTTTTGATACAGATCAAGCACCAATAATAACTAAAATAAAAATGCGAGACTGGTGCTTCTTCACCTATCTTCTAAAAAGACAAGAATTTAAGGAATGGTTAATGGAAATTATTCAGGAGTTAATGGGAAAGACAAAAATTTCCTTCCAAAATATAGCTAGGGAGTGGGACAAAATAAAAATTTAAAAATAGGGTGGAAATGAAAGAGAGAGAGAGATATTTAAGAAGTAACAATAATTATTTAGAGGGACTGACAAAGGTTAAAGTATTGCAGAACAGGGGAAATCTCACAGAACAAGAGGAGAAGCAATTCCAGTGTGCTAAACAAAAAATAAGGGATTACCCTCAATAATATGCAAGAATTTATAAAGATTGCTGTTAAGAAACTGTTTTTTTGATAACTCCAGAGCACAACATTTTTTAGAACAACTCGGGCAATATAAAGTAGAAAGGGTTGTTACCAAGCTTACGGAGCCTATAACAAGGGAAATAACTAGAGAGCCTGTAGAGGGACTAGAAACATTATGGTCATTTTATGAACATCTGTATAAAGCATAGAAATGTGTAAATCAAAAAAGATACAAATGGATATGTTTATGGAAGAATTAAATATGCCAAGGTTAGAGGCAGATGAGGCTCAATTACTAGCAGTTAGGAAAGGGGGAGCTGAGAAAAAATGGTGATGTTTAACCAATCAACAGCAATGTCTCCAGGAATACATGGTATTCCTTTGGAAGTTTGGAAGCTATGAGGGAAGAAACTGATAAAGATATGCAAGGATTTGTTTAACAGCATTTTAAAAATAGAAGTACCAACATCCTGGAAGAATGTGGAGATGGCTGTAATACCTAAAGATGGTACAGAGCCTTCAGATCTAGCTTCAACTGGAGCCTTCAGTCATGTTTTCTGCCCAGTGAGTGGAAGATGGCTACAAGCATTCCCCTGCACAAAGGACGTCCAACCACTGATCTGGGTAACTATAGGCTGATAAAGCTTTACCTTTACCAACCTCATATGTAAGGCCAATTAAAAGAATCATCATGGAAATGATAAATGAGGACACAAGGAACTTACAAACGTTGAACCCACCACAGTTCGGCTCTGTTAAATGAAGGTCATGCCTATTAAATCTTGGACTATTTTGAGAGGGTCACCAAAGCATTGGATGAAGGCACTGATAAGACCCAGGAGGTCAAAATAGGTAAGACCACCTCCATTAAGAGGCCAGTAACTGGTGGAGTTCCCCCAGGGATCCATAATGGGTCCACTCCTTTTGGCATCTGTTTGACTGAAAGGAAGCAAATGCTGAAGGTTTATGGTTGACTAAGTTTGCAAATGATTGCAAGCTGGGGGTTATCACAGACTCCCCTGCAGACACTAGCATTCTTCAAAAAGGTCTGATTTGACTAACAAATGGTGCCAAAGGCATGGTCTTAAACTCAATGCTAAGAAATGCATAACTGTACCTTTGGGAAGACAACCATCCTGACTAATTACCATATTGATAATACACCCTTAAGAGTCGACCCAGTGGTCAGGGATCTGGGTACACGTAGGCAGTAGCCTCAGCTTCAACCACCATGTGGTCACAGTGGTGAGGAAATCCTTTTATATTGGGCAACTTATGGGGAATGGCATCTAGGTCCAAAGAGGTCATTATCCCACTGTACTCCGCCCTTATCAGACCAATCAAAGAGTACAATGCTTCCTTTGTATGTACCTGACCAGGCATATGCAACAACTAGAGTGATCTCACAGATACCTTACAAAAAGAATGCAAGGCGTAATAAACCTGTCTTATGCAGAGCACCTTAAAGCCCTTTCCCTCTACTCTGACTCTGACAGATTGCTGAGGGGTGATCTACAATGGCTTACAAGGCATCGCAAACTTCACACTTATGTATCTCCTATATATTTATAATGACAGAGTACCAGAAATACAAAGTCTAGGGACCTGAATTTTGTCTGTGACTTAAATAGAGCATGCTGGAGAGAAAGATGCGTGTCCCAGAGACTCCCCCTCCTATGGAACAAGCTTCTTATCCATGTGAAACTGAGTTAATCTATTAACCAGTTTAAGCGCAACCTAGACTAGTGGACGCGGAATAGAAAATTTACACCAGGCCTGGTATCCCATGTCCCTTAGGAAGATAGGTAGCTTATAAATGCCTGTCTCTCAATGTCCTATTCAGATACAGGGCATAATTATTCTTTATGGAAAACTTGGTTAGGCTTAGAAACCCCCCCCCCCCAGGTTGTTAATCTATTAACAATCAATGAATCTATATAGGCCTGTTTCTGTTCTACACCATGATTTATAAAGTGCTTACATCTAGAATGGCTTAAAGAATATCAAAGGTGATGCCAAAATTGATAAATATGGATCAATGTGGTTTTGTGGAGGGGAGGCAAACTTTTGCTATGAATAGAACAATGATGATCCAGAGAGAAGCAGAATGTAAAAAAATACCACTGTTGTTGGTGTGTCTTGACGCGGAGAACATTCAACACAGTAAGCTGGGATTTTATAAGGGCAATGGAAGCATTTGCATTCCCTGATAAAATTATAATGTGGATTAGGAGGATATATGAGTGATCAGAGGAGAAAATTAAAGCGAGTGGGTTCTGTTTGAGCCGAGAAACCAGACAGAGGTGTCCCTCTTTCCCCTTTGTTACTTGTGTTAGATTTAGAACCATTGGAAAAGAAAATAAAGGAGTCAGAAATTCAAGGACATAACTGGTATGGTAGTCAAGAAAAGCTGGCTTTATTTGCATAAGATATTATTTTATACCTGATAAAGCCAGAAAAGGACATTTCAGTGCTGTGGAACATTGTGAGAGTTTCAGATCTTCTCATAATACAAAATTAATGAAGATAACACAAAGACAATATCTGTAAACCTTGTACTCACACACAAATTGGATCAGCAATACCCACATTTATGGGGACATGACAAAATGAAGCACTTTGGAGCATGGATTAAAAAGGATTCTGTTATGGCGGTTAAGGATATATGGGAAAATACTAAACAAAAAAACAGACACACTGAGAAAAATGGAAGCTCTGTTTTATGGATAGCAAGATACATGCAGTGAAAATGTCTTTAGTCCCTTTAGTTTTATACACAGATGAGGCATATTTTTATTGAGCAGAGGAGAAGTTGGGGATAACGATTAATAAAGAGTTGAAGGATTTTATCTGAGGGGGCAAGATGGCAAGAGTCAAGTGGGATAAACTGATCCTTCCAATAGAACAAGGTGGTTTCTATTACCTGATTTGAAGGGGTATTTCAGAGCTGCACAGTTAAGGTTCCTATACATAGCACAAGCATAAAGATAAAATTCAAAGTGGAAAGGAAAGATGATGACACAAGGGAAGCTCAAGAAACAAGGAAAGACTGGGATTTTGGATGCAGATCCTTAAGGAGAATAACAATAACCATATAGAATATTATAGTCGTAAAGAAGCAGAAAGTGTTCTAAGAACCAAGCCAACACAAGGATGGAAAAAGGAGATCCTGTTGATAGGGATGACTGCAAATAGGCAAGACGGGGCTGGAATTTACTGAATAAAACTGGCAAAGGAACCAAGGTACTGGGAGCAAATAATTACAGAGGGAAAGGTAATAGAATGGGAAGAGGCCAAGAATTAATTTGGACTGCAGGCTAGAGATTGCCTTCCCTATTAAACACTGATAGGGTATAGGCAAAGAGAAAGAAATAGGGGGGTCCTAAGCAAAAGACCAGCACTGGTAGAGTTTTTAGTAGAATCTAGGACATAAGCTGCTGTTGTAGGGCATATAACATATTGCATGATAACTATAAGAATCAATCACAGGATTGGAGAGATTTGATAAGCAAATCACAAAGAAACGGGGATATATGTATGATTCCCAAATATTCAAAGTCTAGAAGATTTAGTATCTTTGCTTGGAAGTGTTTGCATAGGTATTCTTATACCCAAAGTAGACCCTCAAGAATTTTTCCTCGGGTAAATTGCAAATGTTGGAGGTGTGATGGGAAAGAAAGAAAGATGTAATTAGGAACATATGTTTAGGACAGTAATCAGTTGCAGACTTTAAAAATTCACTGCAAACTATTCTATCAGAAATACTGGTTGAGCAAATTGGTGTAACTACAGAAATTGTTTTTTGAGCTGTGATACAAAATTGGAATTGGCTAGACATAGTAAGGCCTTGCTTAGTCTAATTATAGTGGCTGCTGAAAAAGCACTTACTAGAAAATGGAAAACCAAGTCTAAACCAACTGTACTAGCAGTACCAAATATATTAACAGAGATAAAACAACTAGAAATTGGATATTTAGAAAAGGGTAGGAGAAAATTACATAGAAAAAAATAGGAATTGTGGAACAATATTTGCAGAATAATGTTTTGGAGGAGGAATGAGGTTTAAAAGTAGGCAGACTTTGAATAATTGATGTATAATGTTTGCAATTAAAAATATGTCAATATGGCTTGTTTTCATTTATATCCATGTATGATTGCCTATGTCATAAGTGATAATTTAATAAAGATGTTTCTTGTTTAAGAAAACAAAATGTGTGTCTAAGGTAGTAAGAAAATCAATCTATGTCACTCAACTTGTTAAGTAAGGCATGGCATGAAGGTCCATGTAAGTCATTCTGCCACTGTACTCAGCCCTCATCAGACCCATCCTTTAATATGTACCTGACCAGGCACACGCTACAAGTACAATGTCCACAGGGGTTCCTCACAAAAAGAATATAGGGCATAAACACAATGTTCTGTGCAGATCACCTTGAAGCCTCATCTCTATACTTTTGTTTCTTACAGACTGCTGAGTGCAATTTATGCCTAGCATACAAGGCATCCTTGGATCTTGCTCCGATGGACCTTTTGCATGTCTGCAAAACTAACAGCACCCGAACTACTAATTGTAAGGATTTAAACTTTGCTTGCGACTTAAACAAGACATGTTGGAGGGAGAGGTACGTTTCTCAGAGAATCCCCATTCTCTGGAATAGGCTTCCCACCCAAGTGAAGCAGAGCCCTTCCCTAAACCCATTCAAGGACCACCTGGACTAGTAGTCGGAAAATTGGAAATTCAGCCCTGGTCTGACCCCTATGTCTCTGATGGACAGAGGCACACACTAAATCATGCCTTATAATTACCTCTAAGGCATAATAACTTGTGGGATAAATCTGGGTTGCATGGCTAGGGTTATAAAGGCTCTGGTGGTCATTAGCCTAGTATACACATATGAACCTGTGATGAGGGAGGTCTGAGGGATTTATGGTTAAGTGGATTTTTGGGCATATCATACATTCGCAGTGTAGATGCTTCCATTTATTTATGGGTAGTAAAAATCTCCCAAAATAATGGAGTGTTTGTTTATAAAAAGAGTTCATCCACTATATCTAGTAACTTTACATGATTATCAGCAGACCGAGAGGATACACTGAAACAGGCTATAATCTGACAGCTGGTTTTGCTTAGTGTGATCTGGTGTTCATTGAGCTCTGTTTGGGGGTCCCTGGGGATCTGTCTAGAGGTGATACAGTCCCTAACAAATATGGAGATGCCACTACAGTTGCCATCATGTCTGAAAGCATGTCAACAAAAGTCAGTGTGATCAAATCACCTAGTGGCCAATTGTTGATCTAGTCACAGTGACTAACATCTAAAAGCATGGTAGGTGCAAAATGCAGGTATGGCGAGAGCACTTTCTGAACATTTAGGGCTGTATCTTTGATTTTGAGAGGTACTGCTAAGTAGGACACCACCTATACTAAATCCCTTTATAGATCAATAGTAAGAGCAGTATTTCCATACAGTACAGCTTTTTATACTTATTTAAACATTTCATTCAATTAAAAATTTCAGGGGTATTTCACCAAAAAGAATAACTAAGATGAAACAATTAAGTTAGAAATATAGCAACTGATTTTTTATTTGCCTTTAAAGGGGAAGGATTTATGGCATTCACTTCATGTACACAGACATACTGCTGATATCCCTGGGACAGCAGAAACAAACATTAGAAAATACCCCAGCCACAGTATGACAGTTCAGTTGTAGCCAGTTCCCCTCCTCAGTGTTGTGGTAAGACAGACTCCATACGCCAAAAACATTTTCTTCCCTGGATATGGTAAAATCCCCCTAGCAAAATTAAATGTGCCCCATCAAGTATGGGAAGTTAATAGGTAGGGGTTATAAAGTACAATTCTAAATAAATAAATAAATAAAAGATAATAAAAATAAGAAATACCAATAGGATGCAAAATAGCTTGGGGAATATGGATAGAGTAACTCTCAGTTCTTCTGATTAGTAGTAATGTGTATCCTGGAAGTGATCATTCATATGGTTTATGTTTGGAAAGAATGAATGTAAATTGATCCATCTCTTATCACGTGCATAATCATTTGAGCTTATTGGCCCTAAAGCCAAGATCCTCATTCCATACTGCATGTCTCATTTTACATCTCACTTTCTAGAAAACAAAGTATGTCTCACTGTCCCCTCTGCTACAACCAGCACTGCATAATGGAAAGAACACAACTTCAGCTACAACTGCACTGCCTGTTACTAACATTTAGGAAAAAGAAAGTCAAGTTGTATAAGTAAACTTACCATGACAGTTGACGTTTGAATGATCTGTTCTGTAGTAGCCTAAGCTATATGTGTTATATCCTTCTAAGGATATAACTGCTGGCCAGCTTCCAAAGCTTCAGGGTACCTTCCACAAGCCCAAACCATTAGACAACTTGAGTTGATTAAGACAAGTATGGGTGCCAAGCACCTGGAGAAGAACTATAGCTTGCAATGCTTTGCAAAAGTACATTGGATATAAAAAGTATACACACCCATGTTAAACGGCTAGGTTTTTGTGACAGAAAAAGAATTAGACCAAAATAAATAATTTCAAAACTTTTTCCGCCTTTAATGTAACCTATAACCTGTTTGATTCAATTGAAAAACAAACAAATCTGTTAGGGGAAAAAATATAAAAAAATAAAAACCGTACAATAAGCTGGTTGCAGAAGTGAGCACACCCTTAAACTAATACTTTAATTATAGCATTCAGTCTTCTTGGGTACAGACCTGTCATCAATTAGAGAGACTCTGATTAACCCCAAATAAAGTTCAGCTGTCCTAGTAGGATTTTCCTGACATTTACTCAGTTGCCTGCTACAGCAAAAGCCATGGTTCGCAGAGAGCTTACAAGGCATCAAAGGGATCTCATTGTTGAAAGGTATCAGTCAGGAGAAGGGTACAAAAAAAATTTTCACAGCACTGGATATATCATGGAACACAGTGAAGACAGTCATTGAAAAGTGGAGAAAATATGGGACAACAGTGATGTTGCAAAGAACTGGACGTCCCCCCAAAACTGATGAAAAGACAAGACAAAAACTGGTCAGAGAGGCTGCCAAGAGACCTACAGCAACACTGAAGGAACTGCAGGAATTTCTGACAAGTACTAGTTGTGTACTACGTGACAACAATCTCCCGTATTCTCCATATGTCTGTGCTATGGAGTAGGGTTGCGAGACGGAAGCCTTTTCTTACATAGAACATCCAGGCCCAGCTAAAATTTGCAAAACAATACATCAAGTCTCCCAAAAGCATGTGGGAAAATGTGTTATGATCTGATGAGACCAAGGTTGCACTTTTTGGCCACAATTCCAAAAGGTACATTTGGAGCAAAAACAACACTTCGCATCACCAAAAGAACACCATCCCCATGGTGAAGCATGGTGGTGGCAGTATCGGGTCTATATCATATGTTTGAATGTTGAAAATGTTGAATGCTCTAAAGAGCAAAAATGCCAGAACTCAAAGTTCTTTTATTGAGATTGTAGTACAATGAAGATTGGAATATTTGCCCTTTCCTCACTGTAGTGCAATCTCTGAGTTGGAATACATATTTAACGGGGGGTGTGTGGGGGGGGGGGTGCAGCCCCCCACAATAAGAAGCTTAAGTTCTGTAATTTTCGCTCGACATTTTCAACATTCGATTATATGATATAGACCCACAGTATCACGCTTTGGGGTTACTTTTCTTCAGCTGGAACTGGCGCTTTAGTCAAGGTGGAGGGATTTACGAACAGTTCCAAATACCAGTCACTTCTGGCCCAAAACATTCAGGTGTCTGCTAGAAAGCTGAAGATGAAGAGGAATTTCACCTTTCAACACGACAATGACCCCAAGCATACATCCAAATCCACAAAAGAATGGCTTCACCAGAAGAAAATTAAAGTTTTGGAATGGCCCAGACCTAAATCCAATAGAAAATCTGTGGGGTGACCTGAAGAGGGCTGTGCACAAGAGATGCCCTCACAATTTGACAGATTTGGAGCAATTTTGCAAGGAAGAGTGGGCAAATATTGCCAAGTCAAGATGATCCATGCTGATAAGACTCCTACCCAAGAAGACTGAATGCTGTAATTAAAGGACAACAATGGGATTCTATTATTAAATGCGCAACGTCTCTGTCTTTTTTCTCCCTATTTACTGTCTCTGCTATGAATAAACAATACAGCATTTAAAATATTTTAAATTAACTGTTTCTCTCCACTAGAACAGTACCTTACTGCAGTGTGTTGGTTTCACTTTCAAAACACTTCCAGAGAGGAGCAGTAAGGCAACCCCTCAGGGCTGCTGCGTGGGTCGGTCAGAAAAAGGTTCCCGCAACCCAAAATTTTTCGGCCCCCCTCTGCCTCTGGGCTGGCGTCCACCTTGTCCCCCTCTGCCTCTAAAGGACGAAGGGTCCAGAGCATAACGGGACTGCTAAGACTTCCGGAACCACATCCTATTTTGTCCTCTCTGGTTCCTGGAAAAGGACCTCTGAGGAGCCAAGAAGCAGATTCTGATGGCAGACAGCGTCTTCCCGTCTTTCTCGCTCTGAACCAATGTGTCACGGACAGTCTTCCCAAGCAGGGTAGAATCGAAGGGTGCATTCGCGAAGGATGCCTTGAAAGGTTCCGCAAAGTCACAAAGCCGGAGCCAAGTGTAGCGCCTTAAGGCGATGCCGGACCCGCTGGCTTTGGTGGCCCTCTCCATGGCATGGGAAAGTAGCCGCATAGACGTGTTTGAAACAGATTTCAGAGTGGCCATGTGAGCCGAGAAAGTCCATTTGTCCTCGGCCGACATGGACTCAGGGGAAGACTCAGCGTATTCTTTCACCAGATCCCGTTGAAGTCTAATTACATGGGCCAAATAATTCAGAGCTTTTATGGAAAAGGTAGCTGAAGCAAACATCTGCTTCCCGATATGATCCATCGTCCGAGACTCCTTATCAGGGGGATGGATCGAGGAACTATTCTGGGCAAGTTCTTTCTTGGTGGCTGCCACCACCTCCATGGCATCTACCGTTGAACCCTTACTCCAAGCCATCCTATCCACAGGGGGACTAAGAATCCTATCTGGCCTCCTGGGGATTGGCTCTACAGTGTCCAGTTCCCTCCACGCCCTAGTAGTGATGAGGTCAACCAGGGGGTCGGCCGGAGGGGAACCCAAGAGGTAGATGGACCTGCGTTGAACGCCTCCAGGAACACCGACTCATCAGAGGAAGTTTTTTGGGCTGACCACCCCCCCCCTTTAGGCAAAGCATTTCCATAATGTCTTCAAAGGAGACGTCCTCAGGGGGTGACCTGGGGGAACCTTCCCTTTCCTCCAAATCGGTGTCCTCCGTGAGGGACTCAGGGGAGTCCAAGTGCCTCCTCTTACACTTACGTTTGTGAGGGGCTTCCTCGGTGGGACTGTCTGAGGAGGGCTCACCAACAGGGTCATGTTCCGCCAGTGGAACAGGTTGGGGCATCAACACAGGCTGTCCCTGGGACTGGATGATGGAAGACAAGCCCAACTGCAAGGGAGTGGGGGCGGAATCCGAAGAAAGAGCAGGGGGTCTAGAACCTCTTGACAGGACCCTCTCTACCATGTCGAAAGCTGAGGGTGAACCAATCTCTCTGGGCTCTGTGGTTAACACCCTCGGATCCGGCGTCGGGATCGGCGTCAGAGCCAAAGCGCTCGGACTTGAGAGGGAAGTGTGCTCCGACTGAAATGGAGCCAAAGACACACTGGCCCCCTCGCATCCGATGCACGGCTCTCTGCCCCGAGAGCTTGGATCTGAAAAAGGAGCCGACAAACTCGAGGTCATGGCCGGCGTCAAGGTAGCGATAACCATCGGCGCCGACTCCCTGACTCAGACTCCTCGGATCCGAAACCCGATAGTGGACTGGAGAAGGAGCTATCAGGGCAAAAAGTGGGGCTGAACTCCCCCCAGGGGGGGGGGCGGGGGAGGCAGCAGCACTCCCATCTGCAGTTGGGTTTGGAGAAAACGATGCATCATCTGGTCTATATCAGCGTCGGCGAGGCTACGGGTCGACCTAGAGGAGGTCGCCGAAGCTGGCCAGGAGGGCCGCCGTGACGACCTTGAAGATGGTCGGGCCTCCTCCTCTGGCTCCGGTGAGAAGCGTGGAGAATGGAGCTGAGGGGAGGAAGGCCCGGAGACCTTCTGGGGTGAGGAGAGCAGCTTGGCAGGCGGGGCCGATGGGGATAAGTCGGCCCGCCGCTTGTGGCTTCTGTGCCTCTCTTTCTCCCTCTCTCTCCTCTCTCTCTTTCTCCCTTTCTCTCCTCTCTCTCTTTTCTTTTTTTAGAGTCCCTCTCTCCCTGGGAAGAAGTGGGAGGTTGAGTCCTGGTCAGGGTAGAGGGAACAGCAGGCTGAGCAGCTGCAGCCGTGGCTGTAGCCACCGAGGGAGAGGAGGAGGAAGCCGATTCCGTAGGTAGGAGACCAGACAGAATCAGCTTATTCCTCCTATCCCTCGGGGTCCGGAGGTTAAAGCCTGTGCAATTTGGCAGCCCGATGACAAATGCGGTACCCTCAGGCAGAGGACACACTGAGTGTGGCCATCCACTGGGGAAAGCTTATGGCCACACTCAGTGCACTTAGAAAAGATGGCCTTTGGGGCCTCGGCCATGATTTCCAACAAAAAACACACACACGCGCCCACACAAACACCTAAGGGAAAAGGGGGGGCCTACTAGGCTTTAAACTATGAGGGAATGGTAAATCTCAGGGGTTTAAACTAAGAAATTAAACTATCCACACACATCAAAAAACTAAGAAGATTTTGACAAAAAATCTACTTACAACTCTCCTAAACCCTAGGAGCTCAAGAAACTCGTGCTTGACAAAGCCGCGGCAATCTGAGGATTGGAAGGAGGTAGCAGGGTATTATGAGTAAGGGGGAGGAGCTTGGAGCTTGGATCTCTAGCTTGAAAAGCTGCCAGCTCGGATCCGATACCCACAGGTTGATGATCAAATGAAGTAACCTACTTCAGATCTGTGGTATTTTATGTAAACAATTAAAGAGGTCCCAGGGACCACAGGTGATTCACAGAGAGGAGTGACTTACGGGCAAGCATCTCTTACATATATGTATTTGTGTTTGTCTTTGTTGTCCCAGACACCTTACCCTTTTAGCCACCCTGACATTGCTTCCCAAGCAAAGTCAGAGGTGTCTGCTGTGACTGACTGCTTTGTAGAAGGAGAGGAGAAGAGTAAATCTGGATTCAGGGATATTTGATGTCTCCACCAAGTGATTTCTCTTCTCAAAAATCCCAGAACTGGAATCTGAAAAGATAATGAGTGTATATGCTGGGATCAAAGATACTTCAGATACCACTACATCTTTGTCATGTGGAGTCTTGCAAAAGGTATCATGAAAATAACTGAGGCCATACTACTCAGAATCCTGAGGTATTCCCTCACAGAGACTGAAGACTGTGTGAAAAAAAAAACCTTGGAATAGATACAAACATAGATCTACTTTTTCCTGTGGAAGAAAAGCTCTTTGTACTGAGGTGCCTGGCAAACATCCCAGGAGCACAATCCTGTGTGCTGGAATCAAAAAAGACTTCTGAATTTTCTCTTGGAATCCCAGTCTGTGCAGGAGACCTTTCACTAAACTGAGAGGTACTTGACACTTTGAAAAAGACTCTGCAAAAATAAGCAGATCATATAAATACAGAAAAATGTGGCTATCCTGTAGCTTGTAATGACCTATGATAGGCGCTACACACTTTGTGAACACTCTTGGAGCAGTGGACAGCCAAAAGGGTATGTCAGAGGCCTGATAATGTGGTCCAGAGACACACACAGTCTTAAGAAATGCCTTAAATTAGGATGAATAATGTGATGAGCATTGTTTAAATATAACGTTATCAAAAAACTTAAGAGGAAAAAGTAGTAACAGATTGCGAACTGAAAGCATTTTGAACTTGAGCACTATCACATGCTGGTTTAGGAAAGAAAGACTGAAAAACAACAAACGCAGAAGAAGGAGCCCAAAAAGTACTTGAAAAAACAAACAGGCCCTTGAGTGGATAACACCATAAGCTCCATACCTCACAAAGGAACCAAGCCAGTCAATGTACTAAAACCAAAAGAAGTTTATTGCCAAAAAGAAACTAGTTAAGCCCTTTCGTCTCAGTTACCAAATAGAGACTTCTTCAGAACTAAAAAACACTCTATAATCAAGTCTTTTATAGTGTAAGATGAATTGAATGATTAACTTCACATCAATTAATTCACTTATCATTATTTACAGACATATATACATAAAATATTGATACAGTTTAACCACTAAAATGACTAAAAGCTACATTGATAAATATTACTTTATTAGTCTATATATGATATTTATTATATGAATTGTCATAATTCTAGAGCTCTCTTTTTAATAACAGGGGTCAGGGAGAGATACTCATTAATACCTGGTGGTATATTGGACTGCAATTTAATAATCCAGTACAAATCTCTTAGCTCTAAGGAAAGTTCCCACCACCCACCCATAGGTTGTGTTGGTACTTGTTCCAGGATGACAAACATGAAACTTGTAAATTCCTGACACTGAAGTGAATATTTGTATAGTGAATTATTGATATTCCCCTATGAAATTGCATAAAGGTGTTCATAAATCCTGGTTTTGAACTTTCTGTTTTCCCTATATAGTAACCTCCACAGGTCTGGCAAATTGAAATATATACCAGATCTTTGATATTACAGTTACCTTTCACCAAGTTAACTTTATACCCAACATCCCTTAAAATGATGTTATTAGACTCTTGTAAATGAACCAAAGTTTTGTTTACAAGATGGGTAAAAAACTGAAATTGTTACTCGAGCAACCTATCAACCGTACATCCCTTCCTGACAAAGGTACTACTAAATGTCGTGTTTACAGACAATGTCATTATATCTTAGAATCTAATAACATAATTTTAAGGGATGTTGGATATAAAGTTAACTTAGTGAAAGGTAACTGTAACACCAAGGGTCTGGTGTATATTTCAGTTTGCCAGATCTGTGGAGGTTACTATATAGGGAAAACAGAAAGGAAGTTCAAAACCAGGATTTCTGAACACCTTTACGCAATTTCAAAAGGGAATATCAATAATTCATTATACAAACATTCACTTCAGTGTCAGGAATTTACAAGTTTTAAGTTTGCCATCCTGGAACAAGTACCAGCACAACCTAGGGGTGGATGGTGGGAACTTTCCTTAGAGCTAAGAGAATTGTACTGGATTATTAAATTGCAGTCCAATATACAACCAGGCGTTAATGCATATCTCTCCTTGACCCCTGTTATTAAAAACAGAGCTCTAGAATTATGACAATTCATATAATAAATATTGTATATAGACTAATAATGTAATATTTATCGGTGTTGCTTTTACTCATTTTAGTGGTTAAACTGTATGAATATTTTGTGTGTATATGTCTAAATATTGATAAGATGTGAATTAACTGATGGGAAGTTAATCATTCAATTCATTTTACACTATAAAAGACTTGATTATAGTGTGTTTTTTTAATTCTGAAGAGGTCTCTATTTAGTAACCGAGACGAAAGCGCTTAACTGGTTTCTTTTTGATAATAAACATCTTTTGGTTTTAGTACATTGACTGGCTTGGTTCCTTCATGAGGTATGGAGTTTATGGTGTGATCCACTCAAGGGTTTGTTTTTTTAGGAAAGAAAGATCCAGAGCTAGTCGCCAGACATTTTCTTTATTTGGCACTAAAAATATTCTTGAATAAAAACCTTTTTCCTAACTGGAACTCTTTCAATTACCCCCTGAGACAGTGTGTGCTGTAGGACAGGAGGAAATAAAGGGGTTTGGTCTGGTGCATGTGTAATAATTTGCTGGAAAGGAGGAATTTCTTCCTAATGCCATCTGATTCTGTAACCTTGCTGAATCAGCCTCAGAACCCATTTGTCTAAAAACAATCAGTTGTCAAAGAAATGCAGATTCAGACTTTCTGGAAAGGATAAGCGACAGCCTGGGTGGGAAGGTGGACAAGGTGCCTTATACAGTCATTCTGCATTATTTGACTGACCTTTGTTTGGCCGGGGTGGGGTCTGCTTTCTTTCAGGAACACACTGGCATTTTTTTTAATGTCTGCTTACCAACACTTTGCTGTGACTGAGTATTTTGTTTGTCAACATTGGACGAGGGAGCAGAAATTCCCTTGGAAAATTTAAAAAACAAGGGATGAAATCAGAGATTCCCTGTATCAGCTTACCCCTCTCATCATATTTTTTGATAACATCTGCAGTGGAGAGGCCAGAAACAATGTTTATTCAGAAGAGAATTTTAAATCTCATTTTTTACATCTTTAGAGAAGTTCTGAGAAAGTAGCTAGGCAAACCACACCAACACAGTATCAGTGGCAGAAGCCCTGGATGCATTATCTAGAGTCATATACACACTTCAAGCAATCAGTAATGACCAGAGAAATGGAAGAATTTAAACCACACACACAGCAGATATTTCTCTTACTTTCACAGTTAGAATAAACTTTTAACATACATCAGCCTGCCAATTCAAAATTCTAAAAATTAGACACACATTTTCCCCAAACAATTGTTTTACTACATTTGACTGAAGGTGAAGGATTAGAATTAACAAAATGCTTGGCAACAGCTGGATGGGTCAGGTCTGGGAAGAGTATAAAATAAGCTTGAAAGACAAAAGAATTTTGTACATTCTGATTCCTTTGGTACAGCAAGCTGACTGTCATGAAAGCATAGGCCGTGATAAACACATCCTCCAATGCTGACAGCACTGGGGGGATGGTGAAGGTTCTGGGAATTCCATTTGTAACGGTTCGTAGTGTTTTCTGAGGGACTGAAAAAATCTCAATGTTCACCTACTATAAACAGTGACACATTCTGGAAATAGTCACAAAAAAGGAGAAAAAAAATGTATGTGTTCTATTGCATTTCTCTCTTGATTCAGTTCCTTGAATCGGTCAGAAAACAGGAATCCCTTTTTTGCTTTACCAGACACACCTTATAAGACAGGTTAATAGCCTTTAGAAGATCCAAGCCAGGCACAATAAACTAGTTCTCTCAGGTGGAACTGGTGGAGGAAAAGATAAATGTTTCTTTCTCTGTTTCTTTTTAACAACTAAATTGGGCAAATAGGTTTATCAATGACAGCAGAAGCTAAACCAGGGACAGGCACAACATGCTGGCTAAGCAGGGGCACCTTCCTTCCCCTTCTCCCAAGACTGACAGGAGTAGCTCTACCTTGCCCACTGAGGGGACCCAACAGCCACAGAGGACGTGGCTAACCCCCAGTCCATAGTGGCTGTATGGACAAAACCAGTGGAATCCAATGAAAAAGATGAGTGGTTTGAGAAACCATCTTTGGCCAGAGAAGTGTTATCCACCTGAGGCAAATTGTTAGCTTGGTGCGGTTACATACAATGTTTAGTTAACTTTCTTTTAGTGGATGAAAGAAGGACAGCTTTACAGTGGTAGTTCATCCAATGGTCAAACGAAAATGGTGTCTCTTTCCCCTCAGAATTTAAACAGCACAAACCAAAATATATAAAAGTACTTAAAATGAACCTACTTTGCCAGCCCCCAAAATTTAAACATACTTTCTCTATAGAAAAAGATAGTTTTAGAATGTTTTAAACTTTAAAACTGTCTGAAACAAAAGTGTGCTCCTGTTTAAAAGGGGCTATATCATTTCATCGAAAGCTTAATTCAGTGAATCACTATTCATCAAACCATATTCAGTGAAAGCTCAATTGAGCAAATGATCGATTCAATGAAAAATTTCCTGGGGAACATTGTGGTTGACCATCATCAGGGGATTTGACCTTTTCTCCACTGTAGTGCGATCTCAGAGTTAGTCTACATAGTTGGGAGTGGGGTGGGGGCGAAGCATCCCACTTTGCAGGGTTTTAAATTTCGTTGCATTTGTTCCAGGTGTTAACTGGCCTACTAAGTTTTTTCCCTAGAAAATGTTTGGCTGGAACAGTCATTCACTTAACTGAGCTTTCGCTGATCTGAGATTGATGATTAGCGATCCACTCAATTAAGCTTTCAATGAAGTAATATAGACCCATTTAAAAGTATTGTGAAGTTACATGACACAACAAAAATACATATCCCTAGCTGAAAAATACTTTCCTAAAAAGGAAAATGAATATAAATAATAAATATAAAATGTGGAACGTTTTACTTGAAAGGGAACTCATCTGTCCAGCAATGGAAAAGCCCAAGCCGACTGTCGACCCTCAAAAGCCTGCACAGGAATGCTCTCTTCAGCACCAGGAAAGCTCTGAAGGGCTTTGTGCCCAACTCTGTCTTTTAGTCATTTCAGCTCAAGCTCTCTGTTTGGGAACCTGGAAGGTGTTCTGGAGCTTTGGAAGCTGAATGGCTGTTATATCCTTTCCAGGATGTAACCCATATAGTTTACTAAGCTATTACAGCAGTGATCAATATAAAAAGCCTTACCTACTCCATCAAAGTAGACTTTCCAACATTGTTATACAGAGTTATTAAACCTTTTGGAAAAGGAAGCACAGATGTAAGTCACTCACCAATCCAGCCAGCTCCAGGAACCTCAAAATCCTTTTATCATCAGGAGAACCTGTAAAAAACTATTACATTTACTGACAAGAAAATAATTCATGTGCAAATTGACAATGCCTTACCTTAAACTGCTAAAGTCTCCAAATGAGACACACAATTGTACTACATTTATATCCTAAGGTCCACAAAAGAAAAGGAACAGGTGCAATGCATTATTTTAATTTTTTGGTTCTATGGTAAATGCTAATTTGCAACTAAAACAAGTTAGCTTGCTCCCTCCGTTGTACACAAATACTTTATACAATTTACTTTTCAAGCTACTGTTTGAGTACATATCATATACCCAATAATTTTTAGTAACCTATTTAATCTGGTGAACTTGACAGGGGAGTAAAGTACGGTTGTGTACACTTACCATAAATGTAGATGTTCGAGTGTCTTCACTGTTGCAGTCATGACTGTAGGGTTCTCCCCTGCCGGCAGGCAGTCCTCGGTCGGCCAGAATCCCACAGTCTGGGTCCGGCATCGGCTGTTCAGCCATGCTCCCTGACGTCAGAGTGCCAGGAGTACAAAACTGACAGCCGACGCCATGTTCTCCAGTTTTTCTTGCCCCAGATGTCAGGAGTCCCAAAATGAATAAGGTCCTATAACCTTTGCAAATACACCTCAGAAGAATGGAGGAAAAAGGAACCACACAAAAGTAAAAATAAGAGGGGACAGGAGGGAGGGAAACCCAGATTGCAACAGTGAAGACACTCGAACATCTACATTTATGGTAAGTGTACACAACTGTACTATGTTCATCGTGTTTCACTGTTGCAGTCATGACTGTAGGGTAGAATCCCAAAGCAGAATGAAAGGGAGGTGGTCATAAAGAAGAAGGGGCAGTTAAAAGGCCCTGCAAGACTGCAGAAGCAAAGCCTGCCCTAGACTTAGAGTAGAGAGGTAAACTGTAGTGCTTTGAAAAAGTATGCACTGAACTCCAAGTTGCAGCTTCCAAAATGTCTTTGGTAGGAACTCCCCTGAGGAAGGCAGCGGAAGTGGCAGCAGCTCTGGTGGAATGAGTACGTATACTCCCTAGGATTTGCTTTCCATGGTGTGAATAACAAAATCTGATTCCATGAGCAATCCATTTAGAAATGGTCTGTTTTGAAATGGCTTTACCTTGGCAACTTGAAGCATAAGAAACAAACAATTGCTCTGATTTTCTGATGTCCTTGGTTCTGTCCAGGTAAAAACGTAGTTGTCTGTGTACATCCAAGGAATGTAAGATCCTTTTCCCTTTACTTTGAGGAGTAGGGAAAAAAGTTGGCAAGTGAATAGTTTGATTTAAAGCCACTTTGGAAACCACCTTAGGCATGAAAGTAGGATTAGTCCTTAAAGACACCCTGTCTTGATGAAAAATAATATAAGGTTCTACAGCCATAAGAGCCTGCAACTCTGAAACTCTCCTGGCAGAGGTCAGAGCTAAGAGGATGGCTGTTTTCCAAGATAAAAACCTGATGTCAGAAGAAGCAGCAGGCTCAAAAGGAGGCAAGGTGAGCTTTTCCAAAACATAGTTGAGATCCCAAGCAGGAATAGGAGGAGATCTAGGAGGTCTTAAGTTATTAGCTCCTCTGAGAAACTGTCTCATGAGCTGGTGGGAAAAGATTGGAGGATCTGTATTATAATGACTGGAAATAGCAGAGGCATGTATCTTAATGGAAGGGAAAGAGAGACCCTTATGTAAGAGATCCGTCAGGTAAAGTAAAATCAAAGGAATGTTAGGAAGAAGAGGATTAGAATCCTGAGCCTGCATCCATGAACAAAATCTTTTCCATTTTCCTGCATAAGATTTCCTAGTGCTAGGACGTCTGGCTTCTAAAATGACATCCATAACCTGCTTGGGTAGGAGAGAATGTATCAAAGACCCTGGATTAACCAGGCCGCCAGGCTGAGAGTTCTGACATGGGAGTGCAGAACCTGACCCTGATGCTGGGACAGAAGGTTCGGAGTCTGTGGCAAAACACAAGGGGGCTCCAGACATAGGTTTTTCAGAGTTGGGTACCAAAACTGTCGAGGCCAATTTAGGGCCAACAAGATTATCATCTTGGGCTTGTCCTGTTTGATCTTTAATAATACCCATGGAAGAAGACGAAGAGGCAGAAAGGCATATCCCAAGAGGTTTCTCCAACTGAATGATAGTGCATCCACTTTCCAAGCTTGTTCGTGGAAAGTCCTGGTGTAAAAAATCTGTAGTTGATGATTGAGGTGGGATGCAAAGAGGTCTATGTGAGGACATCACCAGACTGCTGTTATCATCCTGAATATTTCGGTGTCCAGCATCCACTCGTGTGGGTCCAAAAGGTTTCTGCTCAGACTGTCTGCCAGGAAGTTTTGCTTCCCTGGTAGAAACTGAGCTTGAAGGTCCAGATTGCAAGCTAGAGCTGTGTTCCATAGATCCATGGCTAGTCTGCAAAGGAGGTAGGAATGAGATCCCCCTTGCTTGTTTATGTACCGCATAACTGTGGTGTTGTCTGTCCGTATTAGTAGTTGTCCTGGTTGTAGAAGATTCCTGAAGGCCATTAGAGCTTTCTGAACGGCTAACATTTCCTTTAAATTGATATGCAGGTTCTTCTGATCCTTTGTCCAAAGACCCTGCAGACAGTTGCCCTGAAAATGGGCTCCCCAAGCATAATCCGAGGCGTCCGTGGTCAGAATCTGAGTGGCAGGAGGCAGACAGAAGGGTTTCCCTTTGTTTAGAGTGCATGCCCTGGACCACCAAAGAAATTCCTTTTGAAGGCAAGGCAGGACGGAGATCAGTATGTCTAAACTGTGGCAATGCTGAGACCATACACTTTTTATGTACCACTGTATTTTCCTTATGTGTAGTCTTGCATATGGTACGAGAAGGATGCAGGAGGCCATGTAACCCAAAGCCTGCAGGAATCTCCTTGCAGATAGCGGAGTTAAAGTTGCCAAGGTTTTGAAAATTGAAGCCGGCTGTAATTGTTTTTCGGATGTCAGAAATGCCATCTGGGTTGTGGTGTTTAGAAGAGCACCCAGAAAAGTTATCTGCTATGAGGGTGTCAAATTTGACTTTTTTATGTTTACAGAGAATCCCAGGAACTTGAGGAGGTTCTGTACAAACTCTAGATGCTGGTGTAAGACATCCTTGCTGTCTGCCTGAATTAGACAATCGTCCAGATAAGGGTAAATTTGAATTCCCTTGAGTCTGCAGTAAGCTACTACTGGAGCCAGGCATTTGGTGAAGACCCTGGGCGCAGTAGACAATCCAAAGGGCAGCGCAGAGAATTGAAAGTGCCTCGATCCGGCCTTGAACCTGAGGTATTTTCTGCGTTCCTGCCTGATGGGAATGTGTAAATATGCCTCCTTTAAATCCAAAGTTACCATCCACGCATCTTTGGATAGCATTGGAAGTAGCTGCTGTAGAGTAAGCATCTTGAATTTTGGAATCTCTAGAAAGGTGTTCAAGACTGACAGATCCAGAATGGGTCTCCATGAGTTTTGCTTCCTGGGGACTAGAAAGAGCCTTGAGTAAAATCCTTGTCCCATCTCTGAAAGTGGAACCAGTTCTATGGCTTTCATAGCCAAAAGAGCTTCCACCTGGTTTAAGACCTCTGTCCACTGATGTTTTGGAAGGTCTGGCCATCCGCTTGGCCTTGGCAGGGTATGAAAATGGAATTTGTAACCTCTTAAAACCACATCCAGAACCCACTTGTCTTGGGTTATATGAATCCAATTTTGATAAAAAAGAGAGAGTTTTCCTCCGAGGGGGGCTTCCAGGCAAGAAGTTCCTGCAGCCCAACAGAGGGAGTCATTGAGTTTGTTTCCTATTAGTTTGTGACCTATCCTCTCCTCCCCTAGGGGTGGAAGCAGTCCACTGTCTTGGTCTATAAGAAGCTTGTGTTTGAGGCCTTCCTCTGGAGCATCTATATCTACCCCTCTGAGGCCTGTCTGAAGTGGGAAAGGACCAATTTTTAGAAGGCCAATTCCTGCTAAATCTTGGTGGCTGTACTTGTAAGAAATCTTTAACTGTTTGCATGGATTTCGCCTTATCCTCCATCTTTTTAATCACCTCTTCAGCTTTTGATGCAAATAAAACATTATGCTGAACAGGAGCATCCAATAATTTAGCTTTTACTTATTCCGGCAAATTTTGTTCCTTTAGCCATGCATGCCTTCTAATGACTGTGCCGGAGGCAGCAGCCCTACAAGAAGCCACCAAGGCATCAAATCCACAGTGTAAACCATGCTTCCCAACTTGTTCAGTGGCATGCAATAAGTCATGTAATTCCTTATCATCTGCACAGGCAGAAATGGAAGTAAGCTTTTGTTTTAAAACAGACAAGAGAAATTGCTGGTATTTCAGCATATGAAACTGACAGTTTAAAGCCCTAATGGACAAAGTAGCAGAAGTGTACACTTTTTTGCCCCATCTTTCTAAAGATCTAAAATCCTTTTCAGTGGGAATGGGGTTTTTGGCAGAAGCGGCCTTAACTCCCTTAGGACCCTGAGAAATGGTTTCAGGGTCAGCAGAAGGGTTCTTGTATAAAAACTGGTGGGAATCAGGAACCCTGTAATATCTATCAGGCTTAACAGGAGCAGGAGGAAAAGAGTCAGGGGTTAAGTTAGCCTCCGAAAAAGCATCATCCACAATATCCAAAACAGGAGGAATAGCCAGGGGTCTATGTTGGGGGAGAAGAAGAAAATCCGTTAGTCTTTTCTTGGATTCCGAATACTCCTGTCCTTCCCAGTGGAAATGTTCCCTCATTTCATGCAAAGTTTCTCCAAAAGAAAAATCCTCAGGGGGAGAAGCTGAAGGAATGGATTCCTCAGCATCAGAATCCTCATAAGGAGGGAAAGAATATTCCTGATCAGAAGAAGAAACTGAAGAAACAGAAGCCTGATCAGAGGAATCATAATAAACATCCTGCCTTGGCCTTTTATCTGGAGGGGGATGTGAACCCCTAATCATAGTAAGTAAATCCTCCGCCATCTTGAGTAACTGTTTCTGTGACTTGGGAGCCGGTTCAGAAGAGGACTTTGTTGCAGTCTTTGATTTAGAAGGAGTCTTTGCCTTTGTCTTTGGCTTTGCCTTTATTAGAAGCTGAGTAGGCCTGAAAACCCCTTCTGAAGCCGGTAACTGCACAGCGGCTCCGGACCCAGCCGAAGGAGCATTGTCCGAAGGTCCTGCAATAGAAATATTTAAAGGCCTGGTTGGCTCCTCATGAGAGTCCGTTTCGGCCATCGGTTCTGAAATGGCCGACAGGGGCTGCAAAAGCGCCTCACTGACGATGGCCGAACCTGAAGCTGGCTACGCTTGTGCGCTATCATCAGATTTGGACCCCGGAGGCCTGTCTTTATCCTTGCGAGGTTTGTGAACTCCGGTAGCCGGAACCGTATCCGACATTTTGTAGTTAAAGTGCCTACCGAAGTAATGAAAAGCAAAATCGTACCTTTGTTTAATTGTACGTTGATTGAATCTAGCACAAAACCGACAACTAGCTACGTCGTGGTCAGGGCCTAAGCAAGGAATACAGTAAGAATGAAAATCCTTATGAGGTATTTGCTTCCCACATGAAATACAATTAACTTCTTCTGACATCGGACTGGAGCAAGAAAAAAGTTTCCCCAACGGGGTACTTAGCTTTGAGTGGAGAAGAAAGTCTTCGGACTGAAGTTTATCAGAAAAAATCATCAGGAGTCAGCCGACCGGCACTTGCGAACTGCTATCACCGCACGGCAAGAAAGACTGGAGAAGATGGCGTCAGCTGTCAGCTTTGTACTCCTGGTGCTCTGACGTCAGAGAGCATGGTTGTACAGCCGACGCCGGACCCAGACTTTGGGATTCTGGCCAACCGAGGACTGCCTGCCGGCAGGGGAGAACCCTACAGTCATGCTGCAACAGTGAAACACGATGAACATCGAAGGAGTCTGACTAATAGCAGTCCTGTCCATCCTGGTGACAAACACTCTAGACAGCAGCTGCAAATGCCAATCTTTCAAAGACTGCTATCCGAAGAGAACTGAGGGTTCACAAAACACATCATTCTCTAGGAAAGGAATAATATTGAGAATTAAAACTGCTTTTTGGGAAATTTTTAGTAATGTCTCTTTCTGTTTTTTTTTTCTTAATTTAGGGCAAAATAATCTCTTACCCAGTCCCAAAAAAAAAAAAGATGAAACATTTTAGCTTTTGCTGCCCTAGTCAGAGGCCCTCCAGGTCTTTCTGGCAATAACACCGCAAGTCTAGGATAAAGTCTTATATTAACAAGAACCTTGTTATCACAGGATTGACCTACATGGACTAGAAATTTTCTACTTTGTTTGTTTTTTGTGCTGACAACAAGAACATGTCTGCTTGAATGTTCCTAAAGGGATAGAATGAAACGGCAGACTGATAAACCTTACACAAGATAATGCTTTCATGAATACAGGAAGAAAAGCAAAACTGTGAACAGCACAAACAGTGAATATAACAGGAGGAGGAGGGAACTTCTCTGATGAATCCAAACACAGGGGTCCATATGAAATATCTGTACATAACCCTCTTTAAAGCAAGAACAGTGCATTATGGGTCCAGAAAAAAACACACTTACAAACATGTACTAAGCTATACTTTGGGCAATAAACAGACAAAGGATTGATAGGCAAGGAAGTATGTCCAACAAATGATGGCAATCATGCCAATGCATTATGCGAACATATATTAATAGTTGGAATAGGTACATACAATTTCATGAACTGGCACTGATGGATGTAGGTGATCTAAGTATTCTTATCTATTTAAAAGGAAATATACTGACTGAATCATAAACAATAAGTATATAAAAGCAGGACAAAGGACAAGCTGTTTTAATTTCTACCTTATTTTAACATATTCACACCTATAGTATGACCTCTATCTACCCTGACAAGTGCCTTGTGTGCCATAGCTCAGAATACTGTGTCTGTAACATGTGTACAGCAGTATTCTGATCTACTGACTTCAGTTTTTAAAGTATTTCTAAAGCATTTACTGATGCAGATATGTGGTCATATCATAATTCAAGTGTGCATCTGTAAATGCAGCTATTCAAAAAATGTCCTCATTGGAAATTTTAAAGAAAAATATGCTTTCTCTTTACATCAGCACACCTGACAAAAAATCCTCTTTTTCATCTCCATGTGTTCCCTGGCAGTTCAAATCATAAGCATCATATGAAAGTTAACTTTTCTATATGATTTCGTTTTTTATTGTAAAAATAATTAAAACAAAAAAAAAAAAGAAAGGCATGTTCTGGCTTCACCAACAAGCTGATTACTAAAATAGGACGAATGACAGATGTCTGATGTCAGAGCCTTTCTAGCCAGGTGTGCTCTCAGACGTCTGCTCCACTTGAAAGGAATTCTTCAGATTGTCTTCTTAGCCCCAAGGTTCCTGTGCTACCTTGAATAAATTCTGCTTACTCCTACACTTATTCTCTTTTTTCCTGATCATTATCAATGGAAAAAGAGATGAATTATTCTGTGGCCAGTACCAGCAGTCTGGGTCTCTTCTCTTCAACAGCTATTTCAAGGCTGGTAAGAGCAGTTGTTTCCCACTCAGTCATTTTTCTTTTTTTTTTTTTTTTAAAGAGATGTACAGTTTGAGAGAAGAGTATCTCGAAAATTGTTTTACTAGAATATTTTTGAAGAAGCTAAAAATAATGGGTTGGCACAAGGCTAAAATCAAGGACTTTTTTAAAATCTTACATAAATATTGCTTATAGCAGCAGAGGTAGTAAGGGACTGATTTACCAGTTAAAGGCATATTTGTCAGAAAAATCACTTTAACTCTGTTATCAGTGACATCAATACAAGACATCAGAATTTTACAGATCTTTTCATTTTAACTATTTTGTTATGTTTACAATGTAAGAAAGATAATATGTAACAACTGGAAAAATGAGTTGAAGAATGGCAACTTGCCTGAAATTCTGGGTTTCAGCACATTTTGTTCTAAAATGTGTGAACAATCTCAGGCTCAGGATATTGTTGGTTCATTTTTCAGCTGTGGTCATATCTAAAGAACTTTTTGGAGCCAGGGCATAATTACACTTTAAAATCTCCATCCAAAACACACAACCTGAATTTATTTATATGTTAATAAAATGACATTCTGCAAAGTGATGGACAGTTGTGAGGCAACCAAAGTTATGTACTTACCCTAACAATAGATCCATGTCATCTGCTTCCATTCTCCCTCAATGGATGGGTTATTGGATCTAACTTCAGCCAATTTCAGACTTTGGATCCAAGTGCAGGCTCCTCCCCTTACACATAATCCCATGTAGTTGGTAAACTACCTCAGACTGAGTTTGCCCATACCTTGTAATAATGCATCATCATGAGAAATAAACATAGATATAGTAACAATCCCTGATTCAGAGCTTGAAGAGTACACAACCTAACCATAGGAACTGTTAATGTGTGGCCACTCCAAAAGCAATAAAAAAAAAGACAACTGAAAGGAGGAAGGTGGGAGGGAAGTTGAGGAAGGACAGAAGCAGACAACACAGATCTATCACTATGGTAAGTACACGACTTTCGTATCAGATATTGCCTGTTCCTTCCATTACTCAACAGATGGGATAAAGCCCCAGCTACTATAAACCTTGAGAGGTTTCATGGAAGTATATTTCTGATAACAGCCAAGCTAAAGGAAGCTCTAGACCTGGACTGCAGATTCAACTTGTAATAAGATATACAGGTACGGTCACTGGTCCAAACAGTAGAAGCACAAATGTCATCAATTGGTATTTTGAGGAAAAAGGCAGTAGAGGTAGTCACTGACCTAGCAGAATAAGCCTTAGGGGGGTCCATATAAGGGCAACCCTTTCTCCTTACAGACAAAGGAAGAGCTTTCAGACAGCCAGTGAGAAAAGAATTACCTTAGACACTCCTTTACCCAATTTAGCTAAAAAAAACAACTGGTCAGTCTTTCTGACCTTCTTAAAAAGAGTCAGATAATATCCGAGTTGAAGGCACACTTCCAGAAGGTGTAGTATGTAACTTCCTTTATTGGTCAAATGTGGAAATAACAGGAAGATTGAAATCTCCTTTACTGGTAAAATGTGGAAAGAAGACAGGGAGGCTCACTAAGTGATGATTTAGAAGCCACCTTAGGAAGAAAGGATGGATTTGTTCTCAAAGTGAACCAACACACGACAAACTAGGAACCACAAATCAACAAAGCCGAATACTGGAACAAAATGTAGGACCAGCTCTTACTCTAATCAATTTTATTGACAGATTAAGAGCTTTTGTCGGATTGTAACTTAGACTTCTTCAGAATTCATGGATTCTGAAGAAGTCTAAGTTACAATCCAATGAAAGAGCTTAATCTGTCAATAATACTGATTAGAGTAAGAGCTGGTCCTGCATCATGTTCCAGTATTTGGCTTTGTTGATTTGTTTTTCTCAAAGTGACTCTATCCATGTGGAAAACCAAGAAGGGTGTTTTACAAGAGAGGGCATGAAACTCAATATTCTTCATGAAGTAGTAACTGCCACCAAAAACACAGGTTTTCCAAGAGAGATATTTGAAATCAACTGCAGCCACAGGTTCGAAAGGGGAATTGTCAAGGCCTGCAGCAGAATAGTAATATCTCCAAGGGGGAACAGTATCACTAAGGGGAGGTCAGAGAAAGAAGGCCTTAGACAGTTTCAACAAAGCAATGGATCATTTATTCTCCCAAATTTGAAAACTGGAAATAGCAGCTAATTGGACATTAACTGTAGTGTAGCTAAATCCACTGTGAAAAGGAGAAACCAAGAAGTTTAAGATAGCTCATAAAGGGTCTGAAAACGGATCCAAATTCCAATTAGAAGCCCAGATCAAAAATCTTTTCCATTTACTCTTGTAAATCCTTCTAGTAGGAGGTTTCTGTGCAGAGGTCAGAACGGGTACAACTTAGGATCAAAGCCTCAACTGTCTAATCATCACCAGAACTTGAAAAAGCATGTTATCAAATTGACTGCTATGTCCAGGCGAGGCTTCCTGATGAGAGAGAGATCTGGAACAGAGTCCAGCAACCATGGAGAGTGAATCATATAAGACCAAAGGAAGGGAAACCACACCTGTCAAAGCCAGACGGAGTTAATGAGGCTCACCATAGCCTTAGTCCACACTGCTTTTTTCATAAATTCTGAGACAATGTGTACAAGGATAAGCATAAAGGAGACAAAGGGGGCCAAGTGGGGGTCACAGCATCCCTTGGGGACTTTCCCATTTGGGGGATTAGGGCAAAGAACCTACTGCATTTGGTGTTGGAGGGGGATGCCAAAAGATGGCAGCTCAGTCAGCCCCACCCACTGAAAATCTGATCTGTCACTGCTGGACTGGGAGACCAATCATGAGGAAGGATGACAGACCCAACTTACTTGCCCACTAAAACAGTGGAATTCCCCAGTAGTGTACTGCTACCTGAAAATAATGAGAAAACATCGCCCAAGGCCAAACCCTCATGGCCTCTTGACTTAACAAGTAAGTACATGTTTCCACCTGCATGTTGATGTACCAGACTACAGACATATTGCCTGTTTGGATGGAGATCACATCCCTGGGAAGGGAGTCCTGGAAGGCCTGCAACTCTAGGAGAACTGCCCTCATCTCCAGGATATTGATGTGAAGATTGGTCTCTGAAGGGGATCATGTGCCTTGGATCATCTTCCCCAAAAACTGACTCCCATCACAGGGTCACTGGGACCTGAGCAGAACAACAAATGTTTGGCCCTGAGATACAACTGGGGATTCTAGCCACCAATGAATATGAGTTTTGCAAATTTTTGAGAGACACTGGAAAATTCATCAACTGACATCTCATCGGCCAGAGTCCACTGGAGCATACTCATATGAAATCTGGCTAGGGGAACGAAGGTAATGGCAGGTGACTTCTAATGGGAAAGTACTGCTACCATTCTAACACTTGATGCTGATGCATGGTGATCTTGAATTCCATTATTCTGGCTACCTGTAGCACTGTATCTAGATGAGTTCATTTACTTTCTATAGCATAAAGTGACTGCAGCTTGGACTTATCTGTGTTTACAGTTATTTCCAGTTTTGAGCAAAGGCACAGCAAGGAGTTCCTGGATTGGGGTAGAAGGTTCCTCGGGGGGTGGTTATGAGCCAGTCATTCAACTATGGGAAAACTCAAAATCCCAAAAGTCTGAGATGAGCTGCCACCACTGCCATACACTTGGTGAAAATCTGGGGGGGGGGGGGTGCTGTGGTGAGACCACTGGGTAGAGCTCTGAACTGGAAGTGGCTGGCTCCCAGTTGGAAAAGGAGAAACCTCCTGGACATGTTTTATACCCCTGATGACCTGACGTCATGGAAGAGGAGACAGCAACTGATGCATGACCCAAGACTTTGTTATTCAGGCCGACTGAGGGCAACCTGCCAGCAGATTACCCAAATGTTATGACTGTAACAGTAAAACATGAAGAACATCTGGAAGTGGCTGGCTGCCAGTTGGAAGCGGAGAAACCTCCAGGAGCTTCTGTTCACTTTTACGTAGTAGTATGCATCCTGGAGATTAATGGGCATGTATAGACAAAATAAAGTGCTGGAAACCACTGCAAGGAACAGTCTTTTATTATGCATGTTAAAACTTTTGCCAACAGGCTTCCTCAGGCAATCAAACATAAAAACATTCAGTTAACTTATAGAACAAGTCTTCAACAAATCACAGACCTTAATTAGCTAAATTTGTTCATGTAGGTAGTTTAGCATTGGTTTTAAAGTGAAAACACCATTTAAACCGGGTGGCATGTGTGCTCTCATTCTAAGTATCCAATGCATCTACTCATTTTCTGTTAAAAGTTTAACATCACCTCCCAGTAATGGTAGATAAATAACTTTTAAAATCATAAATGTAAACCCATGACCACTACCTTTATCTAAAATATGCTTATGTAGGACATTAATGATGATCTTACATCTTACATCAGAAAGATGGTCACCTATTCATTCTTTTAATTTCCTGTTAGTCATACCTATATAATAACTAACACATGCTTCACACTTAGCCATATAAACAACATTCTGTGTGTTACAGTTTCTATAAGCATGTAAAATAAAATCTAGGCCTGTAACAGAATGCTTAAAAGACTTATTTGTATATCTGTACTTACAATAAGTACAATCATTACATTTATATCTACCCTGCTTGCTATTTATAACAATAAAACAAAATGTTGGTTGTTTCTTAGAACATAAAGTCTGTTTTAATGTGGTACATCTAATATTTGATGTTGTAACTCAGGAATGTCTTGCAAAATGGACCAATGTTTATTCATAATCAGCTTCACAAAGGGAGTGTTTTTATTAAATGTCAACATACATCTATACCCCTGTTTACAGCAACCTATCCTACACAATGCCATTGTCAGCATGATAAAAGGCTGGTCAGGCACTACTGACACATTGTTGACTAACATATTCTTGGGCCGTCAAGGTTTCCTTTACTGATTAACCACACTTGACAAAATCCTTAGCCATACTATCCAATTGTTCAGCCATATTAGAGTCTAAGTTATTTAATTTAGCTGTCCTACACATTTGACTCAACTATATTCCTAAAAATAAACGATGGATGCATGCTTGTTCAATGCAAATAGCTATTACATTTCACAGATTTCCTATAAAGTTCAGTCTCAGTCTTCCCAAGTAAATCCTTAAATAACATTACATCCAAGAAAGTAATCCAATTGGGTGAAATTTCATTTAAATCTCAAAAAAGTAGCAGTGTCGGATATATATGCAAAAAATAAATTTTTCCAATATGATAAAACAATTGGCTACACCCAGCTCCTTCCATGTCTGATTCGAGATCAGATCTATCATATCATCTGCAGGGGGTGGGGTGGGGTGGAAAGACCACCCAAGAAAAAGAAGTGACAGCCCTGAAAGCAGAGAAATACTAATGCCAACTGAGAAAGGACTTTGGTGAACCACACCCTTTCTGTCTAAGCAGTTCTAAGACCACACGGAACAAGACATCCTTAAGGGGGGATATGGGGGACCCCCTCCCCTCAATGAAATCAGTATTCCCAGTAGACAGAGACTCCTGAGAGGAGTCAACTTACCTCATATTGCACAAGTGTTTTTGACAAACCTCCTCAGCAAGATGGTCTGGGGATGACTCAGAAGCCAATGGGACATCCTCAATGCGGACTGCCTCAAAAATTTGAGGCACTGGCAGTCCTGATGGGACAAAATGTGTAAGGCCAGGACCCAGTGAACTCCACTGGGAAATAGCGGATCTGAACATGGAAAGGAAGTCTGCCTCCTAGATCAAGACAGCACCCTCTTAAAAGCTTAAGTTAAGAGGGGACTCGAGAATTCCCTGGAAGGTTCCAAGGACTGTAAACATGGATTGGTCCTGAAGACCCACTCGACTTGGCTCCAAAGCAGACACCGAGCTGTCCAGCACAGGGACTCTGAAGGTGGGATAGCTCTGACAGTTTCAGAGTCGAACCTAGCCCCACAGATCTGATGCTGACAAATTGGGTTCAAGATCCATCAGGGCCAGAGCCACTCAGAGGTGATATGATCAGCGACACAGTTGGCGTCAACAAAGACCAAGTTTTTGGATCTGATACCAAGCACACAGGTCAGGAATATCTGCTGACCCAAATACAGTGGTGAATAAGAAACTGAGATTTCGTTTTATACCAAGTTATGAATGTGTCATATAAATATTCTGATAACTTCTACCATGTAGAGTATATACAAGTACTTCATGGTGTCAAATGAAAGGTTACCAAGCCACTCCGAGGTGATAGGATCAGAGACACAGTTGGAGTCAAGAAGACCAAGTATTTGGATCTGATGCAGACAAACCCAGGGAAGAGCAAAGATCCAACCACCCAGTCAAATGGTTACACTGGAGAAGGAGCAAAGATATGATGAGGGGTTGTCCAAGGCAAAGTTTCGGGGCCATGAGGATCTCCAACTGGATCTGAGGCAACTAGAGAATATTAAACAGTAATAAAAATATTAGGCTAAATAATCCTAATATATCAAAAAGTAACAGCACTTAGTGGTCACCCAGCCTGAGCACAAGCTGTCATGTCTGATGCAAACAACTGGCAAATGAGATCTAAGATAATTTACTAACTAGAGGGGATTATGGGTAAGGGGAGGAGTCCGAGCCTTGGATCCAAAGTTTGAAAGTGTCCAAAGTCGGATCTAATAACCCATGTTTTAAGAAAAGAATGGAAGAGACATCAGATCAGTTGTTTAGTAATAAAATATGTAAATATTCAGAAATAGCATTGCTACATGGCGTTGAACTGCCAGCAATGTGCAGGTATTTACACCTGTTTAGCAATATATGTGTATTTTCATACTTTATGTAAATATATCAGTCAGTGCCTATATAATAACATGGGTGGAACAGCATTTCACATGACAGCTCAGCACACAGGTCAGGAATATCTGCTGACCCAAATACAGTGGTGAATAAGAAAATGTGATTTCTTTTTATACCAAGTTATGAAAATGCTATATAAATATTATGATAACTTATACCATGTACAGTATATACAGTACTACATGGTGTCAAATGAAAGGCTACTTAATTTTGAAAAGTTACCACTAATGCCTTCTGTTTGCCTGCTATTAATTTGAAGATATCTATACTTGTTTGTAATAAATTACACATATATGCAAAAGATCATATTTCTGTAAATATATAAGGCATTATTCACCTGAATACCACTGTTGAATAGCATTTCCCATGCCTAGTCACCACTGATATCAGGAAAGGCTCCTTAGGCAAATGGGATGCAAGGTATTTTCCAGAAATATTATTAATATAATTCTTAATGCATGACAAGTATTTATAACTTGAACTAGAGGGTGCTTATATTCATAGGTGTGTACTAGGCTAATGGCCCTGGAGCCTTTACAAGCCTAGCCATAGGATTATCCTGGCATAGTGCCAGCCAACCTAGTTCCCAGTACCTCTGTCGAGTAGAGCCACTGGTGTTATCCCCAGGGTGAATTTTCTGTTTCCCATCCACTCATCAAGATTTCCCTTGAAGAGGGTCAGTGAGGTGCTCTGCTTCACATGTATGGAAACTCTGTTCCACAGCATGGGCAGTCTCTGGGTTATGAACCTGTCCATCCAGCATGTTCTGTTAACTGTGGTAATGAGGTTGAGGTCTCAGGAGCGTGTGGTGTGGAGGGACTGGGATTTTTTTAGATGAAGCATTTCTAACAGAGCTGGGTCAGACATGGCTTTGTAAGCCAAGCAGAGATCGCCTCTAAGTAGGCGATATGAGACAGAATAGTTGGAGTTTTTTGAGTCTGTCCATATAGGACAAGTGTTTAAGGCCTAGGATCCTCTTTGTGAGGTACTTCTGCGGCCTCTCCAGTTGTTGCAGGTGTCTAGTGAGGTACATGCCAAATGGGGCATTGTACTCGATGATTGGCCTAATGAGGGGAAAGTAGAGGGAGACAATAACCTCTTTCTTCCTAGATGCAAAACCATTAGTAATGAGATGTGCCACATAGAAGGACTTTCTGACCACAGTGGCAATATGCTGATCAAAAGAGAGGTTGCTGTCAACCTGTGTTTTCAGATCTTTTATAAGGCCTTCTGTGTTCAGTGGACTATCATCAATGTGGTAATTCATGGGAACTGGGTTTTTTCCCAAAGGGGATGACAACACATTTTTTGGTATTGAGCTTAAGCCATGGTTCTGACACCAGTCGTTGGTCACAGTGAGGCCATTCTGTAGGATGTCAACAACACTTGGGGAGTTAATAATAGCTCCCAAATTGCAATCATCTGTGAACTTTGTCAGCCAGAGTCTCTTTGTGTTGGCCTGGACTTCAGAGAAGTAGATAAACAGGAGAGGACCCAGGACCGAACCCTGTGGGACTCCACTCATGACTAATCGGCAGTCTGACTTGGAGTCAGTTACTTTCACACTGTGGGTTCTATCTGTGAGCCAGTTTGCAACCCAACTAGTGATATAGGGGTTGATGCCAAGCTTAGTGAGTTTTTCTATGATTCCTGAGTGGGGAATGGTATCAAAAGCCTTGGCCAGATCAAGGTAGGCTGTATGAACCACCTTGCCTTCATCCACAGCTCTGGTGACTGACTCAAAGAAGTCGACCAAGCTAAGCAGGCATGATCTACCCTTCACAAAACCAAAATGTGTGGGATCCAGAGTTTGGAGATTCCATATATCCTTGTTTACTAGGTCCATGATGATGCCTTCCATAGCTTTGCATATCAGACTCATCAGGCTAATGGGGCGATAGTTCCCAGGTTCTGTAGTTGCTCCTCCTTTGTGGAGAGGATGACTGTAGCAGCGTGCCATTCGTCAGGGAGAAAGCCTGAGGTGAGGCTGTGACTGAACAGGGCACACAGGTGAGGTGTCAGTTCACTCTGTAATTCATGCAGAACACAACCAGGGATATTGTCAGGTCCCATAGAAGCTGTATTCTTGGCCTTGAACAGTACCGTTTTAACCTCTGCAGCAGTAATACTGGGTGCCTGACAATCCACTGGTATTGTGATTGGCCCTTTGGGGAGGAGGGAGGTAAAGTTGGCACTGAATCTGTCGGCCAGTATACTGGCAATATCTGTTGGCTCGGTATAGGAGGTACCATTGTGCAGTAGCTCAGAGCAAATCTGGGTTTTGGATGGAGATTCTTTACATAACTATAGAAGGCCTTGTTGTTGTCTTTACTATCTGCTGCCATTCTATTTTCATACCTAGTTTTAGAGGATTTGATGAAGGATCTCAACTTTTTGTTGAGGCAGATAAGAGAGTTTTTCCAGTCTTGGGACTTCACCTTATTCCGCATCAGTTTCCTCTTTCTGTTGTAGTTTGCTTATGGAAGGGGACCACCAGACTGGCTTCCTTTTTTTTGGAGGAGAGTGTCTTGGTTCTATAGGGTATGGTGAGATCCGTGTATTTGTGTACATGTTCGTACAGTGCACTGGTGTACAGTTCTGCAGTCGCATAACTATTCTCCATTTGCATGGGTGCCATGAAGTTAGCCACCTCTGTTTTTAGGATCCCAAAGTTAGCTTTGGAGAAGTTTTTCATGGTGGTTACCTTTGTGGGGGAGGGGGTGGATTTCCAAGGTGATAAGTTTGTGGTCCAATCTAACCAGGGAGGAGCTGACTATTGGTGTAGAGCAACGGTCGCCCATGTTAGTAATAACCAGGTCAAGGATGTTGCTACCTCTAGTGGGGCTAAGAACGAGCTGGTCCAGGGCATTGGAATTAATGAACTCCAGGAAACGTTGGGAAAGTGCATTGGTACATGAGTAGTTTACCCAGTTAATGGAGGGGTAGTTGAAGTCGCCTAGTAACAGAGTGTCAGGTTGAACCCTAATATTCTCCAGGGTGCTTAGAAATGTGGAGTGCGAGTCTTGGACATGGTTGGGGACCTATAGCAGGCTATGACCTGAATCGCTGTCTTACCCAATGTTAGCTGCACCTGCAGTATCTCTGATGAGTTATGTTGGGCTACCAGTCTGGAGGTATGTGCATCGTTTATGAATATGGAAACACCACTGCCTTTGGAGCTTCTAAGTTCTGGGGCCGAAAGGTGTGGAATGAGTTATAGCCTGGTAGTGCAGGGGTGCTTTCTGCTGCCTTGAACCAAGTCTCTGTTACAACACAAATGTCGATGTTCTCCATTTTAAGGAGTGTCTCCACAGAGTGCATTTTGAGATTTAGACTTCTAGTGTTGAGCAAGATGACCCTCAGATTGCGTTTGTAGCGGTTACGGTGGTAATTTGGTCTTTGGAACACCGCCTAAAAAAGGCACTATGGGGTGGCAAGAGCCTTGGCCAGTATCCGGAAGCCCAGTGGTGACAGATACAGGCAGTCTCTGGCAAAGCATCGAGGTCTGTCAATCATGTCATCCCAGGCAGACAGATACTAGATCCCCTTAGAATGACACCAGAAACTTAGCCAATTGTTGAAATAAGCAAACACAAGAGAAGTGAAAAAACAAGCTGGTCAGCACTAGGTACTTAGTGTATTTGCAGTTTAATCCAAACGCTTTCATCTTACTAGTTTCAGACTTCTTCAGAATAAAAAATAAAGTGCACAGACACATACTACATACCCATTTCTTCACCCCTTTCTTAATTAGTTCAATTCAGACCCACCCAGTTGTTAAAACACAGCACAACATAAAAGACATATTACATTCATTTGATACTCTAGTACAGACTCACAAAACATACTAAATATTGCAAATAATGTCATAAAATTCATAAAAAATATGCTGCTTTCAATTTCAAATAACTTAATGACAGCCTGTCATTAAGTCCAGGCTTTTCATCAGAATTAAGTTTAATTTGCCGTTTTAGCTCTTTAAATTCTAAACATTTGTTACTTGGCCCACCTCTAGGTCCTAAGTCAACGTGATCTATGGCACAAAATTTAAAGGTATGTGTTGAGTTCTCCCTAATATGTCTATATAGGACATTCTTTTCATTATAAAAACCAAGCAACGGTCACGGCAGCAGTAGAGTAAACACCAACGATTTATTAAAAAACAACTTGAAGCGCTTTTCGTTTGCTAAATATGCAAACTTCATCAGAAGTAAAAAAACTGAAGATACAGCACCCGTTTTAAAAGCTCATTCAAAAAAACAGCGGGGCAATCAAATCAATTGTATCTACTTGCACATGATTTACTTAAAATGGTACACAAAACTAAGACAGTAAAGAATACTACGAAATGACAACAGTCTTTTATATAAAAAAATTAAGATAAAAATAAATATGTGAATCTAAAAATAGAAATGAAATAACAGTGAAAATGCAAATTATGAACCATGTCGTGTTACATATACCTGACCAATTAACATAGACATATTAACTGGTACTTAAGAAATTGAAAATTAAAAATTAACTTTAAACACTGAAAAAGACTTGAAGACTAAATCAGACCAAGTATTTAACTAGTATGGAACGTCATATTTGCAAGCTCCTCAATTTAAGGATGCTACTAATTCTTCAGATTCCTACCAGTTTCTGAAAAGTCTATTTTTACACCGTGGCTATCCTGAAACCCTACTAGATTTCTTGATTAAGGAGGTCAGTTTAAAAAGGCTAAATCAGTTTTACAAACCCATTTTGCCTACGAGGACTTTGGTCCTCGTTAATATTGGTGCTTCTGGCATGTTGGCAACTGTGAATGCCCATGATTCAACAAGTCAATGTAACCAAACCTTCCAACTTTATTTCATAACTACATTTAGTGCACAAAGTCATCTTTGCACTAAGATTTTACAGAAAAATTGGGAACTTTTTAGGACTAATCAAATGTTATTCAACAAACTAGGTAGTTCACCTAAAGTTATCTTTAGGAGTGGTAGGAATCTGAAGAATTTGTTTGTAAAAACAGTACCACAGAGCTCCTAGATTGGTTGGCATGAATAAATGTGAGAACTGTAATTTTTGTAAATTCATGGAGGTGGCTAACTCGTTTGTTATCAATGGGGGGCAGTTTAGACTTAAGTTTAGGTTTAATTGTAATTCGAAAACAGAAGTTATGTTCTTACCATAACGTTCCATGTTAGTTGTCTTCTTCTCGCCTTCTTTCTTGCTGGATGGGTTCGGAGCCGACCTCGGCTCCGACTCGGCCACTCTAAAAGCTCGAGAGTTGGTTCCACCGGCTCGAGGCTCCCCTTATATCCCACAATGCTACGCGGTATTACCTCAGATCTCGTTTGTAAGCTAGGCCCAGCCAATAATAAATCCAGAACTACTGGAAAAGGGAAAACCACCTCTATAAAAAGAAAGGAAGAAGGTGACCTGAAACCTGATGAAGGAATATATGCAAAGTATAGCATATACATAATACAACAGAGGTGGAAGAAAGAGAGGTCACAATCAAACTCCTCTAGGTCTGTCCAGGCTAGGGGGAAGGAGGGTGGGACGCAAGAAAGAAGGTGAGAAGAAGACAACTAACATGGAACATTATGGTAAGAACATAACTTCTATATGTTAAGTTGTCTATCTCGCCTTCATTCTTGCTGGATGGGACCGCGTCCCTAGCACCTTGTCCCGGGTGGCCTATGGGAACAGACTCTTGAGAACAGTGGAACCAAAATTAGCTCTATGTCTAGAAGCTAGATCCAACTTATAATGAGATATGAAAGTGTGAGGAGTAGCCCATGTAGCTGCTGCACAAATGGTATCAATAGGCAGCCTGTCTTGGAAAGCTAAAGAAGTAGCCAAAGCCCTAGTCGAATGAGCCTTAGGTTTGTTAGGCAACTTTTGGTGTCTAATTTCATACACAAAGGAAATCAGGGATGTTAGCCATCTGGAGAGTGATACCTTAGAAACTGCAAGGCCCTCTCTACCTTCTGCATAAGAAACAAACAACTGGTCAGTTTTTCTGATCTGTTTGGTCCTGTCCAAATAATATCTCAATTGACGATGAACATCTAGCCAATGCAATTTTTGTTCAGACCTGTTAGAAAAGTTAGGAAAAAACACAGGGAGGTATATGTTTTGATTTAGATTTGCCACAGAGGCTACTTTAGGTAAGAAGGATGGATTGGTCCGTAAGGATACCCTATCCTTATGAAACAACAGATAGGGTGGTCGACTGCTGACTGCATGAAGTTCTGAGACCCTTCTAGCTGAAGTAATGGCTACCAGAAAGAGAGTCTTCCAGGATAGCAATTTCATTGAACAAGAAGCTGCAGGTTCAAAAGGGGGAAGAATCAAAGATGTGAGAACTAAATTAAGGTCCCAAGAAGGAGGAGGAGTTCTTATCGGAGGCTTGAGGAGAAAAACTCCCTTCAAGAACGCTTTGCAAAGCTTGTGGGACATGATGGCAGAATCTGAGATGCCCACATGAAAGTTAGATATAGCTGCCAATTGAACTTTAAGAGTAGAAGGAGACGAACCTGCATGAAAAAGTTCAGCTAGAAAATCCAAAATGTTTGGATGGGAGCAGTGAAAGGATCTAAGTCCCTTCCTTGAGCCCAATAGGCGAAACATTTCCATTTACTCAGATAAATCTTCCGAGTGGAAGATTTATGGGAAGCTATCAAAATATCTCGAACAGAGTGAGATATTTGAGGAAGCCTGGCTAAGGTTGGAACTGGAGGAACCAAGCAGTGAGGTTCAGAGAGGGGAGGGAGCGATGTAACTGACCCGACTGATGGATCAAAAGATCTGGAACTAGGTCCAGATGCCAAGGTTGCTCCAACAGAAATTGATGCAGAAAGGGGAACCAAACCTGTCGAGGCCAGTAAGGAGCAATGAGGATCAATGAGGCCTTCTGAGCGATAGCTTTCTGTATCACTTGAGAGATTAGTGGGAAGGGAGGAAATGCATACAGAAGTCCCCGGGCCAAACTTGGACTAGAGCGTCTCTGCTGGGCTGACCTGGTAACGGGAATAGGGTGAAATAATCTCTGCACTTGCTGTTTTGGGAGTAGCAAAAAGGTCGCAGCAAGGCTGACCCCACTTGAGAAAAATTTTCTCCAAAATAGAATCTTTCAGAGACCACTCGTGAGGCATGAGGATAGCTCTGCTGAACTTGTCCGCGATAAGATTGGACTTCCCGGGGATGTGCGTTGCAATCAGAAACCGCTGAGAAGAAATCGCCCATTGCCACAGTCTGAGTGCTTCTCGACATAGGGGATAGGACCTGGTTCCGCCTTGTTTGTTGATATACCACACTACAGACATGTTGTCCGTCTGGATTGCTATCGTTCCCAAGGGAAGTTTGTCTTGAAGGGCTTGCAAAGCTAAAAGCACTGCTCTCATCTCTAGAACATTTATATGCAAGTGGCGTTCGTCTGGTTGCCATATGCCCTGGACTGTTCTGCCCTGATAATGCCCCCCCCACCCGATCAGGGAGGCGTCCGTTGTCAGAGTAGCAACCGGAGGGGGAGGAACAATGGGTCTTCCCAGGAAGAGCTGGGGGGAAGAAATCCACCAAAGAAGATGATTCTTGCATGCTTGCGTAATCATAATGGTGTGGGACATCGGAAGTTGTTGGTACGACCATTGTGTGAAGAGCATCCATTGAAGGATTCTCATGTGAAATCTGGCTAACAGAAGTAGAGGGATAGCAGCCACCATAATCCCTAGTACTTTCAGAACTAATCTGACTTTGACTTTTTTGCTGTGGAAGAGAAGGGAGACCAGTTTGCGTATGTCTGCTATTCTTTGGTCTGTGAGTCTCGCAGACATGTTGACTGTGTCTAGATTTGCGCCTATGAAGGTAATAGCACGACAAGGCGACAAAACAGACTTTTCGCAATTTATTGAGATACCTAACTTTTGACAAATGCGAAAGGTGTAGTCTCTGGCTATTAGAAGAAGATGCTTGGTAGGAGCTGTGAGGAGCCAGTCGTCTTAAGTATGGAAACACCTGGAATCCTTGACGTCTCAGGTGAGAAGCTACCACTGCCATGCACTTGGTAAACACCCGGGGGGCAGTGGTGAGTCCAAAGGGCAGGGCTCTGAATTGAAAGTGACTGGTTCCCAGCCTGAAGCGGAGGAATCTCCGGGAGCGTCTGTTCATTTTTATATGATAGTACGCATCCTGGAGGTCTATAGAGCACATCCAGTTTTCCTTTCCCAATAGGGGTAGGATGGATTGTAGCGTGACCATCCGAAATCTTGTTTTCTTGACCGATTTGTTCAAGATACTGAGATCCAAAATGGGTCTCCAGTCCCCTGTTTTCTTTGGAACCAAAAAGAACTTGGAGTAGATTCCGGATCCTTGCTGGTCTGCTGGCACTGGCTGAATGGCTCTTTTTGCAAGCAACTTTGAAATTTCCAACGCTGCTTGATCCCTTTGAGCGGGTGGAACATCTGGAAGGGATTTTTTTGATTGATTTGGAATACGAAAGAACGGAATGAAATAGCCTTCGGAAATGATGGACTGTACCCACTTGTCTTGAGTTAGGAATCGCCAGGCTTCTGGGTACAGTGACAATCTTCCCCCAACTGCCTCCGAAGGTGGACAGTCGGGCAACACCTCAGGGATGCTGGAAGGGCTTATCGGAAAAGGTTTCTCGATTGCCCTGGTTCTGCGGACCCCCCCCTGCCCCTAGGGCGACGTCTACCATTATTGTTCCCTCCTCTGCCTCTGGAGGGGAACCGACTCTATGCGTCAGGCAACGTCCCTTGAGATTGTTTGCGGAACCACATTTTCCCACTTTTCTGGCCTTTGGGGTAAGGCCTAGAAGGAGTAGAAAAACGGACTCCGACAGCAGAAAGAGTTTTGCCATCCGTCTCGCACCTCGTCAAGGTTTCTTTCACTTGAGGACCAAAGAGGGATGATCCATCAAACGGGGAATTAGTGAAAGACGTTTTAAAGGGGTCCGCAAAATTGCATAGCCGCATCCAGGCATGCCGGCGTAAGGCCACACCTGTCCCTGCGGCTCTGCTCGCTCCATCAGCCGCATATGAGAGGAGGCGCATGGAGGAGTTAGCTATAGAATTTAGGGTAGCCAGCTGAGCGTTCATCTTATCCTGAAAACCCGCAGCTGTAGGATCCTTTAACATCTCACTCGCTTCCTTGATCAAGTCTCTTTGAAGACGAGTGAAATGACAGAGGTAGTTCAGCGAACGAATAGCAAAGGTCGCTGACGAAAACATCCGCTTCCCGTACCTGTCCATAGACCTAGATTCCTTGTTAGGAGGATGGACAGGCACCGAAGGATCAGCTAGCTCCTTCTTAGTGGCGGCAGCTACCACCATAGCATCCACAGAAACTCCCTTAGTCAGAAATTGCTTATCTGCTGGTGCTGTGATAAACTTTGAAGGTCTCCTGGGGTGGGGTCCACAGAGTCAGGAGCCGCCCAAGCCTTTTAGCTACCACCTGCATGAGGGGTCAAGGGGACACCCAGGAGGTGGAAGGGCGAGAGCCAAACGCCTCAAGATACATAGATTCATCCTCCGAAGGGTTAAGGGCTGGCCAATTTCCCCTCTGTTTCAGGATCTCTAGAATGTCTGCAAAGGAGACATCTTCAGAAGGGGAACGGGGAACCCTCGGAATCCTCTAAATCTGTGTCAGAGGTGACAGACTCAGGTGAGTCTATGTGCTTCCTCTTGCACTATCTCTTCCTAGGGGGCTCCCCTGCCAATTCAGGAGAGGCCTCGGAAGAGGATGAGATCCCCACAGGGGATTCTTGAGGAGCTGGCTCTCTGCGGTCTGGGATGAGGGAGTGAGCAGACATAACCTGAGGCACCGAAGAGGGAGGGACGGACGGAGCCGACTGTGGAGTTGAACCGGGTTCCAACACACTCCGCATGACCTCGAAGGCACCCCTGTCAGGCAGAGCCAAAGGTCCCTGCTCCGAAAAGCTGAAAACCTCCCTCGGCACCGACAGCGATGGCTCCGAGGCCGATGTCGGAGCCGAACTCACCAGCGCCGAAGCGCCGAGAGGGAGAGCGGGGTCGGACAAGGGTCCGATGCCACTCACCCCCTCGGAGCCGACGAGGGAAGTCCGGCGCCGAGATTCTTCTAAGGAAGAAATCGGAGCCGACGACAGAACCGAAGACACCTGTATCGGTTCCGACGCTACCACAGTCTCGGTTCCGAAACGCCCCGGCTCCGAGCTCAAAGGAGTCGGAGGAGGAACATTTTGAGGGATAGGGTTAAGCATCGACTGATGAGTCGGGCTCTGAAGCATTTGGGCCAGTGCCTCGGACTTAAGAAGTCGACTCACTACCCTCTGAAGGTCATGATCCGAAAGCCTCGATGATCTAGAGGAGTGAGATCTATGGCTCTGTTCAGACAGCAAGGGAGATGCTGGAGCCGAATGAACGGAGCCAAGGGACGGTGACCTGGACCTCTTTCTAGATGTCGGTTCCGATGGTCTGATCGGAGCCGACTCAGAAATTTCCAATGCCTCGGCTCCAGCTGGAGCCGAGGGAACCACAGAAGTAGCAGTTCGAGTCTCATCGGCTCCAGCCGGAGCCGATGTCGTAGTAGGCTTCGAAGCCTTAGGCGTCGACTCAGTGGCTGGAGTCGAGGACCTAGGAGCCTTAGAGGGTTTACCCGAAGTAGCAGTAGGGGGACCCTCAGGCTTAAGCAAGCCCCTTAAGATGAGCTTATTCTTTCTTTCCTGCAGGACTCTAGGGCTGAAGCCATGGCATACAGCACAAGAGTCCTGCAGGTGTAAAGGTCCCAGGCAGTACACACAAGAAGTGTGACCGTCTGTCAGAGACATTTTCTGACAGCACGAGTCACACTTCTTGAAGCCTGAGACCTTCGAATCCTTGGACATATCAAGGAACAAGTGTAACCACACACAAACACACCAATTACACTAAAAAAAACAAAAACAGAAACTTAAACTAAGTAATTAGCTGTTTACTGTTATAAGTCCCTACAGAAAACACACACTCCAAGGGAATGGGAGGGCCCGAAGGCCTAAGGGAAGAACTATAAGTTCTTAAGGTAAAAAATTAAAGAAAACTAGATTAAAGGGATCAAAGACCTTTAAGGTAAGGGGAAACTGTATGGAAAACTAAATTAAAGGGTTTCTAATCAACTTTTAAAACTATTTCCTACACTAACCTGAAGCCGGTGAAGCAACACGTCTCGATAGCTGTAGCAGCAAACGAGATCTGAGGTAATACCGCCTAGCATTGTGGGATATAAGGGGAGCCTCGAGCCGGTGGAACCAACTCTCGAGCTTTTAGAGTGGCCGAGTCGGAGCCGAGGTCGGCTCCGAACCCATCCAGCAAGAATGAAGGCGAGATAGACAACTTAACATCTAGTGGTTTACTTGGCCAAATGTGCATGTTGCCCTGCCTTCTACATAGGCAACACGGAGCGTAGACTCCGTGATAGAATGTATGAACACCTTTATGCCACAGGTCGTAATAAAATGGACAATGCCTTGGCCAAACATATTCCATTAAACGCTGACCACAAATTTAAATTCATGGCCATAGATCATGTGTTTCAAGACATTAGAGGTGGTCCTATACCCCTTAAACTGGAAGAGCTTGAGCTTTCCTGGCAAATTAAACTTAATGCATATAATTTTCCAGGTCTCAATGAGACTTGCTCCATTAGTAGCATCCTTAAATTGAGGAGCTTGCAAAGATGACGTTCCATAATAGTTACATACTTGAAGTTTGATTTAGTCTTCAAGTCTTTTTCAGTGTTTAAAGTTAATTTTTAATTTTCAATTTCTTAGGTACCAGTTAATATGTCTATGTTAACTGGTCAGGTACATGTAACACGACATGGTTCATAATTTGCATTTTCACTGTTATTTCATTTCTATTTTTAGATTCACATTTATATTTATTTTTATCTTCATTTTTTTATGTAAAAGACTGTGTTGTCATTTTGTAGTATTCTTTACTGTCTTAGTTTTGTGTACCACTTTAAGTAAATCATGTGCAAGTAGGTACAATTGATTTGATTGTCCCACTGTTTTTTGAATAAGCTTTTAAAATGGGTGCTGTATCTTCAGTTTTTTACTTCTGATGAAGTTTGCATATTTAGCAAACGAAAAGCGCTTCAAGTTGTTTTTTAATAAATCATTGGTGTTTACTCTACTGCTGCCGTGACTGCTTCTTGGTTTTTATTTGTTTGCTTTGCCGTTGAGATTCTTTTCACTATGATGTTTAATTTCAGAAATATGCTCGTAGATCCTAATCCTGAATACTCTCTTGGTTTTCCCCACATAATGACTGCCACATGTCTGACATACTGCAAAATATACAACTCCTTTGGAATAACAAAAATATTTTAGGAGGTTTTATGGTGCCAAAGTTCACATTGGTAATTCTACCTTGGTGAACTACCTGCTGACATTGTCCATATCTTCCATATTTAAAACATCCTCCATCAACCCTTCCACCATGGCTACTCTCCAACATCCCCTTGAATAAAGCCTCTTTTTTGTATACAATGGCCAGTTTTTCTCCTACCAAGGAAAGTAACTCAGGGTCCATTCTGAAAATTCTCCAATATTTCTTAAGTGTTACAAATGTCATAGTAGTCAATGCTATATGGTAGTATCAATGCCCTACCATAACTCTCTCTGTTTCCGTGTCCAAGTGTTTGTAACATGGTGTTGTCCAACAACACGATACATCCCTTCATTTCTTTTCATCTGTACCTCACTCATTATGTTGACCACCATCTCCTTCGGGTACCCCCTTCTAGTTAACATCCTTTCCAGAATCTCACATTCCTGGAGAAAATCATCCAGTACAGAAACCATTCTGGCCAATCTTACAAACTGGCCTTTAACCAAGGTTCTCTTTTAATGTTTAGGGTGCCAACTATTGTAGTGCGGCAAGGAATTAGAATAAATAGGCTTCCTATAAAGATGTGATGTAAAAACTTATTGTAATCCTTTCTAATGGTGACAGCCAAATAGTGAAGCACATCTCTGTCCATACACATGGTAAATCTCAGAAAATGTGTTGTTTCATTAATATAGTGAAAGAATTCATTCAGCCTATCCTCGCTGTCTTTTCACAATAGCACCACATCATCTAAAAATCGGCCGTAGAGCATCCAGCAGTCTTTGAAAGGTGAATTAAAGACAAAAAGATCCTCCCACTAGGCTAGCACTATGCTAGCAAAGACAGGGGCACAACATGCACCCATTGCTATCCCCTGCCTCTGCTTAAATAAATGCCCCTCAAAGCTCACAGAGTTATTCTCTAACACAAGTTCGAGGCACGCCATCAAAGTAGAAACAGTATTACAGTCCAAATTTGTGTTTTTGACTAAGTAGTCACAAAACCAGTCCATCCCCTGTTCATGTGGGATGACTGAAAACAAATCACAAATGTCTATAGTTACCATTAATAAGTCATCATCATACATTTCTTGTCTAACTTTCCCAAAAAAGTCCCAAGAATCTCACAGCAACGTTGCCCTGTTCTCAAGCACGTTTAACTTTAAAATCCACAAATTTTGCAATACTAAATGTTTTTGATGCTTTTGAATCCACTACTGGGCATGGGGGGGACTGGTGATAGATTTGTGAATTTTTGGAATCCCAAAAATTGTTGGGATCCATGGATGTGCTGTCTCCAAAAATTTGTGTTCCTCTAGAGAAATCTGCCCATTCAATAACAACTCAACCAATGCTAAATCAACATTTCTATAAGCAATGTTGAGTTCATTAAGGGAGACTTCTGTATAGATATCACTGTACAGTAGTTCAAACATCCTGCTAATGTAGTCATTAACAGCCATTATAACCAGCCCCCAGCCTTGTCCGGTTTCAAGATTCTAATGTCCCTATTGGCTAAACTTTCTTCAAAAAGCATCAATTCATTGGGTGTTAAATTTCCTATTGTATTACAATCCTGTCCTGATCTAAGGTCACAAATTTCTTTAACACACAATGTCTCAAATAAACTAACCACAGGATTTTGGGGGGGGGGGTGTATGTGCTAGGTCTTTTTAATAACATCGGTGACACCCCAGTTTTAGCCCCATTTTGAAATTGTATTGCCAAATTCAATTTTCTACTGAAAACTTTTACCTATAAAATTGTTTCCACTATGTAAGCCCTTTTAGCTGAGAAAAAGTTCATCCCTTTCTCGAACAAGTCAGCCCACTCAGAGCTAATGCTGATGTGACTCAGATTATAAATAGTGAAATCCTCTCCTGTATTTTTTATAATGGTAACCTCATTGTCTTCTCTGGTCTCCTCTTCATTAGTAGAAATTAACTGTAATACTGGACATTCTGTCTTCCCCCTTGTGTCTCTCACCCCTCCCTCTCTGCTGGTCCTGCACCACATGTTGGTGGCCCCAGTTCCCCTGGTTGCCATTCTGTTGGTATAAAAGTTGCTGGGATCTCCTTAATGGGGGTCTCTAAAGGGTCAGTTTCCTCTAATTTGTTGTCCAGTTGGTCATTAACATCGCCCATATTAACTTCAAGCCTCTCTTGTCCAGTCCTAAACTGTCCTCTAGGGGGGTTAGGGTATGCTGTTCCATTTTCGTAGTCTAGCTTATCCCTCTCAAAAGTTTGTTGTCCTTCCTGCTCTTAATGTCCTTTAAACTTCTTTCAGCATTGCTAAAAACATTATTAAATTCATTAGTTTTGTGTTCAAACAACAAATCATTTTTGATATTGTCATTCAGTTTAGCTATTTCACTAACATTGGTAATAGTCTACTGTAATTGTCTATTGTTATCAACTATTAATACATGCAACAAATCACAGTCTTGTCTATTGAACAACTGAATAAGTCAGACTCTAGCTTGCAGTCCAAACGTCTTCTTGACCTAATCCCACTCTACCTTTCCCTCTCTACTTGCTTCTAGTACCTTGGTTCCTTTACCAGTTTTCTCCAGGAAATTCCAGGCCCCACTTGCCTGTTTTCTGTACCCCTACTTGCAGTCTTTCCTATTGGCAGAATCTCATTTTGCCATTCTCTTGATGTTTAGTTCTTAGAATACTTTCTGCTACTTTATGAATTATAAATATATTTTGTATGTTTTTTTTTCATTAAAGATATGCATCCAAAATGCTACTCTCACTATTTCTTAAAATTCATCTCTGCTTCATTATCTCTAACCATTTTGAATTATAACCTTTTGTTTGTGTTATGTAAATGAGACTTAGCTGTGCCATTCTACAATATCCCTTTAAATCAGGTAATCCGAAAACACCTTGTTCTACTGGAAGGGTCAACTTACTCCACTTAACTCTTGCCATCTTCCCCTCCCAGATAAATTCCTTCATCTCTTTATTACTGTCTATCCACATCATCTCCTCTGGTTGATAAAAATATGCCTGACCAATACAGAAAATTAAATGAACTAAAAACATTTTCACTGCTTGTATCTTACTAGTCACATCAATTAAAAAAATATAGTTTCTCAGTTTTTGTTTTATTTTTTTGTTTAGTCTCTTCCCACATATCCTTACCCACCATAACAGAAGCATTTTTAATCCATACTCCTAAATATTTCATCTTAACGTGTCCCCATACATATGGGTATTGCTGAACCAAGTCTTGTCTGGGTACATAATTTAAGGCATAGCCTTTGTCTTCTTCCTTAATTTTATACCCCAAAAATACATGAAAATGTCTAGAAGTGTTCCACAACACTGAAATGTAATTTTCTGGATCTATTAGTTACAAAATATTATCTGCAAATAAAGCCAACTTTTCTCAATGACTTTACCAATTATATCCTTGCATTTCTGGGTCCATTATTTTCTTTGCCTATAGCTTTAAATGTAAAGCAAATAAAGGGGAAATAGGACTCCCCTACCTGGTTTCTCTGTTCAAACAAAACTTAGCAAAGAGGAACCCTCCTACTTTAATTCTTGCCTCAGATCCTTCTTATATTCTCCAAATTATGTATCAGGGAATGCAAATGATTCCAATTCCCTACTTATAAAATCCCAGCTTATTCTGTCAAATAGTTTCTCTGCATTAAGACCCACCACCACCAAGAGAATTTTCGTACTTTCTGCTTCTGTCTGGATCATCACTGTTCTATTAACATTGTCAAATGTTTGCCTCCCCTCCACAAAACCACACTGATCCATTTCAATCATTTGGCGACACTTTTGCCATTCGTTTAGCTAGTATAGAGAAGCACTTTATAGTCATGGTTTAAAACTGAAATGGGTCTATATGAAGTTGGGTCTGATGGTTCTTTACTGTCTTTAGGCAATATAGCAACCACATCTTTCTTCCAAGATACTGGTACATCCTCTCCTTTTAAAATATTGTTAAACTAAATATTCCAGATCTTTATCACCTTCTTCCCTCTTGATTTCTGAACTTCCATAAGAATACAATCTGTTCTTGGAGATTTTCCTGAAGACGGAGTATACGTCACTGTATTGATCTCATTTCCTCCTATCTTAACTGCTAGCTGAATGTCATCTACCTCTGACCTTGGCATAATTAAGTCTTCCATAAATATTAACATTTGTGTTCTTTCTTGGTTTCCATATTTGTCTGCTTTATACAAATGTTCCTAACATTTCCAAAATATCTCCAATACTTCTTCAGGATCTCTAATTATTTTTCTTGATAACATGCTCCCTAAGTTTGGTATACATCACTGTATTGATCTCATTTCCTCCTATCTTAACTGCTAGCTGAATGTCATCTACCTCTGACCTTGGCATAATTAAGTCTTCCATAAATATTAACATTTGTGTTCTTTCTTGGTTTCCATATTTGTCTGCTTTATACAAATGTTCCTAACATTTCCAAAATATCTCCAATACTTCTTCAGGATCTCTAATTATTTTTCTTGATAACATGCTCCCTAAGTTTGGTATACATCACTGTATTGATCTCATTTCCTCCTATCTTAACTGCTAGCTGAATGTCATCTACCTCTGACCTTGGCATAATTAAGTCTTCCATAAATATTAACATTTGTGTTCTTTCTTGGTTTCCATATTTGTCTGCTTTATACAAATGTTCCTAACATTTCCAAAATATCTCCAATACTTCTTCAGGATCTCTAATTATTTTTCTTGATAACATGCTCCCTAAGTTTGGTGACAACCCTTTCATCATTCTGCTGCCTAAGATGTTATGCTAAAAGTTTTTGTGCTCTGGAGTAATCATCAAAAAATTGTTGCTTGACAGCAATTTTTCTAAACTCATGCATGTTATCCAGATACTCCCTTATTTTCTCTTTAGCACTCTATATTTGCTCCTCTTCATGTTCTGTGAGATTACCTTTATTCTCTGCAATACTTTAATCTTTGTCAGCCCCTCTAAGTAATTGCCATTGCTTCTTAACCATATATCTTTCTCTTAATTCTACACTATTTTAAGCTTCATTTTAATTTTATTTTATATTTTCGAATAACTCTCAATTCCCACTACTCATTTCATAAATTCATCTCTTTTCAACAAGTAGGTGGGAAAGCACCAGTGTCTCACTTTTACTTCATTACCCACCATTTTTATTTTAAGTTTTTATTGGTGCATGATGTGAAATAGTCATTGGATCTATGTTGAAGCTTTCAATTAAATGCACATGTTCCTCAGAAATATAATTTCTATCAAGTCTAGCTCACTTATTTACACTGAGGAATAATATGCAAATTCTGTCAAGAGTTCCTACCACTGAATTCACATGTTCCAAACCAAATATTTTCATAAATGTCTTCACAAATCTACCCTTTTCTTATATTTTCCCTTTGAGGTACACCTGAAACATCCTCACTATTGCAAATCAAGTTTCAGTTCCCACCTATATTCCCTGCTGAAAGCCGATTTCTTCCAAAATATTCTTAAGCTCCATAATAGCAGTTTTTGGAGGCATATAAATGCATGCCAGCAAATCCTTACTTCCACAAATCTATCATTGCTGTCTTTTCCCCCTATCACTATTGGAGCCTATCTGGAAATTAGTATAACTACTCCCTCTTTCCATAGTCTCTGATATTCTACTGAATATCCATCCTGAAATCCCTTCTTTGTCAAATTCACAAGTTCATTTCTTTCTGAATGTGTCTCCTGTGACATTACTATTTGCACTTCATTTCTTAATGTAATTCAATACTGATTCCTTTTTGTCTATACCTGTAAGACCATTTATGTTGCAGAATAATATGGATAGCGTAGCAATAATGATGAAAAGCTACAGTTCCATCTATTTTACACAACAGTTTTTTTTGAATGTGTATTTCCAACTTTTGTTTTATTTGCACAAACTAATGTTTGGCAGGCTAATCATTTACACATTTATTTCTTCTCATCTCCATTTGAACTTATGTCACATTTTCAAGGCAATTTGTTTTAATAAAAACATCTAACAAAAACCTAAATACATTTTCAGGGCACTCTAGCCCCTATTAACTTAGACCACATACACACAACAATCCACATCTTCAAAAAAAAAAAAAGTCTAACCCTCCAGATAGGAACCATTGTCCTATATCGACAGCTGTACATAGGCATTAACTAACATAAAATTAAAATTACCCAAGTTAAAGCACATGCTACAACCTGTATTCCCACTTACACTGATTGGTGTCTATTCCTTTTTTAATCTCTACCCCCCCCCCCAGATGTGAAAAACAGTTTGTATGCTTTCAGAAAATTAACTTTCTACCCTACAAAAAAGTGTACTGGCTGCCTTTAAACAAAATTAAATTGAACACTGTTCTATTAAATGCATTGAAGTATGGAGGCTGCTATCTGTTATTCACTTTCCATACTTTCAAACTATTTTTCACTGATCTGCATGCCATTGTACCTTTAAATTTTGTATTTCCCTCAGCAAAAAATGCTCAGACCCATCCAGATTGTTTGCAGCTGCAGACAGCTTGTCTCTATGTAAAAGTAGTGAATCTTTTTAAATTTCACTCAGATCAGAACACATAACTGCCTTAAGCTGAACATTTGTGAATGGGGAGAAAAGAAGCTAATATTTTTGTAGATGTAAGAAACTGAGTATTTTTCATAGCTTTCATCAGTTTACCTTATTTTTCAAACCTACTTGCACACACAAATAACTCGTTTGTAACTTAAGTCAAGGCATTAATCTAGAGCTTCTCCTCAGTAAAAATAAAGAGCAAAATTGTAATTCTACATATAATATACTCAGGGAACTTTTATACCTCACCCAACTGCCCAAGAATACAGTATATTAACATTAAACCTGCTTTTGTCCAGTCTTCTCTTTTTATATTGTAAAAACTATATATTTTACAACTAAAAATTCTGGATTACTTTAGTATCCTCAACACGGTCACTGAAAAAAATCCCCACACATTTAAAATAAAACAAAACAAATGAACCAAGGCACGAATGTCCACACAATACTAATTTATTATAAAACAATAAATGTGTAAAGCTTTTAAGCATAAAACTCTATTAATACATAAAAAACCTTTGCTTAATTCACTCTTTAAATAATTCTTGCTAGCCAATCACATTACAAGATTAATTAGGACACTGATTAGATTTTAAAAAACATAGTAACTCAGGCATAGGAGTGCTTCATTTTCAGTATAGGTTTAATACTATTAATTTTATTAAGATCCGGTGGCATATCAGCTCTAAAAAAACGTATCCACTTGTATTCAGCTGTTTCAGTCTTATTTATGAAGTCACCCCCTCTTCTATTTGGATAAATCCTTTGAAATACCCTAAATCTAAACACGTGTTCATTCCCATTATCTATAATATGCTTAGACAGTGCGTTGGTCTCTATCCCTCCACAAATTTCTGAGACATGTGAAGATATTCTTTCCTTAAGCTTACAGTTAGTCTTGCCTATATAAAATAGGCGCATTTTACGCAGTTCTCAAGATAAACATTCTCAGTTGTACATGTAGCAAATGTCTTGAATAAAAATTTTGTTTTAAAAACAGGATGTCCATTATCTACATTTGTATTAATAACTTTACAGTAAGTACAATTATAACAAGAAACTGTAAACTTCTTTTGAACTTCAGTTCCTTGTACATTATACTTTGAAACATAAGATTCTTCTCATTCTTATATACAAAAAATGGTCTTGCTCCAACTATCTTTTTTATTTCATTATCAGACTGTAAGATGGTCCAATTCCTTTCTACAATAAGTTGTATCTGTCGTGAATGTCTGTTATACTTCATTACATAGCCCAAACTATATTCCTTTTTTCTTTATCTTGATCAGGACCCTCATTATGTAATGCACCATTATTTAGCAGGTAAGGTTTAGCTGACTTATGTCATTCTGATTGAACATACTGAACACTACTCTTTAACCATGTCCCCAACTTCAGATCTAAAACATTGGTCAGTAGTATTTAATCGACTAGCACGTAATAACTGGCTTTTACAACACCTTTATATATGTGTCTAGGGTGCATACTATTGCTATGTACATACTTAGTGGTTTGGACATTCCTCCTATGTATAGAAGTGTGTAACGTACCACCATCTTTGAAATAAGTGACATCCAAAAAAATGTACTTCTTTATCAGAATAAGTCATATCAAAACAAAGAAAGTCAGTTGTCTCATGTAATTCTTGGACAAATAATTCAAGAGTATGAATGGTTCCCACTCATAATAATATAACATCATCCACAAATCATTTGTAGAATATTAGCTGGTTGTTCTTAAAACCAGTCATTGTAGAATCAAAGATATATAGCTCTTCCCACCTAGCTAATACAAGGTTAGCATAGCTGTTAGCCACCGAAATCCCCATCGTCACACCCAAAATCTGATGGTAGATAGTAACATTAAACATAAAAACATTGTTCTCCAGAACCAGTTCTAAAAGGGAGCATATCAAGGACATTCTATTCTGCATATAGTTACTATGCTTTACCAAAAACTCTCTCACATATTGTATGTCAACATTATTAGGAATCACAGTAAATAATGATTTGATGTCCACCCTTACTAAAAGAGTTTCATTAATACTTTTAGTTTCTAAGAACAATCCTAAAGTATTCATAAAGTCACACATATCTCTAATATAGCCAATTACTAAACCTTAGCTAAGACTTAAGTTGTTGGTCAAGATACTTAGAAATCGCCGTAGTAACCCATTGCCCCCCAGAGACAACAGGTCTCATAGGAGGGTGCTGTAAATTTTTATGGATTTTTGGAAGGCCATATATAATTGGACAAACTGGGTGCTCAATATACAGATTCAGATACAATATTCTGCTGATACTTTGTAAGTTTCTCATTTATTCATTAATTTCAGTATTGCTGGTCTTCTTCCTGTTCATCACCACCTCCCAACACCAGACTCTGGTTCAAGTCCAAGGCTACTCCTGATTATTCTAATTAACTTCTGTGCATGATTCTTTCTCTTAAGCATTTTCCTTTGGAAGAGTGGAAAATGTTTCACTGGCTAAGTCGCTCTATGAGCTTTACTGTTAGAAGAATGGAAAGCAGAGTCCCTTTCTGTTTCCTGGCTCAGTTTTTGTTGGATAAATACTTTTATTTCCTCCTTAGCATGTCCTGCACATAAAAATGCATTTTATCATCCAGGAAAAATATTCTGAAGACAGCTGGCTACAACAACTTGAATCTCACACCTCCCTTTCAACATTCCCTAACTAGTGAGAACAATTTGCTTCTATTCTGCCTGGTGTACAGTGAATAACCATTTTCCACAAACACTCGTCTGTCTTCAGTTTTTAATACCCTTCCTTTCCATTGCAGTTTTGTCAGAATCAACTCTTTCTGCTGGTATGACTGCATCCTTACTAATATAGGTCTTGCCTGCTTTTTCATAGCCAGGTTTGAAGCATACACCTGATCTGCTCTTTCAATTATCTAATCTTGCTGTGGAATATGAGTCCACTTGCTTATTTGTGCTTTCATAAAATTAATACAAGTCTGTTCCTTCCAGTTTCTCTGGTACAGCAGAAAATCTCAGGTCTTCCCTGTATGCTGTATCTAGCAATACATTTTTTGAAACAGCTCTTCTTGAGAAGTCTCATACCAAGCCAGCCTCTTTATTTCTGATATTCTGAAGTTTTCAGTTCATCTGAACAGCTAGTTAAAGCTTCTTCTATTTTTTGCAGCCTTTTATTATTTGAGTTGATATACTCCATTGTTCTCTTTATTTTAATCACCTCTGAATACATTTGATTTATTTTTCCTCTAAAGTACTGGAAGCCATTTCTTGTACTAAAGCTGAAGCTTGAATTGTTTTTTTTTTTTGCTTAACAGCTGCAGGATTCTCACTTTTTCTGATTGGTTTTCTTTCAGGTTCTCTAAATTTCTTCTTTGCTGGCACGGAGGCAGTATACTTACTATCCGTAACTGAATTTTACTCGCACTGACAATTTCACTGGCTCTTCTGTCTCGGTTTCTTTTTTCATACTGGGAGAGCTGAAATTAAGCTGTTGATCAATGTGCAGTCATCTTGAAAGTCTTGGCACTAAAACCATTGAGTAAAATCCTTCCCCTAACTGATGAGGAGGAAAGTTTCTATTACCCCAGGAAAGCTTATTATGTAAAACAAGACAAAAAAAGAAGAATCTGATCAGGTGGGTGAGGAGGAATCCCATGAAAAGTAGGAATTTCCTCCCACTGCCATTTGTAGCCTACATGGATTACATTTTGGACCCGCTTGTTTGAAACAATCTGTTAACAAAGAAAGAAATGGAGATTCAGACTTTCTGGAAGGAGTAAGGGACTGTCACAGGGTGGGAGGGAAGATAAGGTCCTTTATACGGTCATTCTGACTTGACTGTCCTTTATGCTGAGAGGTTATCGCGTTCGTTTTACAACCTCCCTGCTAATCCTTTTTAAATGTCAGCTTACCAGAATTCTGGTGAGACTGTTTATTTTGTTTTTTTTTAACCAAAGTTAGAGGAGGAAGCAAAGAATCTCTTGAAAATTTTATAAAGGATTGTAAAATTGAAAAATCTGAGAGATTCACTTATTCAGCTTTCCCCTCTCATTACACTTTTTGATAACCTCTGGAGCAGAATGTCCAAAACCCAAATATCTATCCAAGGAAGAATTCAAAATTTAATTTTTGAAATCTTTTGGAAGGTTCTGAGAACACAGTTAGGCAATCCTCTTTAAAACAATACCAGTGGCTGCCACCCTGGTGGTAGTATCTACAGAGTCAAATACATTTTAAACAATGAGTAGTGACTTGAGAAATAGAAGACATGCTTCACATTTTTACAATTAGTCAGGATAAACATATGAGAATGACAGTTCAGAATTCTAAACATCAAAGTTGCAAATCAAAATCTGGATATAAATATATTACCTAATCATATAAATATTTTACAATAATATATAAATCTAAAAGATTTTCTCATAAATTAAGTACTACTTCTACTAAATTTAGTACTTTTTTAATAAAAATCCAAACATTTAAAAATAAATCTGGGTTTTAGCAAGCACAGTATAAAGTATGTCAAATCAGCAATTTTTCCATTATGCTATTGTTCAAGTGCAAGGCTATTGGACTGGTTTTAACTCCACTCTTTCAATTTCTCAAATGTTTCTGAACTCTATTCCTAACCTGCTTCTTTGTTTGTCTTATGTAACATTATCCTCATGGAGAAAAGGCATTAACAGCAGCTTCTTGATAATGCCTACTTTTATGAAAGCTCAAGAATAAACCATTAACAACTTTTTAAGTTGGCTGTACACTGACTCCTCCTGGATCCATTTCCATGCCCTTCAGCACTTGTTTCTGTATCAGGTATGGGTTTTATGGGATCAGGTTGCTAGTCTGAGGCCCAACCCTCCTCAGAGGGTGCACCACACACTTGCACACACACACTCACTTCTATGGCTAATTTAGCATGTACAATCTACCTACTGCATGTATTTGGAATGTGGAAGTAAACCAAAGCACCTGGAGGAAACCTGCCTGAATGCAGGGAGGACATGCAGACTCCACACAGAAGGCAACCCAGCCGAGAATTGAACCAGAGGACTTCCTGCTGTGAGGCAACAATGCTAACCACTACACCACTGTGCCATCTGTACACTGATTAACAGCTTAAATTCTGTTTTCCCACTGTGAAAAAAGAAAATGAAAGACAAGGGCCAGGAACCCTGTCACTTTTAGTAAATTCACTTATTGGCTACTAAGTACAATGCCTGGATACCAGAAAAGAAGAAACTAAGAGGGCTTAAAGGAAACAACTTGAAAAGATGAAGTGAACACTCTGACTGGTAAGAATCCTGCAGCTCTTCAACAAAAGGCTGTTCAAGCTTAGGCTCCTGGACAAGAGCTGGCCTCCAGAAATTTAGAGGACAAAATAAATCAAATGTGCTCAGAGCTGATTAGAATAAACAAAACACTGAATGAGTATATCAACTCAAATAACAAAAGGCTGAAAAAAATGAAATCAGCTTTAAACATATATTAAGATGAGCAGATAAAACTGCAAAAATCTGAGGTCAAAATAAAAAGGCTTGCTGAGTAGGAGACTGTTGAAGAGATGTTTCAAAAAGAATTCCAGGACAGAGCAAGTAGGTCACATCTGAGATTTTCTGTTGTACCAGAGAAACTAGAAGGAACAGACTGCATTAATATTATGAAGACACAAATATGCAACTGGAACAGTATTCCACAGCAGGAACTGTTAATTGAAAGGACACACCATGTGTACACTCCAAACCCGGCCATAAGAAAGCAGCCAAGACCTGAATTAGTAAAGATGTGAACTTCCCAGCAGAAAAAAATGATCCTAACAGAACTGTGACAAAATGACAAAGTATTAAAAGTTGGAGAGAGTAAAGTTTTTATGGAAAATGATTATTCACTGTACACCATTCAGAAGAGAAACAAATTTATTCTGGCAATCAAGGAATGCCAAGAGGCAGGTGAGAGATTCAGGCTACTATATCTTGCTGTCATCAGAATATTTTTTACCTGGGGGATCAAAGTCATTTTGATGCAAACCAGGCTAAGAAGGAAATGCAAAAGCTTGTCCAACAAAAAGTGAGCAATCAAGCAGAAGAGGACTTTGCTTCTAATCCTTCTGATAATAAAGCACAGAGGGTTTTTGCCAGTGAAACCCTGTTTCAAAGAAAAATGCTTGTGAGACAAGAGAAAAGCACAGGAGTTGACTAGATGACTCAAGAGTACCTTAGAATTGAAGCGGAATCTGGAGTTGGGAGACGGAGGTGAAAAGGAAGACCAGCAACATGGAAATTAGTGAATAAATGTGAGACAACAAGGCACAAATTGCATTTGTGAAATATGGCTGTATAGGAAAAAGTAGAAATACTGGATTTTGTTGACTTTGTTAAACTTGTGGAAAACTGAAAGGCATTTGCCTCACTTCATATCATTAATGTTTGGAAGGACACTGAAGAGAGGGAAGGTGGAAGGATGAAGGAAAAAGCTAAGTAAACATTTCTGTTCTTAGTATTTCTAAGAAATGTTTCATGATATAAACTGTATGTTTTATAGTAAAGAATTTTAGTTGTTCTTGTGTGTGATAAAGATATTGAAGTAAAAAGGCCTTTTTTCTTCTTGTTTAGTATTTAAGAAATGTAAGCATTACAATGCAAAGATAAAAAAATGTTAAATCAAAGCATGTTTAAGTTAAGAGGCTGTAATCTTAGGATGCTGAGGTGGGAGTGGGGTGCAAAAGTATAGAGTTCATAATATATGCAGTGCTGATGTCTTCTTACTTTTGCATAGGTGAATGTCTGACGTAAGACCCTTTGCTTAATCTAACAACAAGATTTAAGTGGAAACAAGCAAATAAGAGAACACGAACTATAAAAAAAGTTTTCCTTTAGCAATACATGTTTTGACTTTAGAAGCCTGCAGCTGAGGACAATATTTTTTTCTCTTACGTTTCCACGAAGACAAGCTGATACTAGGGCAATAAAAAGCTATAACATTGGTTCCTTCAAGGCTAAAAGTTAATGTTTTCTGAAAGCATCCAAGTTGTTTTGCAAAACTGGAAAGGAAATAAAGATAAAAAAAGAATATACACCACTTACCATTTGGTTTAAGTAGAAGCACAAGCAATAATAAAAGTCTTCAAATAGATAACCTCAATTTTAGGTAAATTAAGGCCTGTATTTACAGCTATTTTGGACAACTGTTCCTATTAGGAGGGTTAAACTTCATTCTTCGAAGATGTACATAGTTTTGTGCATATGTATTAAGTTAACAGGTTATGGGGATGTTCTGGCAGTGTTTTTTTTTTTTTTTTTTTTTTGCTTGAGGATTTTCATTAAAACAAATAGTCTTGTAAATTGTAACAAATTCCAGTGCTAATTAAGAAAAAAAACTGTATGAAGGATTACCCTGCTAAGCATTTGTGGGTGCAAGCATCACAACGGTTGGAAACAGACACTTAAAAACATTGTCATATATAATAGGTGGGAATAATTACTTATCATAATGATGACAGTTTCAACATTATCTTGGAATGTGAATGATCTCACAGGTATATAGACATAAAGCAAGGAATATTTAGTTATATTAAGAAATGCAGAGCGAAAGTAGCAATGCTACAGGACACATATTTGGAAAGAAATGGCCACGTGAATTTGATAAAGAAAGGATTTTAGGATGAATATTTAGCAGAATGTCAGGGAGAACATGAATACTTATATTAATTGCTAGAGGCGATCCAATAGTAATAAAAAAGAGGGGGGAAATTTGCTAGAGAAACTCCAATACTGACAGAAGAGGGGGGAAGATAATAATGGGAGATTTGTGGCATTAAGCAGCTACTGGAAAGGGATGAGGATTACAATGGCATGTACTTATATTCCACCTAAAAAAAAAAAAGAAGTTACATACTCACCATAATGTTCCATCTGTGTTATCCATTTTCATTCTTCCTCAACTGTTGGGTTCAGATCTGATCCTTGGATCTGACTCAGCCACTTCTTGATAGTAGAACACCCGAACTCTCAAGCTCATCCCTTTACCCACAATGCCCTAGTCACCTTACATATCTCAGATCTAGTTTCCTGTCCACAAAGCTACAGACCAGTGGAAAAAAAAAAAAAAAAAAAAAAAAAGAAAGGAATGTGGGGCTCAAACAAGGAACAGGGGTTCCTTCAATATCCTTCAATCTTTCCAGGAGTAAAACAAGGGGAAGGCTGGTGGGTGGGAAGTTGAGGAAGAATGGAAATGGAAAAAAACAGATTAAATGTAATGGGGAGTACATAACGTCTTTATCCCAATAGTTGAGGAATGAATGAAAATGACAACATCGAATAGAGTCCACATCTACCTCATTCCTGGGAGTACTTTAAAGAAGAATATTCTGGAGCACAGCTGAGCTAAACGTTGCTCTTCCCCTAGAGACCATATATAATTTGTAATGGGCAATAAAGGTATGAAAATTAAACCAAGCTGCAGCTGCACAAATATCATCCAATGACGTTCTATACAAGAAGGCTGAGGAAGCTGCCATAGACTTGGTAGAATGTTTTTTGGAGGTTTTGGTACAGGCCAATCCACTTTTTTCATAAACAAAGGTAATACAATCAGTCAACCACTTGGCCAAAGTCACTTTTGAAACTGGTTTGCCTAATGTTGAATCAGAAAAGGAGACAAAATTGTTCAGATTTTTTCAAATTTTTGGTTATGTGAAGGTAGAAAAGCAACTGCCTGTGGACATCTAAAAGTTGTAACATATATTCTCCTTTGTTAAAAAATTTGGAAAGAGGACTGGTAGGTTGATTACCCGATTAATATTGGATTTTGACACCACCTTTGTGAAAAAAGCAGAACTGGTCTGTAAAGAAACCCTATTCTTGTGAACAATTAAATAAGAAAGTTTAGAGGATAGAGCCTAAACTTCATACATTCTTTTGGCAGAAGTAATAGCAACTAGGAAAATGGTTTTCAAGGTCAGAAATTTTAGATCAGACTTAGCAGATAGTTCTGAGTTGGGTTGGGGTTCAAGACCTGAAGAACAACAGTTAAATCCCAGGGAGGAGTAGGATATTTTAAAGGAGGTATAACTAAATAGGTCCCTCTGAGAAAGGCTTTACAAAGCTTGGAGGAAGCTAAGGTAGAGTTATTTACTCCTATATAAAAGTTGGAGATGGCTGCTAATTGTACTCTGATGGTGGAGGAGCCAGTGGCTTCATTAAAAATTCTGGCTAAAAAATCAAGAACCTTAGAAATCTTGCTGAAAAGGTGACAATTCTTTGTGTGTGCCCAAAAAAAAAAAAACAAATCTTTTCCATTTGCTTTTATTAATTCTTAATAGTGGAAGCTTTACGGGAAGATAAAATATGAAGGACAGGGAAGGAGAACCTGGGCTGTCTAGCAATCAATGGAACTGGAGAAACCAAGCAGTCAACTTGACACCAAAAATGTCTGGATGGAAGGGAAACCAGATCTGATGAGGCCAGTAAGGAGCAATGAGGATGACTGTGCACTTCAATCAAAATGCTTTCTGGAGAAATTTGGGAACGAGTGGTAATGGGGGATAAGCGTAGGGAGACCAGAGGGCCAAAGTGTAAAGAAGAGCATTTCTCTGGGACTCCACCACAGGGGTGATCAGGGCAAAGATCCTGCTATATTTGTTGAGGGGAGAAGAGACTGCAGTGTTGGTTGACCTCATCAATGGAAAGCCCTCTCTGCCCAACTGACATTGAGACACCACTCATGAGGCATCAGAATAGACCTGCTTAACTTGCCTGCAATCACACTGGATTTCTCTGGGATGTGCATTGCTATCAGAAAGCGATTAGAAGATATCCCCGATTACCATGCTCTCATGTCTTCTCAACAATGAGAGTAAGGTCCGATTCCCCCGTTTGCTGATGTACCAGACAAACATATTATCCATCTGAATCATAATAGTTCCTGTTAGGAGAGTGCCTCAAAGGCCTGGAATGATAGGAGGACAGCTCTCATTTCCAGGACACTGATATTCAAGATGGCCTCTTCAGATGACCATATACCTAGAACTGTCCTTCCCACGTAACTCCCCCCCCCCATCCGACTTGAGAAGTGTCCATGGTCTAAAGAAGAACAAAGGGACATCCCTCCTGTATTTGATTGGAGTGAATCCACCAAAGAAGGTACTTTTTGCAAGCTTGAGTTATCTTGATTGGCCTTTGGAGAACAGACCATTTACTTGTGAGTGTCCACTGGAGAATTCTCATATGGAACCTGGCCAGTAGTACAAGGGTGATTACTGCTGACATGGTTCCTAGTGCTTGGAGTATCAGATGGACTGAAAGAGAAGAATTCTAAATCTTTTTGACCTGGAATGGAATTGTTTGAATCAGAGACAAAGGGAGAGAAGCTATTTGCGTGACTGTATTGAAAAGAGCAGTAAGGGATTCCAAAGACTGAGTTGAGATTTGCTGTAATTGGATATTCCCAGATGAAAACATAGCTGGAGTAAGCAGTCCTGTGCCCAAATTAGCTGATGGTTGGAGTGGTCAGGAGCCAGTCGTCCAGGTATGGAAACACTCAATCCCCACAGTCTCAGATGAGCTACAACTACTGCCATACACTTGGTAAACTTCCTGGGGACTGTGGTGAGACCAAAGGGCAGTGCTCCGAATTGTTAATGATGGACTCCCAGCCGGAAGCATAGATATCTTCTGGATTGTCTGTTCATTTTGACATGAAAGTACACATCCTGAAGATCTATCAAGCACGTCCAGTCTTATGCAGAAATGGCAGAATGGACTGAACTGTGACCATCTGGAACTTTGAAAGCTGAACCAACTGATTTACTTTGAGATCCAACACTGATCTCCAGTCCCATGCCTTTTCTGGCATTAAAAAGAATCTTGAATAACGTATGGAGTGTCTCTGGTCTGGAAGGGTCTATATTAAAACCAAAAAATGCTTCTGAGCAAATATGGAAATAGCGAAACATATTCCTTGAATCACATTTAAGCGATTTGATGAATATGTCATAGGGCAAGGAGATAGCCAACTTCAAGGAGGTGCCCTTTCCTTCCCTACACTGCAATCTCAGAGTTGGTATATTTAGTTAGATGGTGTGTGGGTGGTGAAGCCCCCCACCTGTTTATGGTGTTAAATAATTTTTTTTTTAGCAAATGGCCGCATAAGTTTTTTTCCCTAGGGAAAAATTTGATTATGTGGCCGTTCGCTATTTTCAGGTTTCGTGCATTATATGCTGACTTTTATGTAGTCATACATATGCAGTTTCAGTCTTATAATATAGACCCCTCTTGGAAGGCTCTTTTTCTTCTATCAGCTTGCTTATTTCTAGTGCTACTGCTTTCCTCTGACTGGGTGGAATACCAGGGATTTTCTTTGAAATTAATGGGGGTAGATGGGAAAATGGTATGCTATAACCTCTGGATATTATCCTCCACACCATGAATCTTTTGTACTTTCTAGCCAGGCTCTCTGCTGCAGGTGCAGACTACCCTTGACTGCCTCCAGAGATGGACAGTCAGGCCTCCTTTTAGGAGCGCTGATAAGACCTGTCTGAAAAGATATTCTTATATCCCCGATTATGCGAACCACTTCTGTTGTGGGGACGGTGTCTTCCATTTGAATCCCCTACTCTGCCCCAGGGAACTTTCTCCATGTGGATCTTGAAAGAGGCCCTGGGATTTCTTGAACAACATTTTTCTTCAGTCTTGTTGGTTCCTAGAAAAGGTCTGTTAAGGGGTCGAAAAACATACACCCACAGCAGACAGGGTTTTCTCTTCCTGCTCACACCTGGAGTGTGTGTCTTTCACTTTGGGCTGAACAATGAGGATCCATCAAAAGGAGCACTAATATAAGAAGATTTGAAGGGTTCTGCAAGTCACAAATGCATCCAGGCATGATTCCTAATGGAAATGCCTGAACCCACTTCCCGTGAGGTACCTTCAGCAACATGGGAGATAAGCCTCATAGGTGAATTTGAAAGAGTGTAGAGTAGCCAACTGAGAGGAAATAGTATTCTCAAGCTTGGAAGATACTGTCCCAGAGAGAGAGATTTGGAGAGCTGTTTGATCAAATACCGCTGAAGTCTTGTGAAATGTGCCAAATAATTCAAAGACCTATAGGCAAAAGTCAAAGCATAGACAAGCTTCAGCGACCTAAGGGCAAAGGTCACTGAAGCATAGGCATGGTTCCCAAACCTTTCCAGCACCCTAGACGCCTTGTTGGGGGGGTGGACAGAGAAACTTTGCTCTGCTTGTTCTTTCTTGGTGGCCACTACTATGACCATGGCATCAATGGGTACTTTTTTACTCTGGTGTGGTCTGTCTTTAGGGGTGTCAAGATCATGTCTGTTCTCTTAGGAATTGGCTCAGTTGTGTCTGTTTCCATCCATGCCCATCAAGAGACTAAATCTATGACCTCATCGGTGGGTGGAGTCACCTAGGAGTTAGATGAGCCAGACTCTAAGGCCTCCAGAAACATTGATTCCTCTTGGGAAGAGTTATCAGGGGACCATCCACCCCTTTGTTTTCAGAGTGCCAAGATGTCTTTAAATAAGACATTACTGGGCAGTGATCTGGGGGACCCTTCCCCTTCATCAAAATCAGTGTCCTGATTGACAGACTTTTGTGGAGAGTCTAAGTGCATCCTTTTGCACTTCCTCTTCTGGGGAACATCTTCAGTGGGTGCTCTGGGGAGGTATTGGAAGAGATAACAATACCCTGCTGGGTAGCCTTGACACTGTTTTGGGCTGGCTGTCCCAGTGGAATGGATGACTGAGGCTCTGGCCACAAAATCTAATGGGATTGGGAAGTTGGAACAGAGGAGCACAGAGCTGTCTGAACTCTAGGTATAGAGAAGGCTCTCTCCAGTACTTTGAAAGCAGAGTTCTAGGAGAAGTAAAAAAAACAAAGGATCTGATAAGGCAGGCTTGAAATCATCTGCTCCTGGTGTCTCAGGGACAAACAACCCAAGGAGGGAGTCAAAGCAGAGCTAATGCCAATGCTCCAAGGGGAAGAGATGGCTCTGACAACTTCAGAGTCAAATCCAACACCTTGGCGCAGCTGCTCATGCATCAGCTCAGAGAGTAGTCTGGCTGAAAAGTACTTGGAGCCAGACAGCTCAGAGACACCATCAAAGATGACAATATCTTTAGATCTGAGGAACACGACTCCAAAGCTTTTACATCCGATGGCTCTGAAACCAAAGAATGAATTAGAGAATGAGGGATGATCGGGTGTGTGTCTCTAAGGAGGTTTGCCGTGTCTGTTGAGGCTGGAGTCGAAAGGACTCCCATTTGTATCCTGAGGAACTTCCTCATCATCCTGTCCACATTTGCATTGGATAGGCTCCTGGAAGACCGAAGGGAGGAAGCAGAGGATGAAGGTCTAAATTGGGCAAAAAGGGAGACTGCTCCAGAAAAGGTGATGGCAGCACAGAAATAATTGGCTTCAATAATAACTGAGGAAAATGGGTCCAAGGTGATTTGTCGGATCTGGACTTCAGATCAGATATATTCAAATCTGAATTTGTTTAACAGGTGGCTCTGAAGATGGAGCTAAAGTCATCGCTGAAGTGCATTCTGGAGATCTCTTACAAGATTCCTTGGAAAGGGAATCTCCCTTTTTCTCAAGTCTTTTGGGGGTTTGGGCCACAGAAGCCATAGGTGGAGATTTTGAAGGAAGCAAATCTCTAAGGATTAACTTATTTTTTCCTGTCAATTAGAGCACAGGAGTTGAATCCCTTACAAAAGTCACAATCTGTATCTAAAGGTTTTGGTCCTAAACAACAGACGCATTCAAAGTGCATGTCAGAATTTGGTATTTTGTGGCTACATGCCACACATTTTTTTAAAACCTGAAGGTTTATCTGACATTGTACAAAAAGATATGGCAGATATAAAACAAAGGACTGAAAGTAAGTTTTTTGTTTCTTTTTAGTTTAGCTGGTAACTGTCACCATCTCTCTCGATTCAATGCTACACTCCTGCCTTATTCGACACCCATACTGGACTATCACAGATCTGCTCTCATACAATTCAACCACCTCTTTGTTGGATACCAATGATGGTAACAGAGAGTACCATTAAGTATAAAAAGGAAACAGAATACCAACTATGGTAATGTATAAATAATCAAAGAGTACGGGAAGAAAGAAAAGCTTATATGATGAAATAAGGGTTAAAGGAAGGCAAAAACAATAAGTATGGAATAGTTAAAGGAATAATAATAATGACTAAAGTCACAGACTTTACAATATTTGAAAAACCACAACTCAGGAGTCTGCGATCTACGTCTGAATGCTATGACAGCATCTGTAAGATGACTAGGGCATTATGAGTAAAGGGAACAGCTCGAGAATTCAAGTGTTCTGTGATCTGGAAGAAGTGGCAGAGTCAGATCCAAAGATTGGATCTGAAACCAACAGTTGAGGAATGAATAAAAATGATGATATATCTGATATCATGGAGCTTAAAAAATTCTGGGAAAAATAATCAGCTTTCAGCAGTGAATATTACTTACAGGCGGGGACTGGAATTTAATTTGCAACAATGAGGATGTGTCTGGGGGACCTAGAAGGGAAATATAACAAACAAGGTAGATCTCTGAAGAAATTTATGAAAATATTTGGCATGAAAGATGTAAATTCAGTAATAGGAACTTAGAAAGAATTTACATATTCCCAAAGGTACAATAACTGGGCTCGACTAGACAGAAATTATATTTCACAGGAACATATGCATTTAATTGAGAACTTTGACACAGATCCAATAACTATTTCAGATCATGTGCCAATAATTTCTAAGCAAAAAAAATGCAGGGTAATAAAGTAAAGATGAGATACTGGCACTTTCCCATCTACCTGTTAAAGAGAGAGGAATTTAAGGAATGGGTAGCGGAAATTATTCTGGATTCATTAGGGAAGCTAGAAAGTACTCCAGAAGTAATAGCTAGTGAGTAGGATAAAATCAAAGTAGAGTTTAAAAAACAGAGTAGAAATAAAACAAAAGATATGGCTAAGTAGTAACAAGAGTTGCTTAGAGGGGCTGACACAGCTTGAAATATTACAGAATAAGGAGAATTCCACAGAACAAGATCTGGTGTAATTGCAGAGTGCTAAAGAGAAATAAGGGTGTACCCAGACAATATGCATGAGTTTAGAAAGATTACTGTTGAGCAACGTTTTGTACAAAGCACAAAAACATTTGACACAATGATTTAGGCAACAGAAAGTCGAAAGGGTTATTACCAAACTTAGGGAGCCTATAACAGGAAAAATAACCGGAAATCCTATAGATGTATTAAAGATATTTCAGAAATTTTATGAAAGTTTGTATAAAGCAGAGAAGTAGGGAAATATAAAAAAAGCACAAATGTAAATACTTATGGAAGACTTAATTATGCCAAGGTTAGAAGTAGATGAGGTTCAACAATTAAGATAGGAGATGATGAGATTAAAAATAGTGATGTATAACCAATCTGCAGGAAGGTCTTCTGGAAGTGATGGCATTCCGGTGGAAGTTTGGAAGTTAGGAGGGAAGAAAGAAATAAAGATCTGGAAGGTTTTGTTTAGCTGTATTTTAAAAGGAGGGGAAGCAAGAGCATGCTGGGGGAAAAAGCTATGGTGGCTGTAATACCTAATGACAGTAAAGACCAACTAGATCCACCTTCATTTAGGCCCATTTTTAATTTTAAACAATGGTTATAAAGTGTTATGTCTATAATGGCTGAAAAAATGGCAAAGGTGTGGCCAAAACTGATAGATATGGATCAATGTGTTTTTGTTTTTCTAGAGGGAAGGCGAATGTTTGACAATATTAATAGAACAATGATCAATAAGGAAGAAGAAAGCAAGAAAATACCACTGTTGGTGGTGGGTCTTAATGCAGAGAAAACATTCATAATGTCATAGATTGTTATTAGGCTAACAAGCTGGGGGGGGGGGGGGCTTTCTAAGCCTAGCCAAGTTTTCCCTAAAGAATAATGTTGTCCTGTATCTGAACAGGACGTCGATAGCCAGGCATTTATAAGTTACCTCTGTCCATAAGGTACATGGGTGCCAGACACGGTGTAAATTTCTTATTCCCCATCCACTAGTCTAGGTTGCGTTTAAACTGGGTAATACATGAACTCAACTTCACATGAATAGGAAGCCTGTTCCATAGGACGGGCAGTCTCTGGAACACATCTGTCTCCCCAGCATGTTCTGTTTAAGTCACAGACAAAATTCAGGTCCCTAGACCTTGTATTTCTTGTACTCTTTGATTTACAAACATATAGGAGATTCATAAGTGAGTGGTTTGTGGATGCCTTGTAAGCCAGTCATAGATCACCCCCTCAGCAATCTAAAGGAGACTGAGTATAGGGAAAGGAATTTAAAGCAGTCTTCATAAAGCAGGTTTGTTATGCCTTGTATTCTTTTTGTAAGGAACCTCTGAGGTTGCTCTAGTTGCCTCAAATGCCTAGTCAGGTACATACCAAAGGAGCACTGTACTCTTTGATTTGCCTGATAAGGGCAGAGTACAATAGGAAAATTACCTGTCTGGACATAGATGTCATGCCCTAGAGTAAGCTGGGATTTTATGACTAGGTCAATGGAAGCAACTGCATTTCTTGATACAATAAGGTTAATTAGTAGGATATGTGCGGGATCAGTGGCAAAAATCAAAGTAGGAGGGTTCCTTTCTAAGTTGTCTCTGAACAGAGGAACCAGACAGAGGGGTCCTCTTTACCCTTTGTTATATGCATTATATTTAGCAGCATTGGCAAAAAAATAAATAAATAAAATGATTCAGAAATTCATGGATATAATTGATGGGGTAGTCAAGAAAAGTTAGCTTTATTTCAAATATTACGTTGTACCTGGTAGAACCAGAAAAGGACATCTCAGTGTTGTGGAACATTCTGAGATAGTTCTGTTTTTTTCAGGATCTAAAATTAATGAAGATAAAACTAAGGCTACAGCTGTAAACTGTGTACCTACACATGAATTGGTTCAGCAATACCCGTATTTATGGGACAAGCTAAAATTAAGTATTTAGGAAAACGGATTAAAATGGATTCTGTTTTGTCAGCTAAGGATATGTTGGAAGATACTAAACAAAAGATAATACAAAACTTGATATGCATCGTAAGATACACGCAGTAAAACTGTTTTTAGTCCCTTTAGTTTTACACCCAAGTCAGACAAATAAGTTGACAGAAATTAATAAAGGATTGAGGGATTTTATCTGGGAAGGGAACAAGGTAATAGTCAAGTTGATCCTTCCAACAGAACAAGGAGGTTTAGGATTACCTGATTTGAAGGGATATTTTACACCTACACAGTTAAGGCTTTTATACATAACTCAAGCAGAAAGCTACAATTCAAAGTGGAAAGGGATGCTGATGAATCATCATCATCATCAACCCCCCCCTTTTTTCCCATTTTTCTACATTGGGTCAGTGTGTTGTGCTAACTGTCGCCATCTCTCTTGATTCAATACTACACTCCTGCTTTCTTTGACACTCATGCCTGACTGTCACAGATCTTCACTGAAACAATCCATCTACCTCTTTCCTGGATGCCCTAATTTCCTCTTACCTTTTTCCTGTCTGTCCCAAATCATCTTCACCAGACTGGTTTCTGCTTTTCTGCACTTGTGTCTGAACCACTGTAATCTGTTCTCTTAGATCTTTTCTGCAATGGCAGCCACTTTGGCTTCTGCTCTTACGTCCTCATTTCTTTGTCTGTCCCACAGTATACATCCTGCCACCCATCTCAGGCACTTCAGTTCCATCACCTCTAGCTTCCTCATCTCCTCTGCCTTTACTGCCCAGGTTTCAGTACCATACAATAGTACTGGTCACACCACTGTTTTGTGTACTTTACTTTTCAGTTTCTTTGGCATTCTTCTGCCATACATCACACTTGACACTATGCATATAGCTTGTAAACCCTTATCATGAGAAACAGATTAGTACAAATTGCATGCATCTATGATAATGAAAAAAATAAGAATCATGCCAGCTTACTCTCAATCTCTTGCAATAAAAGATTTACCATCTAACATAAGATGCCAGTTTTAGTACAAATGGCTGCAAAACAGTATCTAGTATCTGGTACTGTACACAACCTTTCCAAAGAGTGCCCTACCTTATGCATTTTTGGGTGTGCACAGTAGACTGGCAACCTAGGATTCATGATTATCTTATTGGCAAAACTTTCAGAAACCAAATGTCTTTCAATCAAACCTTCAGCTTGCCTACCAACACATTATCACACTTGTTTCAAAGGATTATCAAATTTTGAATATTCTTCATTATTATTTAATAAATCCAAACACATTTCCATATTTTTACCCTTGGATGTAATTACAACAAGTTTAAAGAGCTGCACAAGCATACACTTTCCCTCAAACTTATCAAAAGCTTTTCCATCTGTAGATCAGTATGTATGTATGCCTTTAAGAAGCTTTCTAGGGGCTTGCACAAGTGTATGAATACTGACTGCCATTTTGTACTGAGTTGTCGAGATGTAAGCATGTATGTCTGTCAGTTAATCAGTTTGTTTATATTTTGTAAAGCTGCTGTCCATCCTGATGTGTTTTTTTGCAATAAAGCATATAAATGAACTACCCCGCCTGTTCGTTATGTATACTAGAGAGGGACGAGCGACATGGTGCCAGAATGGGATCCAGAATCTTAAGATTCAAGACTGAAGGGAACTCACTTAAGATTGGAGGAATATACAGGAGTGAATCACCCCTACCTGCACGTATAACTCGCAAAACAGTTCAGAAAAGAATTTCGAGTATTAAAACTTGCTCAAACTATTTCTTATTCACAAAATATGAATCGAGGCATTCAGAATGCTCTAAACGAATTTCTAAATAACAGAAATATCCGATACTCTGGCATATTAATAGAAGCATTGAACACCAAAAACAAACTGATGAAAAATGACAAAAACTGTAGGCCGGACTCTCAGCAGCTGAATAAATACATCCATATCAGTGCAGCAAGTTATAAAGAACTCATACAAGCCAAAATGGTTAGCACTTTCATTTAATTTTAATCCAATATTAAACTTCTTCAGACCGACCCTTTAATAGTTTAATATTGGATTAAATGATTTGGATACATTTATTCAGCTGCTGAAAGTCCGGCCTACAGTTTTTGTCATTTTTCATCATATTTATAGAAATATTCGAACTATGGAAAATGTTTGAAATACAGTCCAAATCGCATAGAATGAATAAAATAAAGGAAATAACCGCATTTTTTCACTAAGCACTACTTTTTTCGCATTAAGTATTCCAGTTGTCTGAAGTGTATGAAGTGCTCACGTTTGTGCAGTATTACAGTACAGTTATCTCACAAAATACAGCCATTTCAAAACATACTTCACAAAGTATAGTATTTTGAAGAGTTTATTGTGCACTTGAATATTACTAGCACATACAGCAGCTTGTTCGTATATAACTACAGGGGCCATATTTTTCAGTGTGTTTGGGCATAATTTGTTGGCATGGCAGACATATTTCAAAAAATCAGGTCCACTTGTGTTTGACAATAATATTGCAGAGAATTGGAGAGTGTTTGAGCTTTCATATAGGTTGCATTTTCTGATAACGATGACCATACAAAAAGCATGTATTCTGCTTAATTTAGTTGGCTCAGAAGCCATAGAAAGGGAGCGTTCATTTGTGTAAGCACCTGCTGTCTTTGCTGGAGAGGGGGAAAACCGTCATATAGTTGTACCGGCTGAGTCAAGGGAAGAACCCGAGTGCTTAAAACATAAATTTAGAGACATGTGTAACCCCCAAACAAATGTTATAATGGAAAGGCACTTATTTTATACAAGGGATCAAAAGCCTGGTGAAACTTTTGCATTATATAGAACTGATTTGATAAACAAGGCTAAAACATGTAGATTTGGTGATTTAAGGGATGAGTTGATAAAAGACAGATTTGTGTGTGGTATTAAAAATGATCCTCTGAGAAAGATTTTGCTTCGTGACAGTGATTTAACTTTAAATAAAGCCATTGAGATTTGTCAGATACATGAGGTTACAGAAACGTACACAAATATACTTACAAATGAGAGATGCATGCTTCCAGTAACTACTAAAGCCAATGTTGATAGTATGCATCATGTATTAACAGGCCCAAGCACATGGCAGCAACTGTAAGCCCTACAATACTCAAAGGGGAAACACCATAGCTTTCTAGCAAATTCCAGAGCACGCACAGTCTCAGTTAAGCATAACTGTGAGTCAGCAACTCAAAGAATGGGCCTCCCATGCAGCTTTACTGCCAACTGTCGTAAGTGTGGTGGAAGCAGGGCTGGCCTTTGGTCAACTGGTGCCCTAGGCAAAAGGTATCCACAGCACCCCCTCAATACCACCCTGTGCCCTCATACTGGTCTACCTACACCATCCAAATTACTGGAAAAGCTCATCTGCTAGAGAGGGACCCTAGGCGACCTCCTCATTGGCCTATGCATAAGGCCGGCTATGGGTGGAAGCGATGAACCTAAAAAGGAAAAGTGTTTAGCTTTTTGTTAGCAATGTCACAGATGTAATAAGTGGAATGATTTCAACAGGGTTTCTAAAACAAAAGGAACACATTATTTTATTAAAAGGGAACACTCAAAGAGACAAGTTAATCAGTTAGAAAGCTATGACCCTACTTTTTATGTTGATGGTGTGTCAGTGCTTCATGAAACAATGTAGTAGATTTTAGGGCAAAGAATGAAGTCTTTTATACTGTTCGGATAAATGGAAGACCCACAGAACTCAAAGTTGACACAGGTTCAAAGTGTAATGTTATGTCTGCATAAACATTTGCTAGAGTATGCGCTGGTGAGAAGCTTGATTTGGCAAAGTGTGCGAAGCTTGTTGCTTATGGTGGTGAAGAGATTCAAACGGAAGGCTCAGTAGTACTTTCATGTTATTCTGCTCTAAGAAGTTACGACTTGCTATTTTATGTGGTCAAAAGCCACGTGCAGTCATTATTATGGCTCAGAGACAGTTTGAAAATGGGAGTGCTTTCATTTAATAAGGAAGTCCATTATGTTACTTTGAAAGACCACTGTTCTAATTACGCCCAGTATATTTTCTCTACTTATGCTGATCTTTTTGAAGACAAACTAGGCAAGCTTCCAGCTGTGTACTTCATGAAGTTAGACCTACATGTCAGCCCAGTTGTCAGGCCAGCCTGGAAAGTTCCAGTAACTATGCAGAACAGAATCAAAGCCAAGCTAGACAAAATGGTGCAACAAGATGTAATTTGTCCAGTTGAAGAACCTACTGAAAGGGTATCCTCCATGGTGGTAGCTCATAAGAAAAGCTCAGATTATATCAGAATATGTATTGATCCACAAGGTTTGAACAAAGCTCTGAAAAAAACTCATCACCCAATGGATACAGTCAAAGAAGTTGAAGCTCCGATGCCAAATGCCACTGTTTGTTTCTGTTTTAGATGCAAAGATATCCTTCTGGCAAATTTTGCTTGACAAAAAATCCTCATTGCTTACTACATTCAGTACTCCTTTTGGCAGGTACAGATTTTTAAGAATGCCAGTTGGGATAAATTCTGCCAGTGAAGTCTTTCAGTGTGCAATGCAGCAAATTTTTTCTTGGTATCCGTGTAGTATTGTAGTAGATGATCTTTTAGTAGGAGGTTATGGTGAAGCTGAGCATGAGAGAAACCTCAAGAAAGTTCTGGAAAGAGCACATCAAGTGAATCTTAAGCTGAATCCTCAGAAGTGCAAGTTCAGGTTACAAGAAGTTACTTATGTTGGTCATTTGTTACCAGTTCAGGCTTACGACCAGACCATTCCAAGCAAACAGCTATTCTTGAGATGCCAGCTCCAGACAATGCTCAAGCCCTTCAATGTTTTCCTGGCATAGTTAACTATCTAGGCAAGTTCATTCCAGACTTAAGCCAACTAGCAGCACTGCTTAGACAGCTGACACAAAGATGTATTCTGGTCATGGTTGAATAACACGAGAGACATTTGATGTCCAGAAACAGAGAACTGACAGTCCACCAACTCTCAAATACTATGATGTTCACAAACCAGTTACTCTTTCCTGTGATGATTCGAAATTTGGTCTTGGTGCAGTCATTCCTCAAGAGGGTCAACCTCTTGCCTATGTGTCCAGAACTCAAAATGAAATGCAGTATGATCAGATAGAGAAAGATTTCTTGGCAATTGTGTTTGCATGTTCGAATTTCCATGATTATGTTTATGGTAGACCTATCCAGGTTGAAACAGACCGCCAACCTCTAGTCACTACTTTGAGAAAGCCTATGCATACAGCTCCAGCCAGATTGCAATGTATGATGTTGAGATTGCAGAAGTACAATTTCAGTCTTGTCTACACAAAAGGCAAACTTCTTTATCTTGCTGATATATTATCCAGATAACCAAAAAATATCACTGAACAGCATGAGAATGAGCAACTTGATTTTGAAGTCATGGAAGTCTGAAAATTTTCTTTTGCCTGCCTTGATGAACTTAGAAATCACACAGCCTCAGATCCTGTTTTACAGAAGCTCAACCACTTTATCAGTCGATGATGACTGTCAAAACAATCTAGTTTACAGAGATGAGATTTTGTCTGACAATGGTATCATCATGAAAGGTCCAAAAGCAATTGTTCCAAAGCCCTTGCAACCAGAGTGTATTGCTATCTTGCATTGTGGCCTCCCAGAAACTGATTCTATCAAAAGAAGGGCGGAGAGGACTAGTATTTTGGCCTTCTATGTAACAAGACATTGAGAGAGTACTTTCATCTTGTTCTGTATGCAATAGTACAAAGCCACATCAACAGAAGGAACCATTTCAGCTAAACCAGACTGCTGAAACTACTTTGGTCGACAGCAGCCACTGACATTTTCGAATGGAATGGTCAACATTACTTGGTGTTAGTAGACTCTTATTCAAATTGGTTCGAGATTGACCTACTTCCTTATCTAGCAACCAATACTGTCATTACTAAGATGAAGAGTCATTTTGCTGTCCATGGTAGTCCACACAAAGTTATTTCTGACAATTGCACATGGTTTACTAGCTAGCAATTCAAAAGATTTGCCAAAGAGTGGGACTTTTTATCCATGTTGTGAGTATTCCTGAGTACCCAACAGTCGAATGGCTTGGCAAAATGTGCATTTCAGAGAGTGAAACAGTTAATAGAGAAGTCAAAACAAGATGATAGTGATGTTTTCTTGAATCTCAGAAATATTCCTCATAATAAACACCTTGGTTTATCTGCCCAAAGACTTCTGTTGAGACAAACCAGAACCACATTACCAGTTAGCAGTAGTTTATTGGTTCCAAGTGCTAAGAATAACAGATCAGTGAAAGCCCATCTGTTACATGCCTAGCCCAGAAGTCTTAGAAGTCCAGCAAACCGCTCAGTCCACTGCATGAAGGAGAGACAGTGAGAATCAAAAATGTGAAGGTTATGATCGAATTGGAGTCATGAAGAGTATTTGTCCAGAGCCGAGACTGTACATTGTGGAATCACAAGGAATAGAGTTTAGGCGGAATCGGAAACATTTGAAGCTGGTGTCTGAGCCTGTACCACAGCACCTAGCCTGTGAGAAAGACTCTTTATCTTAGAGTGAGTTATCCAGTGTTCCAGTGCCAGAGGACATTCCAGTAAATATCCCTCTTCCTGAGATGAATCCTGAAATTCCTGATATGAGCTGTTCATCAAAGACTGTTCCTGTTACTAAAACAAGTTTTGATTACTATATCACTAGATCAGGTCACATTCCCAGACCATGTTACAGATACACAGCAACTTGGACACGAACATTGTGTTTGTTTTTAACGTCTATGTTATTGCATGTTTTATTCCAATGTCATTTCACTGACGGCAATCTATTTAAGAGGCGGGATGTAGATCAATATGTATGTGTGCCTTTAAGAAGCTTTCTAGGGGCTTGCACAAGTGCATAAATACTGAGCACATGGGAGTCTGACTCCCATTTTGTAGTGAGCTGTTGAGATGGAAGCATGTATGTCTGTGTAATCTGTCAGTTAATCAGCTTGTTTATATTTTGCAATGCTGCTGTCCATCGTGATGTGTTTCTATGTAATAAAACATATAAACAAACTACCCCTCCTGTTCATCATCTATAGTAGAGAGGGACGAGTGGCACCATCCTGATCAGAAAGACAGAAATTAGAAATAATACACTGTTTAGCAACAGGTGGACTTACTAAAGCTATAGCTGCGGAGTTATGTCTGGGATAGATGTACAAAAACTGATAAAGACTGAGAAACTTTATACAATCTGTCTGCTTTCTACAGGGCAGCAGGCTGACTGTCAGGTAAATTGCAGACTGTGACAAACATCCTTTGTAAGGCTGACAAAACTGGAGGGATAGAAGGTTCTGGAAATTCCAATTGTAACAAACCAGAATACTTTTAAGAGACTGAGAAACCTCAGTATTTTCCCCACTGAAAACATTTTCTGAGACTATTTCCAGTATGAGACAAAGAGAATTCTTCACTGGAAGAATCAGATATCGCACTTTAATCAAAATTCAGAAATCTGAGGGGAAAAAATAGAACGGTGCCTTCACAATCCTCGAGTGATTTAATTTCTTGAATATCTTCAGGGAAAGAGTGGTCTTTTGTTTTTACCAGAAACTGCCTTACAAGAAGGGTGAACATCCCACACAAGACCCTGTGTGCAATGGTCAATAAATTACTCTTTGCCAGAATAGTCCATCCAGGAGAAAATAAATATTTACTGTACTTTTCATTCTCTTTTTGACAGGAATTTAGCTATTCCACAAATTTCACAGTTGCAGCCACCCCTTTAATTACTATGGAACAAGTCCTCTTACACCTCAAAAGTTAGGAAGACTTCATTCAAAGGCCCAGATAACATACTAGATTGTCTAGAGACATAGCTAAGCTGGGGCAAAGGGGGCAGCCCAGGGTGCAAGATGTTAGTGGGCCTGATCATCAGATGCTGACTGGTCGGTAGTGCAGCCCAGGCATTCATTTTCGGTAGGTATGGTAATGAATGTCAACACTGCTTTTATGGTCAGGACTGACGTGCTTTAGTTATTCATGTGCAGTATGAGCTGTAGTATGCTGGTTTGCCACATTTTCCCCTCAAGTACAAGAGAAAACTTTTTTTTTTTTGTTTTGGCTCCTCAAACTTGAGGGAGTGCATCAGACCAGGGAATGGCACAGGTCTCCAAAATAGCTATAGCTCTGAGGTTGTACTAGTATCAGTACAAAATATTGCCTATATGAAACCCTACTTAACATCTTTAATCTACGCCTCTCCACTGATCACATTCCTGAAGCCTGGAAAATAGCCACTGTAATGCTGTTACATAAGGGTGGTTCAACCACAGACCCTGAGAACTTAATATCCATTTGTTTCACAGGCCTCATGTGTAAAGCTACAGTATGCATCTAAATCATCATTCATTTTGACACTGAAAATTTCTTAACCCTGGACCATCATCAATTTGGCTTTGTCAAAAGATAGTTCTGCCTCTTTAACTTCATTAAGTTCTTTTTAAAGATTACCAAAACAGTAAATAACAGTTATGTACTGTATGCAGCATATCTTTGATACCAATTGTCAAACACTCATTACTGAAAGACTTGTAAATCTGAACATAAATCCTTATCTTGTGTGTTGGATAGCTAATTGGTTGTTTAAAACAATCCCCATGTCGTTAGAGCTGCAGATGCCACTTCTGAAAGCAAAACAAAATGTTACCAATGGTGTACCACAGAGCTCAGTAATGGGTTATTTTCTATTTGGCATCCATTTCTCAGATTTTCAGACCAACACACCTAGCCTGTGGTTATCAAAGTTTGTACATGACTGTGAACTGGATAGTATTTGACTACCCAATAATGAAAGGACCAACATGGGTTAGGCTGGATGAACATGGGTTAGGCCATGTTAAAGACTGATACAAAGGCAATTGCCTGAAATGAAATGTGAAAAAATGTGGTATAATTCATTTTTGCACACAAAACATTTTCCCATACCATATATGGAACACACCTCTCCAATCAGACACTACTGTAAGGGATCTAAGAACTCTTGTTTCATAGAATCATAGAAATTCCAAGGCTACCAACTCTTATGGCCCATTTATGTCTTGCCAGTACCCTCCTTCATGCTGCACCTCCTGTCTCCAAAAGGGGGTATACTAGTTAATCATGGGATAAATGTGTAGCTATCCATCTAGTCATCCAGGTTATGTTTAAAAGAAGATACTGAGTTGCACTGTTTAATATTCCTGGAAAGTATATTTCAGAGGTTAAGGAGATGCTGCATTAAACTATCCCTCCACCATGCTTTATCTGTTGAAGATTTAGGTCCCCAGTTCAAATACTGGTGGAGATACTGAATGCAGATACAGGATAGCCAGGACAACCAGGCCTGTAATGGTATGGTAAGGGACACAGTTCTCTAATCAAAAGTCTGTAAGACAGTGAATAAAGGGAAATAACTTGTAGCCTCTCTTGGTCAAGAGACAGAGGAAATCATCAACCCAGATTCCTAGGTCCCTGATTATATTTTTGCGAACCGTTTTGTTCAAACAAAATGAGAGGAAGGGTTGTCTACCAAAAGTCATATTATTACACTTTTTAGCATTTAATATGTGCCCAATTTTAGCACACCAATAATTTACTAGGGAGAGTCCATTCTTGTGAATTTGGGTATCAGAGAGCAACTCAACAACCACTCCCAGTTTTCAATCATCTGCAAACTTTATTAGCAAGAGGTTTTAGTTCACTGCTTGAAGATCAGGGAAGTAAATGCTAAAAAGGAAAGGTCACAACAACAAGCTCTGAGGGACACTGCTACTCACTTCCATACTTTCTGATGAGGCACCTGCAATTTGGCACTGTGTGGGTGATCTTTCAGTTGTTTACAATCCATCTTACTACACATGAGTTTTCAAAACAATTAGCTTCTGTATGATTGCCAGCACAAGGAAGGTGTGGAAGACTTTGGCAAGATCAAGACATGCCTTGTATAAAACACGGCCACTGTCTACAGCCTCCATAACCATTTCAAAGAAGTTTGCCACATTCATTAGACAGGCTCTACCCTTAACAAATCCAAACTGTTGGGGGTCAAGTTTAATAAGATTTTTGATATCTCAATTTATGAGGTCAGATGCAATACTTTCCATGGCTTTGAAGATGGGACCTGTAAGTCTTATATGTCTGCAATTATATGGATCAGCTAAGGCCGCACTTCTGAAGGGGCATCCCCACAGCAGTGCACCAATCATCAGGGACAAAACCTGCATCGAAACTTAGGTTAAACAGGTTATGGAGTCAGTCTTCAATGGCATGTTTATCATTATTAGTTAGGCAACCAGGTATACAGATTAGCCCCACTGAGGAACTATTTTTGGTCTTGGTTAGCATTTTCAGTAAAAAAGAAGTTATGTCCTTACCGTAACGTTCCATGTGAGTTGTTCATCTCGCCTTTTTGTTCTTACACGTGGGTCGGTGCCAATCCCTCGGCTCCGAATCGGCCGCTTTTCAAGCTCAGACTCTCAGAGAAGCTCGAGACCTAGTGTATATCCCATGATGCTCTACTGTGAATCCCCAGATCTAATATGCTGCAACCAAGATAGCCTACAGACAGAATAAGAGTATGTAGTGTACCTACTTAGGTAACTATAAAAATAGAAGTAAACAAGAAGAGTAGGAATGTATAAAACAGACTGACAACTGAACCAATCCTCCAAGGCAACCATCTCACTTGACTGGAGGAGGAAGGTGGGCGGGAATGTAAGAACAAAAAGGCAAGATGAACAACTCACATGGAACGTTATGGTAAGGACATAACTTCTTTATGTGAAGTTGTTCTATCTCGCTGTTTTGTTCTTACACGTGGGTAGCGTCCCAAGCACCCTAATCCTGGGTGGCTCACGGGAGAACATTCCTGAGCACAGTGGAACCAAACATAGCCCTGTCCCTGGAGGTCCTATCCACTTTGTAATGAGTGATAAACATGTGAGGTTTTGACCACGTGGCAGCTGCAATGATGGTATCTAAAGGCAAGCGAGCTGCATGAGTCAATGATGTAGAAACAGCTCGTGTAGAATGGGCTTTGATGTTAAGTTTCTAATGGTTGATTAGTTGGAGCATAAATGAATCTGATGCAGTCAGAGAGCCACTTGGACAGTGTGGTTTTTGACACTGCAAAACCTTTCTTATTCTCTGCATAAGAGACGAAGAGTTGATCCGATTGTCTGAAATCCTTCGTTCTATCCAGATAGAACCTCAATTGTCTATGTACATCAAGCTTGTGTAACATATATTCACGTTTGTTGGTATGGTTTTTGAAGAAGGTTGGGAGCTCAGTGGACTGACTTAAGTTATTTTCTGAAGAGATCTTGGGAAGAAAGGTAGGATTAGTCCTGAGGGATACCCTATCATGGTGAAAAATCAAGTATGGGGGTTTGGAGGACAAGGCTTGAAGTTCGGAGACCCTACGTGCAGATGTAATGGCTACCAGGAATAAAGTTTTCCAAGACAAAAATTTTAAATGACAAGATGAAGCAGGTTCAAAGGGCATGAGCATCAGTTGGGATAAAACCAGATTCAAATTCCAGGGGTAGACAGGATGCCTAATAGGTGGCCTGAGATGGTGGGTTCCTTTGAGGAATGCTTTACATAGTCTATGCGACATGATGTTAGAGCCGTTAAAGCCTACATGGAAGTTTGAGATAGCAGCCAATTGAACTCTAATGGTGGCAGCTGCCGCCCCATCATGGAACAAGGAAGACAAGAACTCTAAGATGGTATGAACAGGTGCTACATAAGGATCAGTGTCATGTTGAGAAGCCCAGTGAACAAATCGTTTCCATTTGCTATTATATAGTTTCCTGGTGGATAGTTTATGAGAGGAAACTATAATATGTTGGACTGCAGAAGACAAATCTTTTGACCTGGCTAATGTGGGAATCGGAGCAGCCAAGCTGTCAATTTTAGGGAAGTGAGGGAGGGATGGAGAACTCCTAAGATCCGGCACTGGGTCCAGGATCCATGGTTCTTCCACTTGATACTTCCGCAGGAAGGGAAACTAAATCTGTTGAGGCCAAGACGGGGCTATCAAAATCACAGTCCTTCCCAGACTTTTGGCTTTCTGCGTGAATTTGGGAATTAGGGGTATTGGCGGAAAGGCATATAGGAGGCCCGGGGGCCAATCGTGTAAGAGCACATCCCTGGGTTTGTTCCCCGGTAGGGGATAAAGGGCAAAGTAGCTGCTGCATTTGGCATTCATCGGAGATGCAAATAGGTTGCATCAAGGCTGGCCCCATCTGCGGAAAATGTTTTCCGCCACTTGTTGTTTGAGAGACCACTCGTGGTGTAACAGCATGGCTCTGCTTAGTTTGTCCGCTATCATGTTGGATGACCCCAGGATGTGTGTTGCTATCAGAAAGCATCTGGTGGATACAGCCCATTGCCAAATTCTTAGGGCCTCCCGGCATAAAGGGTACAATCTGGTTCCCCCTTGTTTGTTGATGTACCAGACAACTGACATGTTGTCCTTCTGGATAGTAATTGTGCCTGGAGGAAGAGAGTTGTGAAAGTGTTGCAATGCTAGGAACACCGCTCTCAGCTCTAGGACATTTATATGCAAGTGTGTTTCCATGATTGACCAAGTGCCTTGGACCGTCTTTCCCTGAAATAGCCCCCCCACCACCCTATCAGGGAAGCATCCATCGTCACTGTGGCTGAGGGTTGGGGAAGAACAAAGGGACGTCCGATTATCACTTGGTCGCTGTTCATCCACCAACTGAGATCCTTCTTGCAAAGATTGGTTAAGATCTCGTGTGACATGGGCAGTTGTTGGTAAGACCATTGCGCGAAGAGTAACCACTGGAGTATTCGCATGTGCATGCGGCCTAACAGAACTGCTATCAATGTAGCTGCCATTGTGCCTAAAAGCTGTAGTATCTGGGACGCTGGAGCTTTGTTGCGGGCTAAGAGACTGGATAATTGATTTTTTGGAGTTACGATTCTTGATTGGGGCAACCTGATCCTTGCATTGACGATGTCCAATTCTGCCCCTATAAATGTAATATGCTGCGAGGGCGATAACGCAGATTTTTCAAAGTTCAGGGTTATGCCCAACTGGGAACAAAGGTCTATGGTGTAGTCTTCTTGCTTGGATTAGTTGATGCCTTGAGGTGGCGGTGAGGAGCCAGTCGTCCAGATACGGAAACACCCGGAATCCCAACCGTCTCAGGTGAGCTGTGACCACTGCCATATATTTGGTGAACACCCTGGGGGCTGTGGTGAGACCAAAGGGCAGGGCTCTGAATTGGTAATGACTGGCCCCCAGCCGGAAATGCAGGTGATCTCTGGATGATCTGTCCATTTTGATGTGGTAGTAAGCATCCTTAAGATCTATAGAGCACATCCAATCGCCAGTTGCTAAGAACGGGAGAATCGACTGCAGCGTGACCATCCGCAACTTTTCCTTCTTGATGAAGGTGTTGAGTTTGCTGAGGTCTAGTATGGGCCTCCAGTCCCCTGTTTTCTTTGGAACTAAAAAGAACCTTGAGTAAGTTCCAGATCCTGTTTGGTCCGCCGGGACTGGCTGGATGACTCTTTTGTCTAGCAGGTTTTGGATTTCTATGGCCGCTAGTTTTCTCAGACTGGGTGGAACGTCTGGGATCCTTGTATCTATGGGTGGGGGGTTTGTAAAGGGACTGTAATAACCTCTGGTAATGACACTTTTTACCCAAGAATCCATTGTAATGTTTAGCCAGGTGTTTGGGTATAAAGCCAAATGACCCCCGACTGCCTCCAGAGCAAATTAGCCCGGCTTCCTTTCAGGAATGCTGATAGGGCTTACCAGAGAACTGATCCCTGTCGCCCTGGTTCTGCGGTCCGCCTCTGCTGTTTGGACAGTGTCTTCCATTTTTGCCCCCTCCTCTGCCTCTAGATGGGGTATCAGTAGGTGTGTTCTGGAAAGCTCCTTGAGGTTTTCGGAACCACATTTTTCCACTTCGCTGCCCTTTGGGGTACGGTCTAGTTGGAGTGGAAAAACGGACTCCTACAGCAGACAGAGTCTTCCCTTCTTGTTCACACCTAGTAAGTGTCTCCTTAACTTTGGGTCCGAACAAGGCGGACCCATCGAATGGGGTACTGACAAAGGAAGACTTAAAGGCTTCCGCAAAGGAGCAAAAGCGCATCCAGGACCATATCCGAAGAGCTATCGCTGAACCTGCCGCCCTACTCGATCCATCAGCAGCATACGAAATGAGTCGCATGGGTGAGTTTACTATTGAATTAAGGGTGTTGAGTTGTGCAGTCACCTTTTCAGAGACTGCATCAGCTGTGTTACCCTGGAGAGTATCTCCCAGCTCTTTTAGGAGATCTCATTGAAGACGGGTAAAATGTGTCCGGTAGTTGAGCGACCTTGTGGAAAATGCCGCAGAACAAAATATGCGTTTCCCATATCTGTCCATCATCCTAGAATCGCTATTAGGAGGATGGACAGCAGAAGAGGTTTCTGACATCTCTTTCTTGGTGGCCACCGCCACCACCATGGCATCAACTGGGACTCCCTTTGTAAGAAAAGCCTCGTCAGTGGGGGAAGTAATAAATTTGTTGGGCCTCCGAGGGACCGGTTCCACTGAGTCAGGGGACTCACACGCCCTTCGAGCAACCAGCTCCATCAGTTCATTGAAGGGCAAAGTAACCCAGGAGGTGGATGGTTGAGATCCAAAGGCCTTCAGGAGAACCGACTCATCCTCAGAAGGGGCAAGGGACTGCCAATCACCCCTCTGCCTTAAGATTTCCAATATGTCTGCGAATGAGACATCCTCTGAGGGGGATCGTGGGGACACTTCTGATTCCTCCAAGTCGGTATCCGATGTCAGGGATTCCTGTGGGGAATCCAAGTGCCTCCTCTTGCACAATCTCTTTCTAGGTACTTCATCGGTAGGAGCATCCGAAGTCCCTAGAGAGGAGGGGCCACCCAATGGGATACCTGAGGCCCTGGATCTCGACGCTTTGTGGGGATCTGTGGGGAAGAGGTAGAATGACGCCCCTTAGAGGGAGGGGAGGACAGATCTGAGGAGGTAGTGGTCTTGGCAGCCATGACCTTCCTCATGGCATCGAAGGCACCAGAATTCTGGTCCGAGAAGTCAGTCGGCTCCGAAGAGACCAGCAGCTCTCCCCGGACGGAGACCCTCCACTCCAATCCAGAGGACGGAGCCGAGGCCACCTGCGCCAAAGCCCCGAGTGGAAGAGTTGGAACCAAAGTATTGGTTCGACTCTCCATCCCAAAGCCAGCGAGGGACTGTAGGCCCCGAGATTCCCCGGTCGGGACAGAGGAGATCAAGGTCGATGGAGCCGAGGGAGGTGGAACAAACCTCGGCTCCAAGGGTTCTACCAATATCGGTTCCGTCTGCCCCAGCTCCGAACACTCGACTGGCTTCGGAGGAGGAGGTGGAGAAGCCATGGGAGGGATATCAGGCTTCGAAGCCGAATGGCTCAAAGCAGATAGAATTTTGGCTAGGGCCGGGTTCTCTAAGAGCCTCTTAACCACTCGGTCCAGATCTACATCGGAAAACCTCGAAGAATGCGTTGAGGGATGTGTCGAAGGGGCCGAAGATAGAACCGATTGAAGAATTGGAGACTGAAGAGTCTCCAATATCGGTTCCACAACTGGGCCCCGAGGTAAGGACTCGATACACGGCTCCAAGGACTATGGAGCCGATGCATGGACCATACCTGAGGAACTCGGAGCTGAAGACTTGGGCTCCGAGGATCCTTTGGAAGACTTCGACCCCTTCAAAGCCTTGGAAGAGGTGTCAGCCTTATCTAAAGTAGCCTGAAAATCAGGCTTCAGGAGTCCTCTGTCTACCAGTTTCCTTCGCCTTTCCAGGAGAACCCTGGCGCTAAAGGAATGGCAGATAGAGCACACCTCTTGTAGGTGTACAGAGCCAAAACAGTACATGCAGGTGGAGTGGTTGTCTGTAACAGACATTTTTTGACCGCACTCATACCTTTTAAATCCTGATTTCTGTTTTTCTGACATCTTTTAACTCTAATACTAAGTAACACAAACAAGTTCTAAGATGTATGTAGAAATATATAAATCACACTAGATATATTTATAAGGTCTAACTATCTACTAAAACTGTTTACTAAACTATTTACTAGACTACCACACACTATATATATATATATATATATATATATATATATATATATATATAGATATATATATATATGAAACACAACACACACTAGCTGACAGAGCCCTGTCACGCCCAATAAAGAAGGCCTAAGCCTTGAAAAAGAATTACTTAGAAGTCCTAGCAATTAAGCTAAAGCAGAATGCTAACACTATGATACTATCACACTGAGATATATAATCCTCAAAAAATTAGAAGAGAAATACTACCAATAATCAAAAATTTAAGTCACTGGCCCGAGCTAACTCCCACGAGCTGTTGATCTATTGCAGCGGCAAACTAGATCTGGGGATTCACAGTAGAGCATCATGGGATATACACAAGGTCTCGAGCTTCTCTGAGAGTCTGAGCTTGAAAAGCGGCTGATTCGGAGCCGAGGGATCGGCTCCGACCCACGTGTAAGAACAAAATGGCGAGATAGAACAACTTCACATCAATCTTTAGACATAATTGGGGGAGTAAGGGATTCAGATTTTTCAGGGCTACGCATAGAAATATTGCTGGTAAAACTGATACTAAATTTTTTTGAAGGGATACTGGCAATATTTATAAGGCCAGAACAGGTGGTATCAGCATGAATAAGTTTAGAGCAATACAGGGTATTGTTTCTTAGTTTTATAACATTTACTTATTATTTTATTTATTTTACATTTGTTGACCGGGATAGTCCGACTGCATATATGTCCATTTTCAGTGGAGGCCCAGGGAGAAAAGCTCCACATACCAAAAAAAGAGACAGTATATACATCACTGAGTGATAAACTCAGGTAGACATGTTTAGAAAAATATAGACAAAGAATACAGGCAGATATCAATATACACAATGTGCAGACTTGCATCTGATTGGCAAAGACGTATCAGAAAATGTGAACATAGAATACAATCAGACCTCATAATTCACAATGCTTAGACATTCAAATGCTATGAGGCATAGATACTTGGCTAAACAGCAGGTTGGGTAGCAAGACATGTATTAGTGAAGTTATTAGTCAGGTTTAGAACAAGAGCACAGCCAATGAGATGTGAGGTATTTTTTGAGTTCTCTTTTAAATAGGGGTAGTGAGGTTTCCTTGGTAATGGAAAGCCCAAAAAACCCTGCAGCTAAAGAAGGATTTATAATTATCTTTGGCTTTGGAAGCCAACCTAAGAATGTGGGCTCCATTAGTAGCTCTGATGATATTCTTCAGTTTTTGTAATACTTTTGATACTATCACTGAGAAGAGGTATTTTGTATGTAATATATAGTTTAGGGAGTTTCTTTCTTTTGTTGTATAGTTTATTTGTAGAGGTGGGACACCAGGGTGGTTTGCTTTTGAACTTCTCATGATACCCGATTTTGGTAGGTAGTGCTAGCTTTATGCAAATTTATAAATGGGTATAAAATTCCTTAGTAAGGCATGCTGCTATATCAAGGTCAGGGTAGGTGCAAATTTTGATATTTCGTCATGGAGTTTGTATTCCTTAATGTCAGCGAGGTTTGCTGCGGGGGTTTTTGGGAGTTTAAAGAAGGTCACAAGTTTGTGGCAGACTTCATTGGTGAATGAAACACCTGAAGAGTTGTGCAAAATAGTCATGTTAATAAACAGGTGAAGAATGCTGTGTCCTCTAGTAGGTTTATTTGCCAAATGCTCAAGAGAATTTTGGCGAATATCCTACACTGAAGGTATAGGTGTCCTGGTTAACTGAAGGGCAGTTTAAGTCACCCAAAATAATGCAGGTGTTGCTAATATGAAGATCACTTAACACTAAGGAATATTATGTGCTTATCATTGGACAAAGATTATGCTCTGTAACAAGCTATTAGTTGATAATTAATCTTGTTTAGAATGATCTAAAATTCAGAGACTTCAGTCTGTGAATTGCTAGGGATCTGCTTGGAAGTAGTACCATCCTTTGACAAACATGGAGATTCTACCTTTGACAAACATGGAGATTCTAACACAGTTGCACTGTGTTAGAAAGCATGAAAAGTGCAAAACCTTGGTATAGACAGAGTGCTCTCGTTACAATAAAACCAAGTATCAGTAACTATGCATACACTGATGCTTCCAAATGCAGGAATGTTTCAAGCTAAGGCCATTTATTTAGATTTCTGGCATTGAAGATACTCACCTCAATGTGATCCAATTTCAGGACTGCTAGATTAGTTATGTTGGAATGTCCATCAAATGGACTCTGCCTGAAATGTCACTTGGGCAGCAAAGGCTTTGTCAAGTACACGGAAACCATGGAACGAAGAGGTGCAGGCCATCCTTAGAGAAGCAAGTTGGACTGTCAAGCAACTCGGCGCATGCTAACACATCCTGGAATCCCCCTGGAATGTCATTCACTATTTAACCAATTATTTAAGCCAATTATCTTTTATTTGTATCTAGGTAGCATTTGAAGTGAAGGAAGGATTCCACGCAAGATCAGTGTCTTACCTGCATTTGTAACATATGTTCCGAAATGTCTCTCTCTGCACGTTCCTCAGGGTATACATCTCAAGTCATTCATGCCTGCATGTATCACTTTCATGTTGTAGTCTTATTTGTCTACAGTTAGAGTCCTTAGGGCTCTTGTAATATCAGAGGTCCTGGCATCTGAAAAACAATTCACTAACAGTCTCCTTTGTCCAGCCTTGCGAGTTATGAGCCACTGTGCTTGAGAACAGAGACCTATTACTAAAATATTTCTATTACTGCTACAGTTCAAAGTAGGAAATTTGAAGTGTTTTTGCTCAGGGTAACTCTTTATGGGAACATAGGAAAAATAAATACTAGGCAAATGATCACAAAGATCGTAGAAGGCCTATCCATGTATACCTTTAAGGTGACAAACTTAAAAGTTCTTGCCACCCTTTATGAGCACGTAATAGTGCCCACACCCTATATTAATCAGAGCCATACATGATAACCCTGGTGTAAATTTATGTATACCAATCCAATCATCAAAACGACCCTTAAATGTAGACAAAGTAGTACTTTGTTTATCTTGTAATGACAGCTTATTCCATAGGTTGGAAATGCACTGAGCAATGGAACCTATCCCTCCAGGAGACCATTTTTATTACACCAGGTATGTGCATGTTACAGCTGTTTTAGAAGCAGTTTACTGTCAGTGGACGAGTGAATAACATGCACATGTGGTAAACCTGGTCAACCGCATTTCAGGGACACTGGCTCGGTTGTCATCAAAATTAATGACAAACAGGAGGGGGGGGGTCATCACTGATCCCTGTGGTATCCCACTACTTTCATGTTTACATTCAGAGAGGATAGCAACTTTCACTGCTTGGTATTGGCTCAACACTCAGTTTGCAACTGAGTGGACATTATAGGGGGTTTACATTAAATTTGTCTAACTTTTCAATGACATCAACATTAGGGATAGCAGAAAAACCCTTGGCCAGGCAAAGATCAGCACTGTATTTGTTAACAGGCTGTAATATTTGTTCCATAAATAATTTTCAAGTATTTTGGTTAATGGATATATATTGGCTATTGGTCTTAACTATTTGCAGAAGACTGGGATTAGATTTTTGGCAAGAGGAATTTTTACTGTGTGTTAATAAAAGCTGGAAGAAAATTACTTGGCTGTCAAGTAAATAATAATGTCTGACAGGATGGGCATTATCAGGGAAATAATACCCATCCATGGGTGTTGTGAGGCCAGATATTGCAGGTAAAAGGTGTTACCATCTGTGAAAAGACATTTCCCTGCTAATGCCCACCCTGGAGGGCATTACTGCACTTAAAGAATGGGTTATCTGTTAAATTGCATTGCTTTCTTTTATTAGTTATTCATTTTTAATATAAAATAGCTCCTCCACCACCTAATGTTTCAAGACTTAATGTAGCATATGTAATTGTTGTTGGAGGAAGTATTTTACATCGCATATATAAGTTATGAAAGTATTTAACGTCCACACACATGCATACTCAGATGCACAGGCGCAAACAGGCAGACTTAGAAGTTTATAGACAAACTCACAAACACTCATAGAAAAACACAAGTGCCCAGCAGTTACAGCCACTTTGTTGACTGAATATACTTGAGATGCCTCAAAGTGATCAAATAAATGAAAAAATTCCAGACAACGAGGCATTTCTCCCCTTGCCCCAAGGATTAACTGTCACTGATTTTGCAGAACATCCTTAATCTTGCCATATAGTTTTGCTCTATTCCTTATAGAATGTTTGATTTGCTGGTACATCATTGAGTATTAGTGAGTCAGTCAATAATGCCACACATTAGTTTCATACTTATTTTTTAGGCAATGCATGCTGATGGACTAACTTGTTACAGCTAAAATAAGTCGCTATGTTTTGTCTTGGTCTCTTTCTCTCACTTATTAACAGTCTCTCACTCACATACACATTACATTTTTTTCAATTTTATACCCACTAAACTGCAAAATCTTGTTTAAAGAGTGTAAAAAATGCTATTTGCTATTTTTCTGTCTGAGCTTCACTGCAGCTTAATATGCTGCTGTGAAGCACCGGACTGTTTTTTTTTCCAGGCTTTACCTGTACATTAACACCCTGTGTGAGAACATTTGTTTTCCAAAAGGATAATGATACACGTTTTATGTAAGAGACTGGTTTACCAAGAAATTCACTACTTAGCTGATACGTGTTAAGGTATAATGTATGGAATGATGGGCTGAATTTAGTGTCAGTTTTTTAAAGGTAACTTACTTCATATCATCACCACATACTATGCAATCAGCATGCATGGTTTATTTACTCTATCTGCTGATGGCACATGGCTTCATCCTTTTAAATTTTATTACCAATACTTTTTTTAAACATCTCCACTCTGCCCAGCATCAGCAGTTACATTTGTTTCAACTTTATTTTACCTTATACAATAACAAAAAATGTTCACCTTTTCTTCATGTAGCTCAAAATAACAACTTATTTCTTAGCAACCATACATTTCCTCCCCTTTGTATCTCATGTCATCCCAATGTATTCTTTTTTTTTAGCACTTTGGAAGCTTAATTATCAAATATCACTTTATATTTACAGAAGAGATACTCACATCCATGGCAAACCAATTTATAGCTCTTAGCATGTCTTGACCTAATATACGCTTTATTAATTCCACTTTAGATCATTTATATTGGTGGTTCTGATGCAGATTATAACTTTTTGTCCTCTTTGATCAAAAGCAAATTACAGTAATGTCCCACTCCTTTAAGTTTCCAGCTCAATGTTTAGTTAATTTTAAAGGCTGACTTGTATATCTGCACTACTAATATCCTACTGTATGTCATCTCTTTTTGATGCTTCTCTATGCATCTTTCATATTCTATCCCATCAGTTATATTTCTATTATTCTCCATCTTCCTTCTACGATATTAATGCCTTCTCTAACAATAGTTACTTGTTTACATTAATATTAACAAAATTCTCCTGTTTTCTTCCAAGATGGCTGCACATTGAGTAACAGCTTGTTTCTAGCTCTCCCAGTGTGAAAACAGAAACTCAACAGAAAAGGCCAGTAGACTTGTGTTTTTGGGTAAATTTCAGTAAACTGGCTAGTAAGTGCACTGCCTGGATGCCAGGAATAAAGAAATATAGAAGACCTGAAAAAAACAGCTACAAAAAGCGAAGAAGAAACACTGACTGGAGAAAGTTCTGCAGCTGTTCAGCAAAAAGCAATGCAACCTTCAGACATGACTTCCAGTAACATATAAGAAGATATAAGATAACTGCAAACAGACCTGGGTAAAATGAACAAAACGCTGATAGAGTTTATCAACACAAACAACAAAAGGCTGGAAAATAGGGAAGAAACTTTAAACATATATTCAGATGAGCTGAATGAGATAATAAAGGTGCAAGAATCAGAGGTCGAAATAAAGAAGAGGCTGGCTGAATATAAACTGCTCAGGAAGAGAAGTTTCAAAAAATAATAGAATTAGAGGACAGAGCATGTAGGGAAAACCTGAGATTTTCAGCTATGCCAGAGAAGCTGAAGGAACAGACTGCATTAATTTTATGAAGCACAAATACCAACTGAATTGGTATTCCACAGCAGGAGTTGTTAGTTGAAAGAGCACATTGTGTATGTTACAAACTTGGTTATTAGAAAGCAATCTAGACTTTTAATAGTAAAGATGCAATTCTACCAGCAGAAGAAGCTGATAATGAAACAAACTGTGGCAGAAGGACAAAATGGGAGACAGCAGAGTATTTGTGAAGAATGATTACTCATTGTACACCAGACAGAAGAGGAGCAAATGTAGGGTTCCTATCTGATGACCAAAGATGCATTTTGTTGAATGCGTCTTGGTCGAACTTGAAATGTCGGAAAGGCAAAATGACGAAGCAGCATATAAGCAAATGCTTCCCCTGGGAAAGAAGTTGCTTGGCCACTTCTGTCACCTTGCCATTTTCGGCACTGTAGTGCAATCTCGGAGTTGGTATATTTAAGTAGGGAGGGCATGGGGGACACATCCCCCCCAAGCCAGGGGGTGTGGGGGGTGTGAAGCTCCTACTTTATGCAATGTTTTAATGTCTTTTTTTTTTTTTTTTTTTGGGAACAGAGATTTTTTTTCCCTGGGAAAAAAAATTGCTGTTCTGGTTGTTCGATGTCTTGTGAATTCGAACATTTGAGTTCGATATAACAACTTTCGATTATTTGATCATTTGTTATAATACAGACCCCAAATTTATTCCACTATTCAAGGAATGTCGAGATGCAGGTGTGAGATTCAAACTGCTGTACCCAGCTGTCTTCAATGTATTCTTCCCTGGAAAATCATTTTTTGATGAAGTACATGCCAAGGAGGAAATACAAAAGTTTGTCCAACATAATGTAAGCTGTGAAACAGAAGGATATTCTGCTTCTTGGTCTTCTGGTATTAAAGACCACAAAGGGACTGTTCCTGCAAAACCTTTTCAAAATTTTCAATGGAAAATGTTGGAGAGAAGGAAGGGAACAGGAGAGTTGACTAAAAGAATCAAGAGTGTGTTGGGAATGAAACAGAGAAAGGATTTCGGAGATGAACAGTAATAAAACCAGTAACATAACATGGGATTGCAATGCAATAATTCTGTTTGTGAAATATGACAGAACAAGAAAATTTGGAAATACTGGAGTTTTTCAGAATTTGTTGGACTTGTGGGGAACTCTAAAGCATATGTCCTACTTCATGTTATTAATGTTCGGAAAAGTGCTTTCAGGAGGGTAAAAGGAGGGAGAAGGTTAACTGTAACAGATTTTTTTCTTAGATTGTACCAATGTTGCGGCATGTGGTTTTCTTTACATGCTATAAAGTAAATTTTTTTCAGTTATTTTTAAGTGTAATGGGGACTGTAAACAGGTGCTACTGTTTTTTTCTTCTTTCGCTCTTCATTTTTAAGTGTAATGGGGATTGCAAACAGCTGCTGCGTTTTTTTTTTATTTTCTTTCTCTTTTCATTTTTAAGTGTAATGGGGATTGCAAAACTCTGCTGCTGTCATTTTTTTATTTTCTTTCTTCCTTCTCTCTCTCTCTTCTTCAGTTTTAAGAAATGTAGGCACTACAATGTATACAAAAGCCTGGTTGAAGGGCATAAGAAAAAGATTGGTATGCTTTTTCTCATTCTTGCATGGGGGAATGGCTGGCTTGGAGACCTCAGACTGATTTACAAGTTTGGGGAGAGAACAAGTGAATGAAAAAGAACACTGAATATTATGAAGCTTTTTTTCTAGCAATGCTCAGTAACAATTCTGCAGCTGGTCTTCGTGTTTCCATGGAGACAATCTGATAAAGAGAAACTGGCTACAGTCTGGGGGAAGAGTGACTGGTTGTGAAATAAAAGTGTGAATGCATTCAGGGTTTTTCCCAAAGTAGATAATGTTCTCTGAAAGCATTCAGGGGCTTTCCAAAGGTAGTTAATGTTCTCCGAAAACATTCAGGGTTTTTCCCAATCTGGAGAGCTATAAAGATGAGACAAAACCAATCAGCACTTAGTAGAACTGCAACATGCCTCTTAGCATGGATGACATTTCCTTTAGGTTAACTCAAGTCTGTGAGAGTGTCTGTCGGTTTGAGACTTTTGTTCCTATTAGGAGGGTAAAACTTCAATAATTAAAGGTGTACATAGTTTTGTGTGTGTTAGTATTAAGTTAATATGTTTTGGGGGGTATTGGGGGTGTTTTTTTTGAGGGCTTTCAATAAAACAAAAAGTTCTACAAGATGTGACATAGGCTCAAATGTATATGACCAGAAACAACTGTATAAACGTTCAACCTGCCAAACAGTGTATGCATGTAACAGAAAAGCTGGAACTAGACATTTAACAAAAAAAGTTGTTAAACATAAAAGGTGGGAATAATCTTTTCATACAATGATGCTTTCTTTAATGTCTTTAAATGTAAATGGTCTCACAGATAAATACAAACAAGAAAGAGTAGTAAACTACATTAGAAAAAGTAGAGTACAAATAACATTACAAGAGACACAATCAGAAATAAATGAGCATCTGAATTTGATAAAGAAAGGTTTTCAGGATTGTTATTCAGCAGAATACCTGGGACAAAGGAAAAGAGGAGTATTTATATTAACTGCAAGAGGAGCTCCAATAGTTATAGAAGAAGATAAAAAGCTAATAATGGCAGACTTGTAGTGCTAAGGGGCTACTGGCAAGGGAGAAAGATTACACTAGCATGTACTTACATTATACCTAAAACTGCTATAATGGAGCTTAAGAAAATTATGGGAGAAATAATCAGTTTTCAGCAAGGAATATTACTTACAGGTGGGGATCGGAATTTGAATTGCAGCAGTGAAGATGTGTCTGGGAGGCCCAGATGGGAAAATATAACAAGGAGGGTAGATTTTTGAAGAAATTTATGAAAATATTTGGCATGAAAGATGTAAATTCAGTAATAGGAGTTTGGAGTGAATTTACATTTTATTCCCCAAGATATAAAAACTGGGCTAGGCTAGACAGAATTTACATTTCACATGAACATGTTCATTTAATTGAAGGTCTTTATATCCACCCAATAACTATTTCAGAACATGTGCCAATAATAGCTAAAATAACAACACATGGTAATGAAATAAAAATAACATTGGCATTTTCCCAGCTGTTGAAAAGAGAGGAATTTAAGGAATGGGTAGTGTTGATTATTCAGGAGCTGTTAGACAGGATAGAAACTTCTTCTGAAAATATAGCTTGGAAGTGGAACACAATTGAGGTGGAGTTTAAAAATAGGGCGGAAATGAAAGGGAGCTATGGTTAAGAAGTAACAAGAATTATTCAGAGGGACTAGCAAATGTTAAAGTACTGCAGAATACGGGGAATCTCAAAGAACAAGAAGAAGAGGATCAACTGCAGAATGTTAGGCAGAAAATAAGGGTTTACCTTGATAATACCTACAACAAAGTTGCTAGATTTGCAGCCAATCTGCCCTCAAGATCACACCACTCAGATGGCTATAGTTTCCTAGCCAACTCTTATTTACCCAACTTCTCATTATTCACACTGTTTTGAATAAGCCCTCCTCTTGCCCTAGCATTTCCTCACTTGTGTCCCTTGATAAGCCCCCTCAATGTCTCTTACAATTTCACAAACCTAAAAAATCTACTGGACAGAATCTCTACAGCTACTTCCCTGCTCTTGCAAGGAACAAGCCTCCCATGACCCTTAGAAACATTTCCCACATCCACAAATTCAAGACAATTCACAAAGGGTACCTTAATAGCACATGAATTTGCCTCTGTAATCATCCCATATGAACCCACCCCTTTTGATATCACTATACTGTCTATTCCTCCCTTCCCTACAACCATAACTCACTTAACTGTTCTGTACTGTACAATTACCCTATGACGATAACCCATTGTGTTATATAAATCCATTCAAATATTTTATTGTATATTTCTTTGCTATATTTTTTCTTTCAATGTTATAATGTCTCTTACTATATTGTACTGTGGAGCTTTATCTACATTTGCTTAACTGTTTTATTGTATATTTCTCACCGTATTCAACTTCAATTTTGTAAATTTTTCTTGCTTACTTGTACTTTGGAGCTTTTCTCCCTGGGCCTCCACTGAAAAAGGGCTTTTGCTCAGATGGACTATGCCAGTTATCAAATGTCAAATAAATAAAATAAGTATGCACAAGCTTAGAAAGATTGTTTTTTTGTTTTTTTGATAACAATAGAGCACAAAAACTTTTAGCATAATGACGCAGGCAACAGAAAGTAAAAAGGGCTGTTGCCAAACTTAGGGAGCCTATAACAAAGAAGGTAACAAGAGATCCTATAGAGGTATTAGAAATATTTTGGAAATTCTATGAGTGTCTCTATAAAGCAGAGAAATATGAAAATTAAGAAAAGATACAAATGGAAATGTTTGTGGAAGAATTAAATATGCCAAGGTTAGAGGCAGATGAGGCTCTATTGCCAACAGTTAGGATAGGAGGAGATGAGAAAAAATTGTGAAGCATAACCAGTCTACAGAAAAGTCCCAAGGAAAAGATTGCATTTCTGTGGAAGTTTGGAATCTAGGAGGGAAAAAATTGATAAAGATCTGTGTTAGAAAAATATGTATTAATATGTGTATTAGCAATTTGCTTAGTGAATTTAGAGCTTGAAAAGGGTTAACACATTTATTCTATTTCATACTGCATAAATCTGTACAAAATGCAGTTGCTTTCTGACCTTGTACTGTTAGCTAAAATCTTTCTTGTGCCTCGGAAATTTACTGAGAAGCAGGTGATTTCTGCTTGCATTAGAAAAATATTGAATAGAACAATACTACTTGTATGAAACTTAGACAAGAAGTTCCACTGTGCCATGAGAAAATACACAGCTGTAGAAGTTAAAGATAATTAGTACAAAGCCTGCTTGAAAATATGAACTGCAATCAGCATTTGCTTGTATCTGTATTAGAAAAGTACCTTGAAAAGTAACACTGTACAATAGACGCTTGTAAACGGATTAATGGTCACCAAGGCCAGGTTGTTTTTCTGAAAAGTTTCTCACAAATCTAGTCATGTCAGCAGAAAATCTGAAGTAACATCTGCTGTAGAACAGTACTGAAAGTTGTGTTTGATTACGTCAGCTTAGAAGGCCATGTCTTGTAAAATAGTATAAGAATGAACATACTTCCTGTTAGTAGTTAGACAAATCCTTGTATTTGCATGTTTTTGTCTCCTTGCTGAAAGTAAATTAAAGTGCCTTAACTGAACCTTACATGTATTGGTCTTTGAAGTTTTTTCCTTTGACAGATTGGTCCTTTGGACCGGAAACCTTCACTTCGCCTCGGATCAGAATCAGACAGGCCAGGTGGCTTGAAACCGTACGGGGAAGAAACCACATTGGTTCTTCTTATTTGAAAAGTCCTCCGACTGAATTGTCGTACAAAAGAGGCCAGCCACTTTCTAATCTGCGACTGAAGGACGGGTTTACTCGAACCAGGTAATCAATCGCGAAGGCTCAGGTAAGGTGAATCTACCTTCTTTTTCTGTTTTAGATCAGGGACTAGATTTGCATTTGTTCTGTTAAGAGTTTATTTATAAGTCAGGGACAGAAAGATTACTGTCTTGTCATAGATCAGGGAAACAGAGCAGGTAGACAGTCATTCTGAAGAGACTATAAAAATATCCGTGGTACCACGTTAAAAATAAGGAGTTATGTAACGATTGAAAGGGTAGAACAAAATGGGTAACAATTGTACAAAAAGGTCCCAAAATCCGCCGTTAACTGAAGACGCGTAATACATGCAGTTCACAGCGTGCTGATAATATTAAATACTACTCAAAATGGGTTAATAAGTATGAATTTGATGGTAAACTAGAAAAATCCTCACTTGTCAAACTTGTCCAACAGCTTAAAACCGATTCTAGAGGTCGGGTAAAAAAACAATGTCAATTAGGAATTCCTCAGGCACACAGGTGGATTGAGGAAGTAAACCGGAGGGAACAAAAGAGTAATAATTCAAAAGCAATGTTTTTAGATAAGGAGGACAATAACTTAGTAATAGTGTCAGCCCCTCCACCTCCTTTACCAGAATATGAGGCAAGTGAACAAGTTAGTCCACCCCTGCGATATCCTGCTGTCACTGTAAGTAGAGACACTACAAAAGCGTAACTGTTTATTAGAGATCCCCTCGAGACCAGGTCTCGAACACGGGCAGGAAACTCAAAAGGGGACATTGAGTTATATCAAATGGGTAGAAATTCACGATTTATGAGTGAAGAAGAAATATGCCCACTTATGGAAGTGCCTAATCCTCAGGCAGGGCAAGAAGCCATCTATTCTAGTGTATAGACCCTGGACTCCGGAAGACATCCGGAAAGCCACTGAGGGAATTCCCCATCCAAAAGTTAATTTTAGAAAGTTCTTAGAAGATTTGCAAGGAATGAGGCTGAGTTATAATTTAAACGGAGAAGAGGTAGAAAAAGTAGTCAGACAAATTGTGGGATCAGATTGGCACATGATTAGTGGCAACTGGAATCCCCGTGATATTGCGCTCAGGCCCCACCCACATAGCAGCGCAGAATTAGACAACAGAGTGAAAGGTCTTACAGACCGAATCTCTGAGAAATGGAAGCCTAGGGCGGACTGAACTTGCATTAATCAATGCATCCAACAGGAAGAAGGTGAAACTGTTGACCGATATTATGCCAGACTATTGGAATGTTTTAATAACTATTGTGGAATGCAGGTTCCTGAAGACCAGACACATGATTCCCCATACGAGCAGCAGTTAAAGAATGCATTTTTGAAAGGCAGTATTGCACTTATAAGCAGCTTTATTACAAAACATATGGTAGATCATTGTACAAGCAGGTTACAGTCATTGCTTGAATATGCTAGGCATGCCAAAAGGCATTTTAATAGCAAAAAGAAAAAGAAAGCCCAAGTATTTTCTGTAGAAGATGGAGCAGAAGTATATGTAGTACAGTCTGGGAAAAAGGGCAAGAAAAATGCCCAGGGAAACAAAGAATCTGATCAACGATCAGAGGACTTTGAAGGGTGAAAGAAAAGGGGTGAATGTTTTAAATGTGGTAAGAAAGGACACTTGGCAAGGGATTGCAAGAAAAACAAGAAGGCAACCACGGAGGATAAGGAGGGTGAGGACTGACTATATGGTAGTCAGGAATCACTAGAAGGGGATAGCGGAGAAAGGACAAATGAGTATGTGATAGAGGGAGTAGAGAATGTGACAGAAGAAATAGAGGAAGTGCAAGAAGTCACGGATAGTGAAGAAAATGAAATATTGGATTTGGCTTTATTGAGCTTAGAGCTCTATTTAGCAGACACAAAACCAGAAGTTACACTCCTGGTAGAAGGGAGGGAAGTCAGATTCTTGTGCGACTCAGGGGCATCACGGACCCTGGTACATCCCTCTAAACTGCTAGAGAATTCAGAGTCACCTGATTACATATTTGTGAAAGCAGCTAATGGACAGCTGTATCGGGAGCCCCTCTCCCATAATATTGTGATAACTGATCCTGTTTCAGGATTGACCCAGAAAAGCAAAATTGTTGTATCTGCAAAATGCCCAGTAAACCTCTTGGGCAGAGACCTTATGCAGCTATTTGGTATAGCAGTAGTTCCGACTATGCAGGGTATGGAAGCACAGTGACAAATTGATACCTTTGCAGTGCAATTGGAGGGTGAAATGTTTTATTGGTACAGCCAGGACTTGGTTACGACTGGTCCAGGGGTGGTGACCGAGGAGTTGATGAACGTAGCCATCAGCAAGTTCCCCTCCCTTGACATTGATAAACAGCATTGGTTGCACTGTATTCTGTATTATTGTAATACACCAGGACCTGATAAGGAATATGAGCAAGAATTGTTTAGAAATCGTACAAACAGATTGGTATTACGTAATCTGTACTGGGACACAGAAGGGAACAGTGTAGCCAGCTGTTCGTTACCCCAGGAGTTCTTCGCACTTTATAAATCTAATTGATTACCACATGTTAGCTTAACTAAGGACAAGAATGTAAAATGGGTAGACTTAGTAGAAAAAGTCACGAGATGGGAAAAACAGACAGAGTTAGAACTGTCAGAACAGGGAATACAAGTGCAGAAGTTGAATTGGATAACTCAGACCCACCCAGCTGTACACTTGCAGTCTAGCAAGGACAGCTGATTAGCACTCCTATTTAAGGAGGAAGAAAATGTCTTACAGAATATACCAGAAAATCTCTGATCGACAGGAAAATCAGGACTTATTCATACAGCGGGACCAGTTACTATTACGCCAAAGTCAGCATTTAGACCACAAAAGAGACAGTATCCCTTAAGAAAAGATGCAGAGGTAGGAATCAAACCTATTATAGCAGCTTTACTTAAGGAAGGGGTGCTGGTGGAATCTCCTGATTCACCATGTAACACACCCTTATTTCCTGTCAAGAAAGCGAATGGAGAGTGGCGTATGGTCCAAGATTTACAAGCTATAAATGACGCAGTAATACCAAGGGCACCTACGGTGCCAGACCCACACACCCTGTTGAATGATTTAAAACCTCAACACAAATATTTTTCTGTGGTAGATATCAGCAATGCATTATTTTCGATACCGATACACCCTGACAGCCAGCATTGGTTTGCATTCACATTTCAGGGGAAAAGGTATACATATACGCGACTACCACAGTGGTATTGTGAAAGTCCAACAATATTCTCACAAGAAATGGCAAGCAACTTGGCGGGATTTACCCCACCAAGAGGTAGTCAGATTTTGCTTTATGTTGACGATATCCTGCTGGCATCCCCCACCCCGCAAGATTGTAAAGAAGATACCATAGCGCTATTACAATTTTTAGCCATTGAAGGACATAAAGTAAACAAAAATAAACTGCAGCTTTGGAAAAAACAAGTTAAATACCTAGGATATGTAATATCCAAGGAAGGTAGGACATTAGATGAGGACAGAAAATAGCGATTTTGCAAGCACCAAAACCCACTACCAAGAAGGAAATGATGTCCTTCCTAGGTACGACTAATTTTTGTCGGAGTTGGATTCCAAACTATGCCTTGGAATCTGCACCGTTGACTAACCTGATTTATAAAATGCCTATGGCAGCACAGGATTTATTACAATGGACACCAGAAGCAGAATCTGCTTTCTGCAAACTGAAACAGTTAATAGCGTCCTTATTAGTTTTGGGATTACCCAACTATCATAAACGTTTTTTCCAAACAGTGGATTGTAAGCAAGGTTATATGACATCAGTGTTAACACAGCAGCATGGGGACAAGCAACACCCTATTGCTTATTATTCATCACAACTGGACCCAGTGGCACGGTCTTTACCTCACTGTGTACAAGCAGTAGTTGCAGCTGCAATTGCAGTACAGGCTTCGGCCTCAGTAGTGTTGTTCCACCCTCTCACATTGAGAGTGCCTCATGCAGTCGCGATTATTTTACTACAAGAGAAGGTAGCATATCTTTCCCCTGCTAGGCATCTTTCCTGTATGACTATATTGTTGAGCCAACCTCATATGACAATTGAACGATGTACGACTTTGAACCCTTCTACCTTGCTCCCAACCCCTGCAGATGGCACACCACACAGCTGCCTGCAGGTGATTGAGCAAAAGACACTGCCTACAAAAGATCTTACGGATGTTCCCTTGGATGATGCCGAGGTGACATACTACGTGGATGGCTCATGCAAAAGGGATCCTGCAGGACAGAACCTAGTAGGATATGCAGTAGTTTCTGACGCAGACATTATAGAAGTGAAATCTTTACCACATAGTTTATCTGCACAGGCAGCAGAATTGATTGCCTTGACACGGGCATGTACCTTAGCAAAGGGTAAATGTGTAAACATTTTTACTGCCAGTATGCTTTTTCTACTGTACATGTTTTTGCGCAACAGTGGAAAAATCGAGGAATGATAACATCTACTGGCAAACCAATCAATCATGCACAGTTTATTTTAGATATTTTTAGAATCTATTCAGCTACCTCAGAAAGTAGCTATTTGTAAATGCACAGTTCATACCAAGCAACAGGACAGGATTTCAAAAGGTTATGCGAGAGCTGATACAGCTGCAAAGCAGGCAGCTTCAGTAGTATATCTTTTGAATGAGGAACTACAACCCTCTGAGATTTTAGACTTAGAAATGTTGAAGACAATGCAAACACTTACTATGCAAACTGAAAAACAAAGATGGGTAAAACGAGGAGCAATTCTCGAAAAGGGGCTGAACATCTCTAAAGAAGGAAAACAGATATTGCCATCTAATTTGTTTAGATATGCAGCTTTGTTGAGCCATGGGCAGTGCCATGTCTCAACAGGGGGGATGGTACAGCTGGTGAACCAAGTGTTCACGACGTACGGATTTACAAACTACCCTAAAAAATTTTGTTCATTATGCCACATCTGTAATAAACATCATGCACAAGGGGCGTTAAAGCCCAAGCAAGGGAGTTTCCCTACACCACCGTATCCGTTTCATACTATTTGTATGGATTTCATACAGTTGAATAAATGTGAAAATAAGAAGTATTGTCTTGTCATTGTAGATATGTTTTCCAGATGAGTGGAAGCCTTTCAGACTAAAAATCCAGATGCTACGACTGTGGCCAAAGTGCTTGTTAAAGAAATCATCCCTAGATTCGGCATTCCAGAAAGGATCTACAGTGACAACGGCACACACTTCGTGAATCAGACCATACAGCAGTTAAGTAAACATTTTTGTATTTCTCTAAAGAATCATTGTGCGTATCACCCGCAATCAGCAGGGCTAGTAGAGAGGCATAATGGGATTTTAAAGAGTAAGCTAAGAAAATTGACAGAAACTCAGAGAAACTGGGTGTACTAACTGTTCCGAATGCAAAAGGACTGACTCCTTTTGAAAAACTCTTTGGAAGGGCTTACTATATACCTCAGTGGAAAACTCTCATGCCCGCAGACCAGGAAGCTGACAGTACATTAGCAGAGTATATGCGTAATTTGTTAAATTCTAAACATTTGTTGCAGTTAAATTCTGTTTCAGATAAAGAACGAACCAACCGTCAGAAGTGGCAGTGCCTCCTGGAGCGTGGATCTGGCTGAAGATAGTTAAGAGGAAAAATTGGGCGTCTCCGAAGTGGGAAGGTCCATATCAAGTGCTTTTGTCAACACCCACTGCAGTCAAAATTGCGGAGTGTGCCTCCTGGATCCACTTGACGCACTGTAAATTAGTTAAAAACTTTAAACTGGACAAAAATCTTGTTACATGCCAAGAGCAAAAATGATAGAGTCCAGAAGAAAAATGCAGAACAACCCTTTCCTCAGAAGTATTGCATAATCATCCTGTTAACTGTATTTGTGACAATAATCTTTTTGTTGTGGCCTTTTCTTTTCCCAGCCACACAGACTGAACTGAATAAACGTGAAGCATTACTCATAAACTGGCATCCAAACTTTAACACTTACCAGACAATTAAATATGTGTATGCTGAGACTTTCAATGTTTCGAATTGCTGGATTTGCACAGCTTTGCCGACAGCATACGGGGGGTTATTAATGACTACAGTCCCCCTAGGGGTCAATGAGACCCGGGAGAACTTGATTTATGATACCTCAACCATTACAGCACAAGATAAAATAGCATTGCACTTGTTTGTTCCACAAAAGGGAACTGTGTTTTTTTATAAAAATGATACTGTTCAGGTGGGTTGGAGCAATTGCAATGTGACTGTTCCTTATAGATGTTACACTAAAGGTAACAATGTAGATCTTTATTGTAATACAAACTATGATTCATTTCTTGGATTGATGCACAAAACACTTGATGAAGTAAAACAATTCTGTTCTTTATAAACAGCTATCTATAATTGATAGAAAAATGTTTCATGCAGGGCGAGTGTACATTCATAGCAAGGTTACTACTAAAGTAGAGGATGGTTATTTTGTGTGTGGCAGAAAGGCATACAAATGGCTACCTGAGAATTGGTCCGGCAGTAGTTTTTTGGGTTACCTGGTTCCGGCCATACGACACACTGCAGTTTTGCCTTATGGGAAAATTCGAAATGTCCGAGAAGTCATCAAGAAACCTGTAAATCCAGTGGGACAAATCGATGCACATTGGAAAGACCATCACTCTCTAGGTAAAGGACTGACACACATGGACTTGAGTGATAGCGTTATATCGTGGGCAGGCATATTACCAGCATATGGGTCAGTGAAATTGATCTGGGAGCTGAGAAAACTGTCAAAACTTCTCGAAGTAATGAGCAATGCAACTTTTTCCGCTGTCAAATTGGTGACTGATGAACTGAATGCTATGAGAACTGTAGTGCTCCAAAACCGCATGGCTCTCGACTTCACCCTAGCGGCGAGAGGTGGTACGTGCGCTTTAATCCAAGAAGAATGCTGTTCATATATTCCTGACCATAAACACGAGATAGACAATCATCTTGTGGTAATTCAGCAAGTGTCGGCCATGACCAAACCAGGCCCAAACCCACTGACGGACTTTTTCCAAAAATGGTTTGGGGGTGTGGGGTACCATCCTAATGAACATCCTGATTGCCATTTGTGTAGGTATGCTCCTACTGGGAGTACGTGTTTGCTGTGGTATCGCCTGCATGAAAAGACTGATTAAAGACTTTATAGACATGTCGGTTTCTGAAACCTTATATCAAAGTACTGAGTTTGAAGAACTGTTAAAAGGCTAAAAAGCTTTCATAAGTTTAAACTGAATGACTCTCTTAACTGCAAATCCTGAGTGGAAGAGGTTAGGAGAAGAAAACAAACTGTTTATGCTTATCTTGAAAGTAAAATAAAAGTATTAATAGGGGGGAAATGTTAGAAAATATGTATTAATGTGTGTATTAGCAATATGCTTAGTGCATTTAGAGCTTGAAAAGGGTTAACACATTTATTCTATTTCATACTGCATAAATTTGTACAAACTGTAGTTGCTTTCTGACCTTGTACTGTTAGCTAAAATCTTGCTTGTGCCCTGGAAATTTACTGAGAAGCAGGTGATTTCTGCTTGAGTTAGGAAAATAATGAATAGAACAATACTACTTGTATGAAACTTAGACAAGAAGTTCCGCTGTGCTATGAGAAAATACACAGCTGTAGAAGTTAAAGATAATTAGTACAAAGCCTGCTTGAAAATATGAACTGCAATCAGCATTTGCTTGTATTTGTATTAGAAAAGTACCTTGAAAAGTAACACTGTATAATAGACGCTTGTAAACGGATTAATGGTCACCAAAGCCAGGTTGTTTTTCTGAAAAGTTTCTCACAAATCTAGTCATGTCAGCAGAAAATCTGAAGTAACATCTGCTGTAGAACAATACTGAAAGTTGTGTTTGATTACGTCAGCTTAGAAGGCCATGTCTTGTAAATTAGTATAAGAATGAGCACACTTCCTGTTAGTAGTTAGACAAATCCTTGTATTTGCATGTTTTTGTCTCCTTGCTGCAAGTAAATTAAAGTGCCTTAACTGAACCTTACATGTATTGGTCTTTGAAGTTTTTTCCTTTGACAATCTGGAAGGTTTTGTTTAACAGTATCTTAACAGGAGAAGTACCACCGTCCTGGAAGACAGCAGTGGTAGCTGTAATACCTAAAGATGGTAAGGGTCCATTAGATCCAGCTTCATATAGGCCCATTTCAATACTAAACCATAATTCTAAAGTGTTCATGTTTATAATGGATAAATGAATAGCAAAAGTAATGCAAAAACTGATAGATATGGATCAATGGGGTTTTGTGGAGGGGAGGCAAACATTTGATAACAATAACAGAACAGTGATGATCCAGAGGGAAGCAGAATGTAAGAAATTACCATTGTTGTTGGTGGGTCTTGATGCACAGAAAGCATTCAACAGAGAAGCTGGGACTTTATGAGCATTGCAATGGAAGCATTTGCACTTCCTGAAAAAATTATACGGTTGATTAGGAAAATATATGAGGGATCAGATGTTAAAATTAAAGCGGGTGGGGTTCTCTCTGATAATTTCTGCTTGAGCAGAGGAACCAGGCAGGGATGTCCTCTTTCCCCTTTATTATTTGCATTATATTTAGAACCACTGGTAAAGAAAATAAGGTAATCATAAATTCAAGTATATAATTGGTATGGTAGTCAAAAAAAGCTGGCTTTATTTGCAGCTATTATTTTGTACCCGACAAAACCAGAAAAAGACATTACAGTGCTGTGGAACATTTTGGACAGTTTCAGATCTTTAGAGGTACAACATTAATAAAGCTAAAACAAAGGCAATAGCAGTACATTACGTACCCACACATTAACTTGTTCAGGAATATTCATATTTATGGAGACATGATAAAATGAAATATTTAGGAGTATGGATTAAAATGATTCTAGTGTGGCAGCTAAGGATATGTGGGAAGAGACTAAACAAAAGATAATACAAAAACTGAGAAAATGGAAGCTTTGCTTTATGTATATGGATAATAAGATAAAATCAGTTAAAATGTTTCTAGTCCCTTTAGTCTTATACACAGGTCAGACATATTTTTATCAACCAGAGGAATAGTTGTGGATAGTAATTAATAAAGAGCTGAAGGACTTTATCTGGGAGGGGAAGATAAGAGTCAAGTCAGATCGGCTGATTCTTCCAGGAGAACAGGGCAGAATGGGAATACCCAATTGGAAGAGGTATTTCAGAGCTACACAGTTAAGACTCCTTTACATAGTTCAAGCAGAAAACTATAATTCGAAGTGGAAAGGGATGATTATGAAACACAGAGAAAGCTCAAGAAACAAGGAGAGACTGGGATTTTGGATGCAGTCTTTTAAGGAGAATGACAATAATAATGCAGAATATTATATCCATGAAGTAGCAGAAAGTATTCTACGAACTAAACAAACACAGGAATGGAGAAAAGAGATTTTGCTGAAAGGGATGAAAGCAATTAGGGATACAGCCAATAGGCAAGAGGGGGCTGGAATTTATTGGAAAAAATTGGCAAAGAAACCAAGGTATTGGGAGCAAATAACTAGAACATGAAAGATGACAGAATGGGAAGATGCCAAGAATTTATTTGGACTGCAGGTTAGAGATTGCTTTCCCTATCAAGGACTGACATCAGAGTATAGGCAAAGAGAAAGAAATAGGGGGTTCTAAACGAAAGCACTGGTTGATTTTTTAATAGAATCTAGAACAGAAGCTGCCATTAAAAAAGAATAATTAGTAGACATATAGAATATTGCATGATGACTATAAGAATCAATCAGAGGAGGTTAGAAAGGATTGGGAAGAGAGCTTGGATAAGCAATTCACAAATAAACAATGGGAGGATATATTTATATCTACCAAATATGCAACAAAATCTAGAAGTTTTAGGATTTTTGCCTGGAAATGTTTACATAGATATTTTTATACCCCAAGTAGACTCCAGAGAATTTTTCTTCAGGCAGACAGTAAATGTTGGAAGTATGAAGGGGAATAAAGATGCAATTGGGAACATATTTTCTGGGAGTGTGGTGAGTTTGTGGACTTTAAGGATTCCCTGCAGGATGCACTGTCAGAGATGCTGGGTGGGCAGATTGGTCTGACGAGGGAGATGATTTTTCTGAGCTATGATACAGAATCGGAATTGCCTAGACACGGTAAGGCCTTGCTGTGTCTAACAACAGTGGCTGCCAAAAAAGCAATTCCTAGAAAATGGAAATCAAAATCTAAAACAACTATACTGGAAGCAGTGAATTATAGTAACAGAGATAAAGCAACTAGAATAGAGATCTTTAGAAAAGGGTAGGAGCAAACTACATATGAAAAATGGGAACTGTGGGAACAATACATACAAGGGAGGAATGAGGTCTAAAAAATGGCAAGACTAAAATGAGCTATGTAATGTTTGAGTGAGAAAATGTATGTTTGCAATTGGGAGTGTGTCAGTATGGTTTGTGATGTAAAATGCTTGAGACTAGGATGGTGTTGGTGCAGTCTGTTTTTATTTATATAAATGTATGATTGCCTATGTAGTAAATGATGGTTTATTAAATATGCTTCTTGTTTAAAAAAAATGCAGAAACTGAATAATTTATGTAATATTGCTTAAGTTATAGGATATATAACAATATATGTTATTTATAATGCTTGTTATGTTAATATAGTTTGATTACTTTTATATGAATGTGAATTGCCTATGTCACAAGTGATAATTCAATAAAGGTCTTTAAAAAAAAAATTCCCCTGCCATGTCTTCATGTCCTTCCCCTCCTTTCTTTGCTCTCCCCTGCATTTTGTTTCATCCCAGTTTGTATTTTCTCCAGCTCCTGGATTCCCTTTCCATATTTCCTTTAACTCCCTTTCATCCTACTCCTTTCTTTCTTCCCCTATACATTTTTCATTCTCTTCCCTTACTCAACTCTTATGTCCTTCCCCTTCTTCCTCCTCTTCTCTGTAGGTATTGTGTATTCTAACACCAAAATACTGGCTCAAGGAATAACACAGCATTCAAATAAATATCTTTTAATAAAAACACAAGAACACAAGCTTTCACCAACTATGTGCTTTTTTAAGCTACCTTGTTTCTGTTTGTTGTGTACTCATTCCCAATTTTCCTCTCACCTTCTGTTACTTGTTTTACCACTCTTTACACTTCTCCTGTTGGCACCTCTTTCTTCTTCCTTTTTTCTGTAATTGATTTCTTCCCTGTTGTCATTATTAGCCCTACTCTTTCCTATCCTCTCTTACTATTTTTTCATATCCTACAATAAAGAGTTTCTTCAATATTGTCCCTATCTCTGGATACAATTGATTCATAAATCCCTGCAACTGTTCCTTGTATTCATCCAGTTTCCTACATTCCCAAAAAATATGTATCCCAGTTTCCCCTCCTCTAGGTACTGCAAACATAACCTATTTGTCACTGCAAACAGTTCTGCCATTTGAACCGGCATATAGAAGAATTTGTAGAGAAATTTCCATGCAAATATTTTAAATGCACATGCTTTACAGACCCACCTGGATATCTGCAATTTTGTTCCCACTCTTCTTCTATTTGCTATTGTATTTCTCCTCCCATTTTTAACATTTTTCCTTCTTTGCCTGCCTTTTCTATTTCCTATAGCTATCTTTGTTTAAATAGCATACATAATACCAACACAAACTTCAAATAGTTAAGAAATCTTCTGTCGTACAACTTTTTACTTCTTGACCCTCTATGTACACCTGCTCTTCCAGTTATGTTCCAGACCACTACTGTTATCCCAATCCCCTCCTGAAAACAATTTCTGCTAACACTTCCCACAGTGCTGCTATAGTAATTTCTGGTGCCATGTACAGTGTATATATTAACTTCCATCCATAGTAAATTTTATTCCAGCATATCTCCCTTTTCTGTCTTCTTATCTGTCCTCTATATTAAATGGCAGTGTTTTTTCCCTCAACTTCACCCCTCTTTTTTTTTGTTTCTTTCTTTCCCATACTGCACTAACCGCAAGTTAATATCCCATCCCTGTTAAACCCGTTATTCTCTGTGTTAACAAGTCTCTAGGAAAGCTAAATCTGTGTTCTTGTCTTTCTGATATGTCCCAATACCTTTCTATTGATCTCTCTGTTTATCTCACCTTGTCTTGCTTCACCTCTCTTTATTGTCTCCAGAAGCACTCATTGCTCTTCCCTTTAACTCCTCTTCCACCTCCCATATATTCCCACTCTGCTTTCTAAATATAGGCATATTGTTCTTCCTTTTTCAGAGTTGATTCATTTCTGTTTCGTATAACTAGTCTCCTAACCCACTGTTCAGCCATTACTGTGGCAGTGCACCTATTTACAGTGGGGTCCTCTGCCTCCCCATGCAGGCTAGCCCTACTCCTTCCTTTTATCTACTTATCTATACAACCTTCCTTTCCTCTGCTGTTATTCTACTGCTGTTCCTTCCTCTCTTTTTGCCCCTCCCCCATTGAGCAGGCTACCTTTCCTTTCCTTCAGTATCTCTATATATCCTTTCCAATGACTTATTTTTTTCATTTGTCACTTCTATCTTTATCTTTCTGACCATCTAGTTTATCTAGCTGTTTTCTTGTGGTGAGGGATTAACACTCTCCTTTATTAACGCTTTCTGTCCCTTCATTTACACTTAACTTTCTTCACCCCCCCCCCATATCTCCTCAACTTTAATTTCAAATCCTCAATTTCTCTTATTATTCTTTTTTCCCTTATCTTCTTTGTACCATATAATTACTTGGCACGAATGCTCTCATTTTCTTATTATTCTTTCCAATGTATGCAACAGATTCATTTTCTTGTGCCTCTTTTCCTCTTTTGCTGCATATCTCACCTCACCTTTCATTTCATTGTCTTGTTATATGGTAATTATTTCTGGTTTCTCCTCTCCTGTAATGCAATTAAGCCCCTTCCTTGTGCACTTCATTACCTTATTCTTACTTTATCCATTACCAATGTCCATACACAGCATCTTATATTTTCATCCCCCTTGTTATGCATTCTACCTTAATATTTTATAAAACAAGTTGAAGCAAAACTTACTTTTTCAATGGAAGTTGCCCTCATAGAAATAACAAGGAATTACAAGTATAGCTTCACTGATATTTTAGCAAGTTTAAACCAAACACGCTTTTTTAGAAAAGAAAAAATATAATGCATAGTCAGACAATCCTTCATAGTTAATTCTGTCCATCATTGTGCCCTTTTTACATTACCCCAGTTTATTGTTTTGTTCATTCTCTCTCATTTCTAGCTCTTGCTTCTCTTACAATGTCCACACTCTCTCTCTCAATCTTTGCTGCCTGCTGAATAAAGGGAAGTAGCCCTTCCTATGTCTGCTGCCCCTATACTGCCCTGTTCTGTTGCTTGTCTGTTCTCCTTGGACTCTCCAGGTTATCAATTTGCTGTTTTTGCAGGGTGGCCATCACCTCCTTTGGGTTTGTGAAAGACTTTGCTCCCCTTGTAAAAGGTTGCTGGATATAGCAATCTCCACAGCATTCCTCTCTCTCCTTACACAACTTTATCGCTGGGATAAAAACATTCACTTTTCTTCTTGTTTCACAGGATTAGTTGTGGTTTAAGAATGTTCTCTCTCTCCCCCTCAGTCCATTAATTTCTTCCCAGGTGGCCAGACTTTTCTCAGGTTTTCTTTTTTCTGCATGCATTTGGAATCCAATGATGAACAACCTCACTTTCTTTGTCTCTCTCTGGTTGTCACTCTGTTGTGTGTGCCCATTGTCTGGACTGCTTCCTCCTGCAACCGCGACCACTTAGAAGACAGCTCTTTCACAACGTTCAGCCAATTTTAGTTTTCATACTTCTGTGGTACCTCTAGAATTTTGATTTTTAAGACAAAGAAAAAAAACATTAATCATTTAAGTTGCACACAATCCAATTTGACCTCCACTGCATTAGCCCTCACCTTTGATTCTTCACTTCCCTCTATCATGGTATGAATGGCATCCAAATGTTCAGCCATTTTAATATCTCCTCCATTTTATTTCCCTGCAAGATTGCCTTTGATTTTGTGTCATAATGTCACTAATGGGGATGGCCCTTCTGTTTCCATTTCTACTCCCTCCATCACTTTTTTCAATTATTATTCTCTTTCCCCCACCTGATTCTTCTTAATTTTTTAGATGTTCATCATTTGCTTCTGCACACCATGACTTATTTCAATTACAGCAATTCTCTTTTACTTTTTTCTGTGCTACTCAGAGCTTGGCAGATCTGCTGTTTAGAGTGCTTTCATACTTGGAGTCTGAATTTAGTGTCATTTTGTCCATTAGATCTTGCACAACAGACTTATCAATAAAAAGTAGAATCTGTGGTATAACAGTATTTCATGTCAAACAGGTGTCAAAACAGTAAATTTGATTCTCATTGTGGTAAAATGTATTGCTTATTTATATATCTTATAATAAGTTCATATTGAGTTTTACTATCTGTGATGTCCCTCCTCTGGGCTAGAAATCAACGAGCCTCAATCCTCACTACTGACATGGGTGAGGGATGTTCACTTGGAACAAAGATAGATACACACAGTATTTCCAGATGCAGCTCTCTGCACCAAGGACAATTTGCCTTAAGAGCACACGGAACACACACACAGTCTTGGGGCTGGGTTTCTCTCTCTTTCCAGGCCCCAAATAAGACTCCCTACTGACACAGCTGTAGAGATACGTCCTCAGCTAAGTGTTCCAAGCCAGGTCCTCCACCACCCTCTCCGTGAAACCAGTGCTCTGTGCTCCTGCTCCAAGCAGCTCACACACACACACACACACACACACACACACACACACACATAGAGATTTGATTTTCGCACACACACACACACACACCAGGGAAAGAATGGCACAGATCTACCAGCTACGCCCCCCTCTTCTCAGACTATAAGGTAGATTCACTGCCACCAGCCAGCTACTTTAAGGCTCTTACAAGGGTACCTAATTATACTGAGCAAAATGAATAGTAATAGAAATGGTGATGTTTTGCCAATGCAGCAATGCTTTCAGAAGTGCCACAGTGTCAACAACTACAAGTACTCACAAAGGTTTAAATATCCTCTAAAAGACCTGCCACAATGAAAAGTTGAAATGTATTTAATAATTAATAATAAAATAACAAGAAACTACTAAATATCTATTTACAATAAACACCAGAGTTTCAATCACATGAAATATTAAAAGTAACACAGATGGAAAGGTTCAACAGATACAGAAAAAACAATACTTAACTAATCTCACTACACCTTCCTGACTGATCTAAAGAATTACTGCTCCCCAGTTCACTTACAGAGGCAAGATGAAGTGGGTGAGTGATCCTTCTTTGTCAGGTTTCAAAAACAGACTGCCCTGAAATGTCTCTCTCATCTAGTATTAAAACATAATTTCAGTGCTGGATTACAGAATGCCATCACACACATCTGGTCATCTGATCTTTACTAGAAACCGAACCAGAATCTATTACATGTGTGTTATGTGTTACCATACACACATGAGTTTAGCTAAGATGCGTTATACCATCTGGAAGCTATAAAACCATTTCAAAACTTCTATCCTTCCAGGGTACCAATTAGTTCACACCTAAAGACAACGCAGTAAGATTCCTAGTCCTGGTTTCCACAGACATTTTGTCTCTGGCTGCAATCAGAACTGTAAGATACAATCTTTATGGCCAAAACCAGGTAATTTAATTTCAGACTATTTTTCAAAGTTAGGTGGACTAAGATTAACCTCTTCTCTTCCAGAATCCTCTGTTACAATGGATCTATGATGTTTGATCGAAAGATCAAACGTCCAAATCCATTTAGGGTGAGCATACTTATGCGAAAGTGCTTTCACCAAAGAAGCACTTTTGCACAAGTATGTCTGCTGCCTAGGCTGTATAGTGGTGCGGATAAGGGAAAATTCCCTTTTCCCCACTGTAGTGCAGTCTTGGAGGGAGAATATTAAAGTACGGGGGGTGCAGGGGGGGTGAAGCCCCCTGGCAGAAATGTAAATAGTGTTTTTTTTAATTAAGCAGCTTTAACGAAAGTGTTTTTTCGATGAAAGCACTTTCATTAAAGTGTGTTCAGTGATTATGGATTGAAACGTTTGATCTTTCAATCAAATGTCCTAGATCCATTACAATATATTAATTTCAACACTTATAATATAGTCTGACACACACATGTATTTCTTTTCTGTCCAGCAGAACCCACTGTTGGTACATTTTTAACACAAGCAGCTTTACAAATACATTTTCAACACAAGCACCTGTCCAAATCAGTTTGATATACAAATGACATATAATTCTTTACAAAACTCCAGCTAGCTATGCTGGCATATCTTACCATCCACTGCCATACTTCTCCTGACATAGCTGGCAATATCTCACATCATCACACTATCAAAAGTGGATTTGGAGAAATTTTTGAAGTGCAAAGTCTTTTCCTCATTTCCCAGAACATTTTGCCTGTATAAGATAAGTAGTGTGTAGGTTTCTGTCATATTCTATCTTTGAAGAATTTTTTTTGTACTTTGTTTTAATTGCTAGTATGGGCAAACGTGGTTAAATGAAATCATTTTATTTTTTTCGGCTTGACCATGTTTTGTCTCTGTTTTTGTAAGACATTTTAGCTGTGTTGTTGATCAAGGATTTTAGATGCCATATACCATTTTCATCTTTAAAGGGTACATCTCTTGTACTGGAGTGAAGAGCTTACAAAAGACTGAAGGGTCAGAAGTACGGTCATTACATTTATATAGCTGTGCCCCATGTACATGTTCTAATTCTGAGTAAAGGAGGAAGTATGGCACTAATCTAGTAAGGATCACTTGAGAAGGGGGCTTTATAGACCAGTTGGTAAGTACTGGACAATGATCACCAAGTGAATTACTAGTATTTGCAGTGGTTTTGTCTGATATATTGCTAATTATCTCCAGGGTAAAGGTAAAGAAGCTTTCCACAAGAAAGGATTAGAAATTATATTATCTGTTACTATTTATGTGAGATTTCAGAGGGTTAACAGGTTCTTCAGGTTTAATAGGTTTAAATCATCACGTATGATATTTTTCTTTTTCTTTGCAAGGTCCACTAATATCTTTTGGCTGGAGGGATATAAATTATTGCTATGAAAATTTTTGCAAGTCCTAATTTAATTAGGATTAAAAGCCATTTAGGATCTTTGGCAGATGTATCAGTAGCTTTACTTCTCAGCGTACACTTTAATAATTGAGTAACTTAATGCACAAATGTGATTAGGTCTCTACCTATGCTTCCACCTGGCCCTTGTTGGTAAATATTATTTTAGTTCTGCACCATAAAAGGCAAGATCCGAAAGCTATCTTAACTATAATTCTGTGATACAGACAGTTGATACCTCTACGACAATTTTTTATTATTATTGCATATGCTCAATTGTGAAGTGGTAAGATGTTAGTGAACGACACTCTTTGATAGTGTTATTGGTGGACCTGGATAAGGTTGCATATCTCTTCCTTGTAGTAACTTAAAAGTGAAGATCAGTACAAAGACATTTTTAGAATTTTATAAGATAGCTGACTTGTAAGTTCATATGTAGTAGTTTGATAGGCAGATGGAAGGCTTTTCCTGGTTAGATGAATATTGTATTCATGCAGTTTGGCCATTATGAGTAAAAATGTATGGGTGTTGAAGCTGTATGGCACGCATACAAATGTCCAAGTTACACTTGAATTGGGTTAGGAAGGAACACTGCTTCACATGAATGGGAAGCCTGTTTCAGAGAACAAGTAGTCTCAAGGATAAATACCTGCTCTCCAGTAGGTCCTACTTAAATCACAAGCATGGTTTATTTCATTAAAACAGTTAATTCTGGTGCTGCCTGTTTTGCAGACATGCAGGAAGGTCCATAAAAGCAGGATCTGATGATGCTTAGTATTCCAAGCATAGAGCTCCCCTCAAAAATGTGTAGGAGACAGAATACAGGGATAGGGCTTTCAGTCAGACTGCATTGGACATGTTATTTATGCCCTGCATTCTTTTAGTTATGAACCTCTGTGGACATTTCAATTGCTGGATGTGTCTGGTTAAGTACATACGAAAGGGGGCTTAGTACTCCATGATAGGTCTGATGAATGACAAATATAGTGGAGCAATGACCTCCTTGGACCTACATGCCATAAATTATTTTAGAAGTTGTACAACACAGAATGATTTCCTCCCAAAACTATAATATAATCCCTGCAACTCCTTATTTACAATGAACTACAAAGTTATACATCTTGAGGAACAGAATGAAGTGAATCTAATGTCCCTTTGGACATTTATCTACTAAGAGATGGTTGTTGCTGGGCTGGTCACTGACCGGCTATATAATACTGAAAAAAAATTACTAGCCTTATATTACTGCCACTAGATCTGATGCCATACATGAAACTGTGATGCCTTTCTAAGCAAAGGGTATATCTGTAAGACAAACCGTTGTATATAAAAGCAGGCAAAGTACTATAATGTGAAATAAAAGAAAAAAAAGAAAAAATTCTGCATACCTGAGTGTGGGTAAATCTCCTTTAGTGGGTAAATGACCTAAAAAGTAAAACAGGTTACATCAGTGATAAACTAAAAAAACACTTAAATGCTTATGTGCTTGCATAAACATATGCACACCTTTCTGCATACTATACCTCTGATATACATATAGCAACAGATGAAATACAACTTACGGGTCAGTGACAACATGTAAGTTTCATAGGATTCATAGGTTAATACTAAGCTAACTGCCCTTGCGAGCCATTTTAAGCCTAGCCAATTATCCCTTGTGAGACTCAAACTCTGCACCTTGTGTTTGCAAGGCAAACACCTTAACCATTAGGCCTAAAGTTAATAGTCACATTTTTAAGTAATCAATGAAGCGTATTTGTTTAGATGTCTGACAACTAAAACAGATGTATGCACAAGACAGTAAAATCTGTGACAGCAAGAGTATACAAAAGTGACTCATAGCTCTGAATATGCTTCAAGTTTTGTGCCAACTGACAGACTAACCGATTAACTGAGCAAAGAAAATGCAGTCTTTGTCCAATTGAAGACTTGGTGACAAGAACTCTGCACACGAAACCTATATAGATGTCGAGTGAAAATTCCTTATGCATTTGAAAGGCAGCATAACCCAAGGGAGGAAAAACATACTATTGCTTCAATGTGTATAAATTTTCGACAAAATTCAGTGTGGATAAACACACACAGACACAAATAGTAGTGTGTTTTATCCTTCTTAATATTTACTTTATTAAACCATCTGAACAAATACTTCAATTAGATATCCACAATAACTATAACAGCCATAGCAAAAATCAAGCAATAACATTTTCTACAGTATTTCCATTTAAATGTCCAATATTCCGAATAACAATCTTCTTTTGGCTTGTCGGCTTAGGGGTCGCCACAGTGGATCATCTTGTCCACTCATGACTGGCAGTGGAGTTTTATGGTCTCGAGTTGCCAGCCCGCCATCCAACCTTCCACAGAAGGCACACACACACGCACTCCAGCCTAGGGCCAATTTAGAGTGTCCAATCGACCTACAGTAGGTCTTTGGGATGTGGAAGGAAACCGGAGCACCAGGAGGAAACCCACACGACCACAAGGAGGACATGCAGACCCCACACAGAAGGCACCCCAGCCAAGGATCGAACTGGAGAACCTCTTGGTGTGAGGTGGCAACACTAACCGCTGCACCACCGCGGCCGCCCAATATTCCGAATACCAATAACTTGACTTTTTGCTTATGAGCAATTTAAAAGGACAGCACTACTTTTCAGTCATTTGCTTTCATGAAAGAAAATCTCAACACAGTATAAACCCTACTTAAACTCTTCCAGATATGCTGGTCCCCCAGGAGGTAGCACATACCAACTCTCTTTAAAAATTCTAATCTCTTCAAATCAAATCTCCTCTTGGTTCAAAAACTGAGAACACTGCATCCATCTGCTTATAAATTTTTGTCTAGGTTTTCCTCTTACTGCTCTTTTTTCAAACTGAACTTTCACCTTCAATTACAACAAAGATGGAAGAAAATTAATTCCTTCCTATTTTGGTCCTATAAAATGCCCCCCTTTCTCTCCTGACCAGTCAGGAATGTCACAGACAAAGGCATTCTATCTACTTGCCTAGCTTGAATATGGACTTCCAGTAACTGCAACAGCATCCAAGAAAAACTCTTCCACCATCCAAACTATAAGCAACTCTGCCATTTCATTACCTTTTCATCTAGAAATTTTCATCATGACATCATGTTTAATAAAGCCATCTGGTTATTTGTCCAACAACTTGCCAACCTGCTTCTAGGATCCCAACTCTACATGCTCTTCAAAGAACACTCCTGTCCTTCACTTGCCTCCAACCCGTTCAGATGACCCCCCCCCCCCCCAGTTATAATCTAAGAAATCATAACCACTCTGGTCCACTTCTTGAATCTCCCACAACCAGACTTCTTTGCACTAACTATGCCTTCTCCATCCTAGGCTCCAAACTCTGGGACTCCAACCTTACTAATCTTAAAGACTTATGCATCATTTCATGCTCAGCTTAACGACTGTCTCAAGTCAGAGTCAATTTGCAAATGCTTTCCCTCTGAACACACATCACCTAACCCCCCAATGACATCATCTAACCCCCCCCACTGACACATCAGCTAACCCCAAATCTCCCCTTCAATTAGTGTGGCACATTTGGCTCTCTCAATATTTCTCTGCACTATGTGACATCTCTTCCACACTGTATATACTGCATATAGTTAATATCTGTGTGCCCTCACTTTTGCTATCTTTTACACTTTGTGGTCTATCTTCTTCTTCCCTCCTTAGTCTAACCATCCTTTCCTATTATGCTCTATACTGTGTACTTCATTATTACTGTTATTGATTCATTGCTATCTGAGCACATTTTGTTTATATTCATAACACTTCTTGTTAACTTGCTTTTCTGCTGACACTTGTATTTGTCCAGGATGAGACTGAAATAGGTCCATTTGGATCAGTGTTCTGCCCCAGTTACAAAACTGAATAAACAAATACATAAATAAACTAAGAAACTAAAGATTTCTACTTTGTGGTGATTGCCTATTCTCAACTTCCAGTACTTCATAATGACTTTCATTAACAAAAGAATAACGTTTAACAAGTTTAAATTGTATTGTGATAGATTAGTTTCACCCTCTAAGCTTAAAAACAGGGCAGGGAATTGTGTTGCCAATTCATACCCACAGCAGATTCTGCCTATATGGAGATAACCTGAGTAGAAACAAAAGATGCAAGACCATACACCCTTACCTCTAGATTACATCTTTAACATTCACTACTTACTGAGCAATGTATCCTACCTAAAGCCTCAGTAGTGTAGAGAAATATCACGCCAGTCATTTCTGAGTGAAAATCTGAATTCTAACACTTTTTGAAGCATATCTTTTTTTAGTAAGCAGATTTCCAATCCTCTCTCGGACACACAAACACATACTAGAAGTGTAACAATTGTGCCCAGTTGTCTCAACCTCTTCATCAAATGGACCTTAAAATCATTCAATAATTTATATACTTGCCTGGCATCAAGTCAAGTCTTCACTCAGTAACTGACTGCTTCTCTGCATTCCTCAAAACCTAAACATTTTCACTTCCTTCAGAATTTCTGACATCACCAGGTTATTAATTTCCTTTAACTAGTACCTTCTTTAAACTTCCTCTCAAGATAGTGCTCCCTCACCACTCATTAACTTTTTTATGACATGGGCAATCATGCATTTATATAAATGAAAACAAACCATATTGACATATTTTCAGTTGCAGACAATACCTTAAATTTAACCCCTTCAATTTTCAGTGCCAAAGCATATTCCCCATACACTTAGCAGACTCGTTCCAACAACTATGGCTTCCTCCAGCCAGTTCTTATATTTCACTTTGTAAATCACCTCTTGAACTTTTACAACAAATTATGCATTGCAAAACTCCAAGACTTTCCTGACATATTCCACAATTCCAGTGCATCGAAGTCATTTAAGACTGATACAAGTTCTGAATCATTTTCCAACAAGAATTATAATTCCTTACTACTAGTAGATAAAAAAATTTAAGGTGAACAGCTTGAACATAATATTCTATGTCTGGTATGATCAAACCTCCTATCAATTGGACTTTGATTCTTTGTCCCTTCCAACTATTTTTTGGAGGATGGCACAGATATGCTAGGACACCACCAAACAAAAGCTGGAGAATGATCATCTGAATCACCTGTAGTCTTTGATCCAAATCTAATATAACTTTCATTTCTAAAAGAAAAAAAATGCTTGTGTTCCTATACACTTTCAAACATACCTCTTGCTCTAATGTATAAAGATCATACATAACTATATATTGACATATGATCAAATGATGAACAACCTAGTTTTCACTTACTACCCCTGTTTGTCAAGCAACAGTGAGCTCCATGCCAACAAATGCACAACAAAAATGCAAAGCAGTGTTTTTTGCAGGGAGGTTAATGCCCCACACTATTACTTCTGGTTTTAGTTTATTAAGAGAACTGTAGAATAGTGAGGTAAAGGAGAAACTTTATATTCCCCTTCCGTTATGCAGTCTCACTAAATTCCATTGCTATCTGTTAATGGATTGGGCAATATTATCTAACTAATAGTGTACCACTAAATGTCTGTGTGTATGTATGTATATGTATGTGTGTATATATATATATATATATATATATATATATACACACACACACACACACACACACACACACACACACACACACACACACACACACACACACACACACACACACACACACACACACACCAGATAAAAGTATGTACATGTCTATTTCTATTTTTATGCACACAAACGTGTGTGTAAAACATAAGGAGAAGATGCTATCGCGTGTTGCATAAAGGAAGTCTAGAATTTTAGTGTATTGGACACAAATGATATGGTAAGTCAAAATGACTGCTTTATAAATTACTTCTCCTGTACAAGGTTAACTCAATGTAATTAATATTTGGATGTTTTTGATTTCCTCACACAATTTGACAAATTACTAATTTGAATTTCTTTGAGTTCTATAGTTACTGATGTTGAGTTTTTTTCTTTTGAAAATTATTTAACTTTTTGCAGCCGAGAATGGATTCTTTAAATGACTATGCCATTAACAATTTGCTGAAGCAAAAATATCTTGTCTAGTGTACTAAATGCTCTATGTATGTGTATATAACATATATCGATATAGATCTATATATAGCTATCTCTCTCTCTCCACTCTCTACACACACATCTATCTATATCTATATGGGTCTAGGACACATGGTCGACTAGCATGTGTCTGAATCACAAAACATCGAACAAAAGCACTTAACATCGAAAAGCGCTTCCATGTATGTGTAGTTCAAAAAAAAAAAAATCTATGTTTCTTCTGGGGGGCTTTGCCCCTCTGAACCCCTCACACCCCCCCTACTTTAATATTCTCACTCCGAGATCGCACTACAGTGGGGAAAAGGGAATTTTCCCTTACCCGCAATGTAGTCCGATCTACGAAACAGGCACACATACACAGAATAGCTTTTCGATATTAAGTGCGTATGTGTGTTCGATGTTTTGTGATTCAGACATAATATATCTCCTTCTTTCGGCTTTTCCAGGTTAGGGGTCGCCACAGTGGATCACCTGTCAGCTCAAGATTGGCAGTGGAGTTTTCTTTTACGGTGCCGAGTTGCCAGCCAACCTTCCACGGAAGACACACACACATGCATATACTCACGCCTAGGGCCAATTTAGTGTATCCAATCCACCTACAGCATGTCTTTGGGATGTGGGAGGAAACCGGAGCACACGGAGAAAACCCATGCGACCACAGGGAGGACATGCAGATGCAGACTATTATTAATTGTAAATCTATACTTACTAATGATGAAGATTGCACTTCTGCAATTGGCACAGCTTGAAAAATTGTGACACATATTAATGAGACTAGTCTGATGAGATAAATAATATTAGGCAAACTACAAATAGATTACACTTAGGAAACTAAGTGTCCTCTGCCAATAAAAATAATTTGGCTCCTATTAAACTTGATACCAACTATGAGAACTTTCCAGTGCAGGACACATCTATTTGGTCATCTGACAATTCACAGCATATAGAAAAAAAAGTAACACTTATTACAATAACAAGGAAGGAAAAACAAATTAATCCAAACAGAATGTATATATATATATATATATATATATATATATATATATATATATATATATATGTACACTAAAAAGGCACTGTTTTGTTATGTCAAACCCAGACTACTGGGAATGATAACTGCTCAATCACAAAACATTCATCATAAAGAAAATAACATTTTTTCCAACAGAGAATGGAGAAAAAAGAGGGAATGAGTACATTAAAAGGAATAATCTAAACTGAACTTGGAAGGATTTAGTAGGACTAAACAAGATTACTGTAAGACAAAAGAGGAGAAAGACTGAAGCCAACAACATGACTCAGGCTGTCAAAGTACAAAAACAGCTAGATGAGAACTGTATGGTTACAAATTAAATAAGGAATGACAACTGAAAGAATAATATTATTGAATTAGATGCAAGAGATTCTTCAGATCTGGTTAAAAATAATACACTAGTGATTGGAGATTGAATTATTAGAGGAAAGTACAGTTGTGTAAGATCTTACAATAATAGTAGATGTCCTTCTCTTCACTGTTGCAGTATTCCTTATGCAAGTGATCTCCTACCAATGACAGTCCAATGTCAGGTCAGTACACCACAGCCTTTAGTACTTATAGATGCTGTATGTCACATGTATGCTCCCTTCACAAGGCGTAGGGAATAAATGCAACATATGGATGCACACACTCAGAACAGGAAAAGCCCCAGGTGGAACAGAACATCCCTAGAAACAAAGCAAAACATGGTCAACCAGAAAAAAAAAGAAGAACAGATCCCTCCAACAGGACAGGAAAGAGCAAGGCTACAGCAAAGGGGGCAGGAGAGAGAGAGCGGATACTGTAACAGTGAAGAGAAGGACATCTATGGTTATGGTAAGATGTTATACAACTGTACTATGCCTTTCCATATCACTGTTGCAGTATTCCTTACATAAAAGAGAGAGCTAAAGTTCAAGAGGAAGCCTTGGAAGATGAATGCACAGAACTGCCCTCCAAAAACCTATGCAGGATAGCCCCAGCAAAGCCAGCCTCAACCCTGGAAATAACATCCAACTTGCAATTGCTGGTGAAAGTATATACAGAGGAACAAGTAGCAGCCTCAAGGATGGAACTAGTATCCAGCCCCTTGAAAAAAGCACTAGAGGAGGGAACAGCCCTGGTAGAATGAGCCTTTACTGATGAGTAAAGACATTTACCACCAAAAGAACAAAAAGAAATGGCCTTAGAAATTCAGGAAGAGATGGTTTGCTTAGAAACAGCTAAACCCAAAGACATGGGATGAAAGGAAATAAAAAGCTGCTCAAATTTGTGAATAACTTTAGTTTTATCCAAATAAAGGAGCTGTCAAATCCAAGATGTGAAGAACCTTCTCACTGGGAGACTGCAGAGAATGAAAGATGGACGGAAGATGAACAGACTGATTAAGGGACAACTCACTAACCACCCTGGGCATAAAAAAAGGAGTAGTATGATGAAAAAAACTGTCTCTGTGAACTAAGAAAGAAAGAAAAGCCACAAGAGCCTGACGTTCTTTCACTCTCTCAGCAGAAGTAAGAGCCAGACGAAAACCAGTCTTCCAAGTACAATGTTACAAGAAAGCTGAAGAAGGCTCAAAAGGAGACTGACCCAATTTTTCAAGTACAAAATTGAGGTCCCTGGAAGGCAAAGGAAATGGCTCCTGGGAATCCCGATAAGGATGCCTTTATGAAATTGCTTGACCTCAACTCTAGAGGCCAAAGGAACAGTCAAGGGCAGACAAGCAGAAATTGCTGACAGGTGAGCTCTCGCTAAAAAATGTGCTAACCCAGTATGGAGCAGATCAGGCAAATGAGAGAACCAGAGGAACTTTCACAGATAGGGGATCCTGATGACAAGAGAAGCCCCATACAGAAAATCACTTCCATTTGGATGTATAAGATTTCCTGGTAGTGGGTGTCCTAGCTTCCTGCTGGAACAGAAGTATTTCTACTTTTTCAGGAAAGAGTTGTCCGGGGACGTGGTCAAGATGCCACTCTGATAGCAGCAGAAATCCATAGCTCTGCTTAGATTTTAATATCCTGACAGGAAATGTACTTTAATTTTTAGAAAAATCTAACTAAAAGTTAGATTAACATAGACTCTATTATTTTCTAAAAATTAATCCATAGTCAAGAAAAATTTTTAATTATTCCTGTCAAGAAGTTTTCTACTGGAGATCTTAACTTGAGCAACGCGAAGAGCCCACACCAGGAGAGTGCAGTGAAGAAAGAACATCTTGTAATAACAAACATTCAAGAACTGTCACTAAAAATGGACAAATTCGAAAACAAAATGGATATTATCAAAAAAGAATGCAGTAAACAACTGGAACTGCTAAATGGAATAGTAAAAAAACAATCTGAACAGATTCTTGCCTTAGAGGAAACAATAACTGACCTATATACTAGAGTCACAGAAAATGAGCATGACAATGAATTTCTTCTGAAACAAAACACCAGGCTGATTGAGAAACTGAAGCCCTTGAAAGTAGATCAAGGGGGAATAACATAAGAATATATGGAGTTCCTAAGAAAGAGGTGTGTGCTAACATGATTCAGTTCCTCAATAAGTGGTTTTCATCAGCACTAAACATGCCTAAATCCCTCTCTTTTGGAACTGAGAGGGCTCATCGGTCCGTGGCAAATCCAGCTTCATCTCAGAGTTCATCTAACCCCAGGCCTATAAAGACAAGGTCTTATTGCAGAAATCAGCTTGGACTAATTCCCCTATCAAGATGGGTGAAAAGGTTATTCGACAATGACTACACCTCTACAGTCATATCCAGAAGAAAGGAGTGTGTTCCTCTAATTAAGTCCTTGAAAAAAGCCAATATTAAAGCTCAAATTCCTTTTACTGCAATAATAAAAATCACCTTGCCAGGAGTGAAGATCTTTGATTCCCTACAAGAAGCAGTAGAATTTATCCAAAAGAAGAAAATACTGTCGGACATAGAAGAAATAGAATGGTCATCCCAGAGTTTGAAGAGACAGGCTACAAAAAATGGATAGTCTGTAAAGGAAGGCGCAAACAAAACTAAAAAAAACGAAAGGACAAATGAATAAATTCCTTCTAATTTTAAATGCTTTGTTTTATGAATCATAATATATTTGATTCTGGAAAGCTCTATGCTGTAAGGTAATGTTATTATTAACTTACTCTTTTTCTATATATACTTCTTCTAATTATATGTAGTACTGAGTATTTAAATAACATTCTTTCTCTTTCTCTTCTTTCTTCCAAGTCTTTTTTGTTACTAATGTTCCTTTTCTATCTTTTCCCCATTATAAGTACTTTACATATTTTTCCCTTTTAAATAACTCCAAATGATGTACATCTTCTAATTCTTCAGTAATAGTATAATTTGACTTAATACCAAAGTGCATTTTTTCTAGTGGGTCAGTGGTGGGGTAACAAGGTGTTTCTGATTAGTGTTTTAGACTCTTTGTTTAGCTATATACATACATTATTACAGTACAATAATGGTGTTTTATAGATAGCTAAATATATATATATATATATATATATATATATATATATATATATATATATATATATATACTAGGTTCCTTTTTTTCCTCTCTCTCTCTGGCTTTGTTAACTGGTGGGTACATGATTGAAATAGAATATGATTTCTGATTTGAGGCAGCGGTTGTTACTTCGAAATAGCTGTTTTTATATGAAAGGGTTACTTTTTCCATGATGTTGATGTTTTGTGAAGAAACTGGTGGTCTGTGTGACTGTTCTCATTGTGAAGATTTATGACATGCACTACCATGGCAGCTTGAGTCTTTTTTGTTTTGCTTTCTGTAAACTCTAAAAGCTTCAAGATCTGAATTTCCCACTGAAAATGATTTTTTCTTCACTAGAGACAACTTGAGTTGTGCATGAGCCTATTTAAGATACTTTTTAACAAGTTTATGAAGCTGCAGCTTGAGTAAACAGTGATGATATCATTTGACCTTTTGAACTTGTTAAATGGTTGTACTTATAATTCTTTTCTCTTGAAATTCTGTTATCCTTCACATAGATACTTTAAATGGTAAATAATTAGTTCTAATAAAAGTGTTTAACTCCTTTAAAAAAGTCTATGTTCTCTTATAGATGCATACATTCTGCAGATTCAATGGCACTATTAGTAAAGTACAGCTGTGTACACTTACCATCAATGTAGATGTTCGAGTGCATTCACTGTTGCAGTCATTACATTTGGGTAATCTGCTGGCAGGTTGCCCTCAGTCGGCCTGATTAACAAAGTCTTGGGTCCTGCGTCGGATGCTGTCCCTTCTTCCATGACGTCAGGTCGTCAGTGGTATAAAACATGCAGCCGGCACCATTACATCAGTTTTTCTTGCCCCAGATGTCAGGTGTCCCCCAAATGGGGAGCAATATATATATATATATATATATATATATATATATATATATATATATATAAAATTTAAAACACAAAAAAATATATACCTGCAAACAAAAGCAAATACACCAAAAGGGCTTTTAAGCATAGAAGAAGAAAGCAGAGGTATAGTAAGAGAAAAACAGGGGGCTGGAGGGTGGGTAACCAGGACTGCAACAGTAAATACACCCGAACATCTACATTTATGGTAAGTGTACACAACTGTACTATGTTCTTTGTGTTTCACTGTTGCAGTCATTACATTTGGGTAGATTCCCAAAGCTGTGGTTGGGAGGATGGATTTATACAGCAATAGGACCAGCTATAAGGCACTGCAGTACAGCAGTGACAAAGCCAGCTCTGGATTTAGAGAAGAAAGGTAAATGGTAATGTTTGGTGAACGTATGAACTGAGCTCCAGGTAGCTTCTAGAATGTCTCTGGTAGGAACACCTCTGAGAAAGGCTGTAGAAGTAGATGCAGCCCTGGTAGAATGAGCTCTGATCCCCTGGGGGATAGTTTTACCATGGTGCATAAAGCAGATACGAATACAATGGCTTATCCATTTGGAAATAGTCTGCTTTGAAACAGCCTTTCCCTTTGCCCCTGCAGCAAATGCCACCAGTAATTGTTCAGATTTTCTTAGAGATTTTGTCCTGTTTAAGTAAAATCTAAGTTGTCTGTGTACGTCCAATGAATGCAGAATCCGCTCCCCCCTGTTCTGTGGATTGGGAAAGAAAGTTGGCAAATGAATGGGCTGATTAAGAGCCACACTGGATACCACCTTAGGCATGATGGATGGTTGGTCCTGAGAGACACCCTGTCCGCATGAAAAATAATGAAAGGCTCCACTGCCATACGAGCCTGTAATTCAGAAATCCTTCTAGCTGAAGTGACTGCTAAATGGAAAGCTGTTTTCCAGGAGAGAAAATTTTAAGTCTGCAGTAGCAGCTGGCTCGAAAGGAGGGAGAGTGAGTTTTTCTAATACAAAACTGAGGTGCCAGGCAGGGGTTGGACCTCTCCTGGGAGGACTTACGTTTTTGGCCCCTCTGAGATACTGCTTTAGCAGAGGATGAGAGAAGAGGGGAGGTTCTGTGTTGTAATGACCTGAAATGGCAGAAGCATGGATTTTTATGGAAGAAAAGGACAGGCCCTTGAGAAGCATCTCAGTTAAGTATTGTAAAATCTGAGGAATACTGGGCACAGCTGTGCTTATTCCTTGTGATTGGTTCCAGGCACAGAATCTTTTCCATTTGTCAGCATAAGATTTTCTAGTACTAGGCCTTCTCGCCTCCAAAATGACATCCATCACAGGTTTGCTGAGGGATGCTAAAGGTGAATTTAGGTGATTAGCCACGCTGCAAGATTCAAAGTTTGGAGCTGAGTGTGCAGAATTTGGTTGTTCTGCTAAGACAGTAAGTAAGGTGTCTGAGGCAGGTGCCATGGAAGAAGGTGTGACACATTGCGCAGGTGTGGGTACCAGTGTTGGCGAGGCCAGTCTGGAGCAATCAGAATCATTTTTGGTTTGTCCTGTCTTACTTTTAGTAGAACCTTGGAGAGCAGAGGCAGAGGGAGAAAAGCATAGACTGACAGGTTTTTCCAGCTGAATGATAGAGCATCCACTTTCCAAGCTTTTTTGTGATAAGTTCTTGTCCAACTGATAGTTCTGGGGTGAGGCAAAAAGATCTATGTCTGGACTCCCCCATTTGCGCGTCAACATGTTGAAAATCCGTGGTTCCAGTTTCCATTCATGTGGGTCCATGAGATTTCTGCTTAGTTCGTCTGCTAGAGTATTCAGCTTTCCTGGCAGGAATTGAGCTTGTAGTTGTATTTAGTAGGTTAAGGCCGTGTTCCACAATGCCATGGCTAGTCTGCAAAGGGGGTAGGAATGTGTACCCCCCTGCTTGTTTATGCACCACATAACTGTGATGTTGTCTGTCTTTATTATTAATTGTCCTGGGTGAAGGTAGTCCTTGAAGGCTGTCAGTGCATTCTGTACAGCTAGCATCTCTTTCAAATTGATATGAAGGTGCATTTGATTTGGGCTCCATTTGCCCTGAATGCACTTCCTTGCCAGATGAGCCCCCCCAAGCATAGTCTGATGCATCTGTAGTTAGGGTTTGGGTGGCAGGGGGTGGAGTGAATGGCAGTCCCTTGTTTTGGTGGCAGGCCTCTGCCCACCTTAGGAACTCTAGTTGCAGGCAAGGTATGATAGGAATCATTGTTTCTAGGCTGTGACAATGTTGACTCCATAAACTTTTTAAGTACCACTGAAGTTTCCTCATATGCAGTCTTACATATGGAATTAGAAGAATGCAGGAGGCCATGAACCCCGAGGCTTGCAGAATTTGCCTTGCAGATAGCAGGGTTTTTGTGGCCACCTGTTTGAAGTAAGTCACCAATTGAATTTGCTTTTCTGGCATAAGGTAAGCCATCTGGGCAGTTGTATTCAAGCTTGCACCCAGGAATGTAATTTTTTGAAAGGGTACCAGTTGTGCTTTCTTTTCGTTTATGGTGTACCCTAGACAAGTTAGAACCCTTTTTACAAACACCAGATGCTGTAGAAGAATGTCCTTGTTTTCTGCCTGAATTAGACAATCGTCCAGGTATGGATATATTTGAATATTTCTTTGCCAGCAAAATGCAATTAATGGAGCCAGGCACTTTGTGAAGACCCTGGACGCAGTAGATAAGCCAAAGGGTAGTGCAGAGAATTGGTAATGCAAGTAGCCTGCTTTGAAGCGGAGGTATCTTCTGCAAGATTCCCTGATTGAGATATGCAGGTAAGCCTCTTTTAAGTCTAGAGTTACCAACCAGGCATCTTTGCCTAGCATAGGAAGTAACTGTTGAAGAGTCAGCATCTTGAATTTTGGAATGTCCAGAAATGTGTTTATAGAGTAGATAAGTCCAGAATTGGATGCCATGATTTGTCTTTTCTGGGTACCAGGAAAAGCCTTGAATAGAAACCTTGTCCCTTTTCCACTTCTGGTACTGGTTAAATAGCCCCCATGTTCATGAGGGACAGAACTTATTTCTGGGCGTCTGGTCATCCGTTTGGGATTGGCAATGTGTGGAAATGAAATCTGTATCCCTGGGATTTGTCCTGGGTTATCAGTTGCCAGTTTCGTGCATGAAGTGCCAGTTTTCCCCTCAAAAGGGGCGGCTAAAAGGTAAGTGCTTGGTGAGTGTAGAGGGAAGTCATTAAGACTGTTTACCATAGGGAGGTGCCTTGTTGTTTCCAAATTTGGAGGTGGAGGCACCCCCATTGTTTTGTTCTAAAAGTCCCTTGTGACTGAAACCTGGACCCTTTGGAATGCCTGGGTTTGACTTGAGTGGCTTTCGAAGGAACTGGAAAGGACTAGTTCTTAGTAGGCCAGTGCCTACTAAATCTTGGAGGTTGCACTTGTAAGAAATCTTTCACAGTTTGCATAGATTTAGCTTTATCTTCCATCTTTTTTAAAACTTCTTCAGCCTTATTACCAAAGAGACAGTCCTGTTGTAAAAGGGCATCCAATAATTTTGCTTTACCATTATCAGGCAGAGTTTGCTCTGAGCCAAGCATGCCTTCTTAGCACAGACTCAGTTACAGCAGCCCTGCAAGAGGCCACCAAAGAATCAAAACCATATTGCAAAATATGTTTTCCAACTTGTACAGCTGAATGCAATAAATCCTGTAAATCTTTATTTTCCACACAGTCAGAAATTAACATAATTTTCTGTTTAAGCAGTCACATGATATGCTGTTGATATTTAAGCATATGAAATTGACAGTTTAAAGCCCTGATTGCTAAGGTTGCAAAAGTGTAAAAATTCTTATCCCATCTATCCAGTGCCCTGGAATCTCTATCAGAAGGGGTAGGATTTTTAGCAGTAGAGGCCTTAATGCCCTTGGGACCCTGAGAAATAGTTTCAGGATCTGCAATAGGATTTTTGAAAAGGAATTTGTGGGAGTCAGGAACCCTGTAGCATCTGTCTGGCTTACAAGGAGCCAGAGGCAGAGAATCAGGAGCCATACTGGATTCTTGAAAAACCATCATCAACAATGTCTAGAATAGGAGGTACAGCCAAAGGTCTATGCTGAGGAAGAAGAAGAAAATCCCCAGGTCTCTTTTTAAATTCAGAGAAATCCTGACTTTCCCAGTGGAAATGTTCCCTTAAGGTATGCAAATTTTCCCCAAAAGAAAAAATCCTCAGGGGGAGAAGCAGAAGGAATGGAATCTTCTTCATCAGAGTCCTCATAAGTAGGTACAGACAAATCCTGTTCATTAGAAGAGTCAGAAGAAATAGAATCCTGTTCAGAAGATTCATAATCAACGTCTTGCCTAGGCCTCTTAGAAGGAGGGCGTTGGCTACCCCTGATCAGAGTAATTAAATCTTCAGCCATTTTGATCATTTGTTTTTTACGCATAGGGGCCTGCACATGTGGCCCAGGCGTCAGTTTTTTAGACATAGATTTAGATTTTTGCTTTAGTTTTGAAGATGGTGTCGTCTAATATACAAATCTGTAGGCCTGAAAACACCCTCAGAAATCGGTGCCTGCACAGCGGCTCAGGACCCATCTAAGGTACAGACATCTGCAGATTCCATAATAGAAGCATCTCGTGGCATACCGGACTCCGAATGGGTCTCAGTAGAGGCCTGAGAATCAGAAGTAGTGGGTATCAGAGGCAAACTAGCAACTGGCTTAGAAGAAGCGTCATAGTCAGTTTTCGACCTCGACGGTCTGTCTGTCTTTTTCTTTGCATTTTTTAGGTATTCCAGTAGTCGGATTGCTAACCGACAACATTTCTGGATAATTAAATCATGAGCCAAAATATTTAGAAGCAAAAATATACCGACGTTTAATAGTGCGTTGATTAAATTTAGCACAAAACTGACAGCAAGGTACATTGTGGTCAGGGCCTAGGCAAGGAATACAGTACAAATGAAAATCCTTATGAGGTATTTGCTTCCCACAAGTAATGCAACTATTAACTTTTACTGACATTGGAAAGTAGCAAGAAAAAATTTCCCCAACGGAGTACTTAGATTTTAGTTGAAGAATTTGGTTCTAAAACTCGAAAATGAAAATTTCAGAAGTCGGCCAACCGGCACTTGTGAACTGCTTCTGCTTCGGTCAACGCGCAGCAAAAAAGACTGATGTAATGGCGTCAGCTGCATGTTTTATACCCCTGATGACCTGACATCATGGAAGAAGGGACAGCAACCGACGCAGGACCCAAGATTTGTTAATCAGGCTGACTGAGGGCAACCTGCCAGCAGATTACCCAAATGTAATGACTGCAACAGTGAAACACGAAGAACATCTAAATGACATCAAGTGAACTAAGAGCTGCATTAGAAAACTCATTATGCATATTAACATCAGACTTATGTTACATAACTAAACCTTTATTAACTAAACAGAGGGCTGTGAGCTCCCCCTTTTTCCCTCTCTGTCTCCCCTTCCTGATGAAAGATGTCAACATAGATATTAATACTTATTAGTAATATGTGTATAATTGCAAAATATAATAGTTATGTTGTAATAATTTATATATACATATATATATATATATATATATATATATACACATACATATATATATATATATATATATATATATACATATATATATATACATACATACATATATATATATATATACATACATATATATACATACATACATATATATATATATACATATATATATATATATATATATATATATATATATATATACATACATATATATATATATATATACATACATACATATATATATATATATATATATATATATGTGTATATATATATATATATATATATATATATATATATATATATATATATATATACATATATTCAACAGATCCTTACATGAAAAAGGTTAGATAGATGACTGACAAAATGGTTAAATCTGATGTTTCTTGAAAAGTATTGGAACTATTGACAATCTTCTTAAACTTCAGCTTCTAATGTTTATACATACTTTGATCTGATGTGTACTTCTGGCATATGTACGTATTAGAGGTGCTATTATCATATGTGACATTCATATAGCTTCAGATATATTGGACACTCTCATTCTATATGTATATTTCATGGATTCAAATCTCTTTAGTTGCTTTCATAATGCTTTTCTTTTTTGTTTTTAATGGGGCGTGCCTTTGTTGAAGGTTGTGCGTCACGGCTGGTAACCCGGTACGTAAAAATCCACTACCAATCATTAGCGGACCGGAGTTCCGCTGTGGCGACCCCTAACCGGGAAAAACCGAAAGACACAAATTCTAAGCAGAGATGGATAATTTGTGTCTTTTGGTATTGGAGAGGTGAGGTGGTGGATGGATGATTTAGTTAAGGTTTTAAGTAAACCAGAAACTTTATGTTTCATGAATGTGTTTGTAAATAGTTTGGGGTTTTTGAAAGTAGTGCTTAATACATGTTATGCATCCATGATAAGTAAGTTTTCAGTAGATTTCAAGTTAATACAGAATAAAGGTCTTCCAGTTACTAATAACATGCACATTATAGTCAATAGCTTATAAATGTTTATCATTAAATATTAATGGTTTGAACAATAATGTCAAAAGAGCTGGTTTACTTAAATATATCAAAATGCATAAAGCCCAGATCATCTTTTTGCAGGAAACCCATTTATTAAAAAAAGATCTACAAAATTACTCATTCAATGGCTATATCATTCTGGCTGATTCGTGTTTTAAGACTAAGAGAAGGGGCACTCTTATTCTATGGAAAGATACTTATACTATGCCAAGAATTACAGATACAATTTCAGATAAGGATGAGATGCTAAGCATGGTTATTTTGGAAATCAATAGGAAGTATTATACTTTGATTAATACATACTGGATACCAGGACTGAGTACTAAATATGTTGACAAATATGATCAGGACTTTAAATGCAAAAGGGGAAATTATAGCAACAGGTGATTTTAACTGCCTATTATCAGGCAATGATACTTCTAAAAATGGTAAAATAAAACTAACATCTCAAGCCAAAAAGTTAAATGACTTTACAAACCAGATAAACCTTAAAGATATACATGGTCTAAGAGAACATTATTCCTTATTTTATACTCACTATTCATATCGGTTTGATACACAAACAAACATTGATATTGTCTTTGTATCACATAATATATACTATAAAATAAGTGACGTATCTATAATGACTTGTCCACTTTTGGACCATAATGCTATAAACTTTAAATTGGCTATGCATACAGATGATTCAAGATTTCTACAGAGAATTCCTGCTTACATAACTAAGTTAAAACACTTTAGGGAATGGATAATGAAAGAAATATGTTTATGGAAACAAATAATGGTGAAGTGACTGATACTATACTACAGGACACCTTTAAACTTTATATATGGTAGAATAAAATCTTGGTAGCTTAAAATAAGGACAGAATTGGACAAAGAACTTTTAGACTTACAAAAAAAACATAGACAAGATAAAAATGGACGCAAAACCAAATAAAGTAGCACATAACGAAATTACTAAGTTAAATCAAAAATACTTAGAAGTTCTGAATCATAAGGTAGCCATAAACCTGGAAAAACTGTGATTACAATCTTATGCTGTAAACCCCAAATAGCTACATAAAATAGTGGTAAGATCCAAAAATAAACAATCAAAATCTTATTAATGAGATTAAATATAAAAGTGATGGTTCAGTTAAGAGTACATCTAACTTAATGGGCAAATTAAAAGTGTTAAAAACCACTATAAAGATATAAATAATACACACCACTTTTGGAGACATATAATGTAATAAATACTTTTATTCAAGAAAATATAACTACAGCAAGAGGTTCTGCCATTCGATTCTCGGCTGGAGCGTCTTCTGTGTAGAGTCTGCATGTCCTCCCCGCAGTCGAGTGGCATTTGAAAGACATGCGTGAATGGATGTGCCTTCGTTAAAGGTTGGGCATTGGGCTGGCACCACAGCACCATAAAAATCGACTGCCAATCATTAGCGGACCAGAGTTCTGCTGTGGTGATCCCTAACCGAGAAAAGCCGAAAGAAAAACAACATTCAAGAAAACATAATTAATAAGGTGTAAATTCAACAAAATAACATATTAAATAAACAACACTAACAGAAGTGAAAGAGCAAATAAAAAATTTAAAAGATAATAAAGCTCCAAGACTGGATGGAATAATTCCTGAACTATATAAGATTTTTCCTGAATATATAATAAAGAAAATGATGAGTGTCTTTACTATGGTTAACCAAAAATGTATAAGGTTAAGCAAAAATGTATAACAGCCCCATCGTGGAAATACTCAATTAACTCCTCCATATTAAAACAAGGTAAGGACCCCAAATCTTGTGATTCATATAGGCCAATCTTGTTACTAAACACGGATTATAAAATTTTCATGACAATATTAGCTAATAGGATAAAGAAAATGTTACCTAATCTAATACATAAGGGCTCATTCTTCATAGAAAAGTGCAAGACAACATTATTAAATGACTATCATTAATAGACATAGCATGCAAATTTAAAAAAACAACTAAGTATTGTCAGCCTAGACATAGAAAAGGCTTTTGATTCTATTAGTTGGTCTTATCTACAAAGAAACCACAGGCAAACAAACACATTGTACTGTAAACCACCAGAAAGATAAGCAAGGTGCTCCAGAACAAAAGTTTTATTTCAGTTGAGTGCTTTCATCTGTTACATGAACTAGACTTCATCAAAACAACATCAATTAATTACACTTTCCTTATGTGCCCTCACTAATCAATCAATTAATCACATTTCATTACACCATTACATTTAAAAACACACATCCTAACTTTAATATAAAATAGTAAAAATATTGTATAGTGTTTGTTTAAAAGTACAAATATATAAATATCTAAATTAATATAATTACATTTAATATTTATAAAAAGCAACCATGCCTTTTCATTTTTAATATACTCAGTATACTAGTGCATTCATTTAAACCTGGAAAAACAGTGGCATTTAAACTCAACTGCCAATGTAACTCACATGCCTCCAACTGTTCTGGTGTCACCCTGGCCTGTACATCATTTGGCCTGTACATCATTAGTTACTTGCTGAATCACTAAAATTTGAAACTTATGACCACTATATCTCTCAATGTGTCTACTTATTGCACTTGCTTTCTCCATTTTAGCAATGAAAGATGTGCATACATATATTCTGGTTTTAAAAATCCTACCGGATACATTGGTCATAAGTTTCAATTTTTAGTGATTCAACAAGTAACTAATAATGTACAGGGCAGGGTGACACCAGAACAGCTGGAGGCATGTGAGCTATGTTGGCAATTGAGGCTAAATGCCACAGTTTTCCCAGGTTTAAATGAATGCATGACATGATTGCTTTTTATAAATATTAAACTTTATTATTATATTAATTCATTTAGATATTTATATATTTGTACTTTTAAACAAACACTATACAATATTTTTACTATTTTATATTAAAGTTAAGTGATGTGTTTTTAAATGTAATGGTGTAATGAAATGTGATTGATTGACTGGCGAGGGTACATAAGGGAAATGTAATTAACTGATGTTGTTCTGATGGTCTAGTTGATGTAACAGATGAAAGTGCTCAACTGAAATAAAACTTTTATTCTGGAGTACAATTTATCTACAAAGAATACTGATTAGTTTTGAATTCTCCTCAGATTTTGTCAACTTATTAATGAAAATTTATAGTGGGGCACAACCTTATGTGAAAATCGGATCATGTGTATCCTTCACCACTAGAAATCCTCCAGGGAACTAGATAAGGTTGTCCTTTGTCACCATTATTGTTTGCTCTTTCAATGGAACCTTTTGCTACATATATCAGAAACAAGCAAAATATAAAAGGCTTTCAAATTAATAAGGACTATTGTCCTAAGATACAATTATTTGCTGATGATATGTTGTTAAAGTTGGGTGATATTGATGGTTCTTTGCATGATGTTATAAATACCTTAAGCAAGTTTGAAAGAATTTCAAGGCTTAAATTTAATCATAAAAAATCCAAAACATTACTAATTAACAAAAAGATCAACAAAAACCTAAAACAGAATTGCCCGTTTAATTGTGAGAATGATGTATTAGAATATTTGAGTGTCAGTATAACGAGTACATGGAAAGAGTCTGTTAAACTAAATTACAATAATTTAATAACCACTATGAGTGAACTAATCAAAAAATGAAATAAAATGTGCTTCACAATGGAGGATAGGCTCTCCAATTAAAATGATAATTTTACCTAACATTTTGTTTTATATACAGTCATTGATACTATCCCCTCCCAAAAACTTATTTAAAAAATTAGATTCCGTGCTACTTAAATTTTTATGGTTCCCCTTAAAACCTAGAATTGTATATAAATGGCACATCGGAGCTTGGAACGGTAATGGGATAGCATTCCCCAGCTTAGATCTTTACTCCAAATCAGTTATAATTAATGTAGTATTACATTGGATCACACCTACCTATACATCTGGCTGGAAAATAATACATGAATCTGATGTCAGAACTATAGAAAATCAATTTAAGGAACAATATGGAATAAGTAGAGCTCATTAGCTTTTACGTGAATTTTGTTTATTTAATAAGAACTTTGATCATTTTTCTTATGGCATTAATCAAATATTTAATAACTTTAAAAATATAACTGATTGTAATTACATTAAACAATTTCTATTTCTTATATTCCCTATAGCATACTCCCGATTGCCTAGATTCTTTCAACATTAATGTGGTGCAAACATTAAAGGAAAATAACTTGATATTCTGGTATCAGTTTATTGAAAATAAGAGTATTAAACCACTAAACTCTCTTTTATGTAGTTTTGACAACAGTCAAGACTGTTGTTTATACACTCATGACAGTTTATAGAAAACAAAATGAGAGTATTAATCAACCTAGAGACTGAATATATACCTAGTTTGATTCATCTTTTTATTGGGTGTCTTGAAAAGACAGATAATCAAAAATTAAGTATCTCACCTATCTAAGATACTAAGAGAAGACATACTAAAGTTTGACTCAGATTTTTGGAATTACTAAAGATTAATGGAGAACAAATATCTGATAAAACCAAAAAATTATTGAATTCTACATATTGTACCTCTTCTTCATTATATTGGAGATTGTATACATGGAAATTTATGAACAGGAGTTTCTATACTCCACATAAAATAAATCTTATACTCAAAAACAGTGAAAGTAAATGTTGGAAATGTGATGAATTACTAGAGGCCAACTGGGTTTACATGCTCATTGAATGTAGAAAAGTTGTTCAATACTGGAAAGACTTAAGATATTTTGTAAATGCTTTATGGTCAGATAACTGTCATATTTCTAACTCATTAATCCTATTCAATGTTCCTATACCTAATGTAATACCTAAATCTCAGATTCAGGTACTCTGGTCAATTCTTGCAATTGCCAGAAAAGTTTACTTTGAACTGGAAAAGTAAACAAGATTTGATATTTAAAGATTTTATTAATTTAGCAAAAGTTGTTTGTAAAAAAAGAACTGCAAACCATTTGTTATAGAACTCACAATATTCCTCATAAAAATAGCATGGCAAAATTTGGAAAACCTTTTCAACAAATACTGATAACTTCTCATGGATAAAATGATGATTTATCATGGATAAATGCAAATATTGTAAATAGTGTTGTTATTGTTTTATTGTATTTGTCATATGTATATTTGCATATGTTTATAATGAAAACAAAATAAAAATGTTTTTGAGTAGAAAAGAGATGCCCAAAAGGGATCAAAACCCTTTCACCCATGTCAGATGAAGAGTGGACAAGTCAGGATGGATAAAAGACCCCCCCCTCCCCATCTTGTGTGAGAAGATCCACCCAGTGAGGTGACGTGTGGTGACTGTCCCAGACAAGTGAGAAAAAAGGAGGAACTATTGCTGTCAGGGCCAAAAGGTAGTCACTAGCAAGATTTTGGAAGAGTCCTGCTTGATTTTGTGCAGGACTCATGATAGCAGAAGAAGGGGAGGGAAGGTGTACAGAAACATCACCTTCCAGGGAAAAGACAGCGCATCCACTTTCCAAGCCTGAGGTTTAGGGGCTCTGGAGTAGAATACAGGAAGTTCTGTTCAGAGGGAAAACAAAGGTCTACCTGAAAAATGTCCACCAATGGAAAAAGTCCAGGAACACATCTCTGTGAAGCATCCCTTTCTGAGTTTGTGTACTGGACCTGCTCAAAGAGTCTACCTCAAGACTATGCTCCGAGGGAATGTAAACTGCTCGAATAGTCACTTGATATGGACAGCAAGATCCCAAATTTGAAGAGCTACTCTGCAAAGAAGACAGGACCTTGTACCTCCTTGCTTGTTGACATACCACATTACTGAGGTGATGTTTATGAAAATGTTGAAAGGCCTGGCATGAAAGAGGGAATGAAAAGCCTGACGCACTAGAAGCAGGGCCCTTATCTCCTTTATACTTATGTGGTCTGACCTCTGATGCAGATGTTAGAGACCTTGAACCCCGAGAAAGCCGAAGAAGACTCCCCATACCTTCTCTCTGAGGCATTGGGAAAGAGCTCTTGATTCAGGGCTGAAGCTTGAGAAATTCCCTGGCTATGACTGACACTAGAGGAAGAAGACACTGGGGAAAAGCAAGAAGAGATAGAGCCTTGGGAACCGGAACAGGTGCCAGCATTGGGATTGTCTGAAGCCTGTAACCAAGGGAAATATGATCCTAAGAAGTGATCAGAGCTGATTTCTGGAAGTTTATGGTAAACCCCAGACTCTAACAGGGAAATAGTAAACTGGAGTTCCTGAATCAGAGTATTGAGGGAAGAAACATGAATGAGCAGATCATCCAGATAGGTAAAGATCTAAATTCCTCTCAACCTACAAAATGCAATGACAGGAGTGAAGCATTTGGTGAACACCCTTGGGGTAGCAGAAAGGCCAAAGGGCAAAGAAAAGAACTGAGAATGCAAGGAAGAAACAGAGAAACGTAAATATTTCCAGAAAAGGGGATGGATAGGGATATGAAGATAGCCATCCGTGAGATCCAGAGAAACCAGAAAGGCCTGGAATAGAAGGGGAAAAAAGTCTGAAGACAACATTCAAAAGGAAGGCATCCTGAGAAAGGTGATGTGCTGGAAGAGGTCCGGAACTGGTCTCCAAGTGACCTCTTTTCTGGGAACCAAAAACACTCTGGAATAAAACCCCCTCCCTACCTGGCAGGAGGCACAGCTTAAAAGGTGCTCTGGACAAAAAGAGAATGGAGCACCTCTCAGGGAAAAAATAAGTTATTCCTGAGGCAGTTGAGGGATACCCAAAAATGGAGGATGGGATTTTCAAACCATGAAATATCCCTGGCGGATACAAGACAGAATCCACCCATCTACTGTGATATGTGACCAATTTGGAAAAGATAGGGAAAGGTGGAGAGATAAGGAAACCTGGCCAAGGGAAAGAGGGAGCAAACTGTCAGATGGAACCAGCCTTATCCTGAAAAGCAGGTTTCTGGGAAATAGGGGTTTGAGTAGACTTAGCAGGAGGCACAAGTCTAGAAAAATAGATTATGCACTTACCATAACATTCCATCTGTGTTGTCCATTTTCATTATTCCTCAACCATTGAGTTCAGATCCAAACCTCAGATCCAACTTGGCCGTTACTATAGCTTGTGGTCAACAAACTTTAAAGTACCTCCCTACCCATAATGCACCAATCCCTAACATACCTCAGATCTTTTTTGCTAGAGGACATATATAATAAACATTAGAATAATGTTCCTAACAAAGGAAACCAGTATCTGGTGCTCCATACAAGACACAGTGGTGTCTTAATAGCATCTCGTTCTTCCAGAAGTCCATGATGACACAGGTTGGGGGTTGGTGGCTGAGATGTTGGGGAAGAATAAAAATGGAAAACACAGATGGAATGTTATGGTAAGTAAATAACTTATTTATCTGACGCCAATTTTCATTCATTCCTCAACCATTGGGATAGAGTCTCCAGCTACCTGATAGCCAGGGTGGACTCTAAGGAAGGATGTTCCTGAGCACAGTTGAACCAAAGGCTGCTCTTCCCCTCGAGATCAGATCCAATTTATAATGAGTAATAATAGTATGTGGATTAGCCCAGCTGCACATACATCATCCATGGAATGGTTTGACAAAAATACTGCCTAGGTTGCCATAGATCTCAGAGAGTGAACTCTTAAAGGTTTTGGTAATGAAATGCTCAATTTACTATAGACAAAGGCTATGCAGTCCATAATCCACCTTGCCACTGTTACCTTTGTAACAGATTTGCCCAACTTGTTAAGTGCAAATGATATAAATAACTGATCAAATATTCTAATGTCTTTTGTTCTGTGTAAGTAGAAATGCAACTTGTCTACAAGCATCCAGGAAATATAACATGTATTCACCTTTGTTTTCACATTTTGCGAAGAAAGTGGGCAAATTAGTTAGTTGATTGATATTGAATTCTGACATTACCTAAGGAAGGAAGGAACAGTTGGTTCTTAATATCACCTTATCCTTATGGAAAATCAAATAAGGAGGTTTACAGGATAAGACTTGAAGTTCTGAAATTCTCCTGGCAGAAGTAATAGCTACTAGGAATATGGTCTTCCAAATCAGAAATTTAAGATCACATTTTCCAGCTGGTTCAAATGGGGGAATAGATTGAGGCCTGCAGAACAAGGTTCAAATCCAGTAGAGGAGTAGGATCTTTATCAGGTGGTCCAAGTAAAAAATACCTCTTAGAAAGGCCTTGCATATCTTAGTAGAAGCAAGAGCAGAATTGTCAACTTCTATATGAAAGTTAGAGTCTGCTGCCAATTGAACTTTAATGGTACAGGAGCTAGCTCCCTCATTAAAAAGTTTAATTTCTGCCAAAAACTCTAGTACACTTTGTGTAGGGGCTGAAAAGGGATCAATATGTTTTTGATGTGCCCAACAAACAAACGTCTTCCACTTACTTTTGTAGATTTTCCTAGTGGAAACTTTATGGGAAAACAAAAGTATATGATGGACAGGGGATGAGAGCATAGGTTGTCTGATTATTAAAGGAAGTGGAGAAACCACTCTGTTAGCTTGAGGTTTGAGATATCCGGATGAATCATGCCTGTTGGGTGAGACAGTAGGTCTGGAATCGGATCCAGAAACCAAGGTGGATAAAGAAGACAAGACCAAAAGAAAGGGAACCAAACCTGTTGAGGCCAATAAGGAGCAATGAGGATGACTTTGCTCTTCAACCTTACAGCTTTCTTAAGAAATTTTGGAATCAGAGGGGTTTGCTGGATAAGCATAGAGAAGAACAGAGGGCTAATTGTGGAGCAGAGCAGCCCTCTGTGATTCCCCCATTGGAGGGATTAGGGCAAAGAAGGTGCTGCACTTGTTTACGGGAGAAGCAAAAAAATTGCAGCAAAGCATTGATGGAAAATCACCTCCGTCACTTTGTTGAGAGACCACTCATGAGGTGCAAGAATGGACTTGCTCAATTTGTCTGCTATCCCGCTAGACTTCCCCTGAATGTACTTTGCTGTCAGAAAGCAGCTGGATGAGATCGCCCATTGCCACATTCTGAGGGCTTCTTGGCACAAGGAATAAGACCTGTTTCCTCCTTGTTAGCTGACTTACCAAACTACCGACATATTGTCTGTTTGGATCTCAACTGTTCCCAGAGGTAGAGCATCCTGAAAGGCTTGCAACACCAGAAGCACTACTCTCATCTCCAAAACATTTATATGCAAATTGGCCTCTTTGAGGGACCAAGTGCCTTGCACTGTTTTCCCCAGGAAGTATCCCCTCCACCCAATCTGGGATGCGTCCATGGTCACTATGGCTTTGGGTTGAGGGAGAATGAAGAGACAGCCTTTTAAAAGCTGATCCGACCTTATCCACCACCAAAGGTACTTCCTGCATGTCTGAGTGATCCGTACTTTGAACTGGCATCCTTTGATAAAGACATGACCATTTGGATGCTAGCATTCACTGAAGAATTCTCATATATCTTGCCAGAATTATGGCTGCTGACATTGACCGCAAGGCTTGAAGAATTAATTAGGCTTACATTTTGGTGATGTGAATAACTTCTGCGACATGGAATCTTAATGTTCATACTCTGTTTAGGTGAAGTGAGGCTATTGCAGATGCTGTATTGAAATTTACTCCTCAAGTGAGCTGCCACAGTTGCCATGTGGTGAGATCAAACGGCAGGGCTCAGAACTGGTAATGACTGGCTTCCAGCCAGAAGTGTAAAAAGCTTCTGGACTGCCTGTTAATTTTTATGTGGCAGTATACATCTTGAAGGTCTATTGAGCACATAAAATCATCCTTGCCTAGAAACGGCAAGATGGACTGAACTGTGATCATCCGAAACTTTCAGTGTCGAACTGAGTTGTTCAAGTTGCTGAAATCCAGAATTGGTCTCCAGTCCCCTGTTTTCTTTGGCACTAAAAGAATCTTGAGCAAGTCCCATAAGTACTCTGATACAACGGGGATGTTGAGGACATCTTGGAGCAGGATGGCTTCGGATCTGATTTGGATTTTTTGAGAGGAGGCTCCTTAGAAGATGGAGTTGAATTAACCGACTTTTTCTGGAACTTTTTTGGAGTGTACATGGAAACTAATTTACGGAGGGGGGGGTGAGCTCCACATATGGCTTCTGAAAAAGGAAGTCAGAAGTAGACCTTTTAATATTAATTTGTTTTTTCTGTCTGCTATAATTCACGGATTAAAACTCACAATGCACATTAAGGTGCTCTGGGTACAAGCAGAAGACGTAAAGGTCATGGGCGTCAGAATAAGGCAGCTTATGGACACATTTTTTACACTTTATAAATCCTTTTTCAGACATTCTAAAATAAATTTAACTAACAGTGAAAAAGATAGATAAATAGAAATTTTTTTAAAAGGGTAAAAAGGAAGAAAAAGGGAAAAAAGGATAAACAAGTACCAACAATGGTACTAAAAAATACACGGATGAGTAAAAAGGAAAGTTAAACAAAATAAAAGGGCTTTAAGGCTTACAGAAAAATATTACCAAAGGTAAAATGGAATACACAAGTATATGTATTTAAAGAAGAAATTTGGAAGAAAAGTATTAAGGAAAATTCACTTATCTCTTAATATGCTTGAGAGCAAAGCTGACTACGTCTATACCTGAAACCGGCAAACTAGATCTTAGGTATGTAAGGGGTTGGTGCATTATGGCTAGGGAGGAGCTCGAGCATTTCAAATGGCCACAAGCTATAGTAATGGCTGAGTTGGATCCAAACCCAATGGTTGAGGACTGAATGAAAACTGACATCAGATCTATTTTTTCCATTGGGTGGAGGGCAAGACTGCCTGCTTGCAAATGCAGATTCGGAGGGATAATTCCTCTGGAACTTAGGAACAGGAAAAACAAAGATATGTTTCATCTCCTGCAAGGCTTTACACTTATCCTCAAGAGACTTGAACAGTTCAGCAGCAGCACCAAAAGAGTCTTATTGTCCAAAAAAGCATCCAAAAGTTTGGCCTTAATGTCATCAGGCAAAGCCTGAAGAGAAAGCCAAGAGTAATGCCTCGTAAAAGAACCAAAGGCAGCAGCCTTGGAGGAGGCATCAGCTGCATCATAACTGTATTTGATAGAAGGAGAGGAACTTGAAAGGTACTGCCCAACAGGGAAAGGGCAGAATCCTTGGTTACATATTACATTATCGAAGTTTCAGTACTTCGAATACCATATGGTCGACACCATATGATCAAATTACTAAAACTTTGAAAATGTAATTAAAAAAAAAACAAAAACAAAACAAAAGTAACTGCTGTGAGCAGGGGGGCAAGCCCCACTGCACCCCCAATGTGGGGGATTGCGCCCCCAACACCCCCCCCCGACTTAAATATACCAACTCCAAGATCGCACTTTAATGGAGTTAAGCGCAGGAAAGGGAAGGTTTCCCTTTCCTACGCTGTAGCGCAATCTCTGAGTTGGTATATTTAAGTAGCGGCGGGTGTGGTGGGTGCAGGGGGGCTTGCCTACACCCTTTACTTTACCTTTTTTTTTTTTTTTTTTTTTAAATAAATTTTTCGGAGCATTTGAAAATGCAATTGTTCGATCATTAAATGTCGACCTTTAGTGATTCGAACAGCTGCATTCTCGATGTTCCAATAGGAACCCAGAATCATTCCCCTCAAATTCAGGAAGGTCAGAAACCACTTGAGAAAGTAGGGCCAAAACATACCTGGTCATAGGAGTCTGGTAGTTGATGACCAGAAAGGATAAGGTGGCAGCAGTATAAACCTTTTTTTTCCCATCCTCTCCATGGCCCTACTATCTTTATCTGAAGGAAGCTACGTGGTAGAGGGCAAAAACCTGGAGGGCTTCTCTAAAGAGACAGTCACTATAGAAGGATCAGCAGAAGGCATTTATAAACAAATTTACATTTGTCAGGTACCTTGTAAATTCTATCAGGTTTCTTGGGAGCAGGTGGCTGAGAGTCCAGGGCCACAGAAGCTGCTGTAAAGGTATCCAGGAGGGTACCCACAATTGGGGGAACAGTAGAAAGCTTAGGAGACTCCATCTGGAGGAGTCATAATACATTTTCTGAATATCAGAAACTTAAGAAAAACTCCCACTTAAATTACATCATGCGGGCAACAGTATAGTACAGTTTTGTACCTACCATAAATGTAGATGTCCGATAGATATGCAACTGCAGTCATAACATATGGGTTGTCCTGCCTCAGGCAGCCCTCAGTCGGTCGAATTCCAAAGTCTGGGTCCGGCGTCGGCCGGTGTCGCCTCTTCTCCGACGTCACAACGGCTGGAGTATAAAGGCATCGGCTGACGCCATCTTCTTCAGTGTTTCTTGCCCCAGATGCCAGGTGCCCTCCTAGGAAGGCTAAATTTGGTGAATGGATAAAAAAAAAAAAAAAAAAAAAAAATTCCAGACATGCACAACAGTAATAAACAGATACACCATAGGAGATACCCCCAGCTAAGAGGAATAGGGGTAGGGACCCATAAAGAAAGTTGCAGAGGGGTAGAAGGGTGGGAAAATCCGACTGCAGTTGCATATCTATCGGACATCTACATTTATGGTAGGTACAAAACTGTACTATGTCCTTCAAGAATGCAACTGCAGTCATAACATATGGGTTGAATACCATAGCCAAGCTGGGGGTGGATGGAACTAAGAGAGGGATGGTGTAGCTAAAATGCCCTGCAGGACTGCCGAAGCAAAGCCTGCTCGGGATCTGGAGTATAAGGGCAGGTTGTAGTGCTTGGTAAATGTATGCACAGAGCTCCATGTAGCAGCCTCTAAAATGTCCTTTGTTGCCACTCCTCTTAGGAAAGCTGTGGATGTGGCTATAGCTCTGGTGGAATGTGGCCTAATATTGGCTGGCACACCTTTTCCGTGGAAAGAATAGCAGAATCTGATGCAGTGTCCAATCCATTTTGAAATTGTTTGTTTGGAGATGGCTTTTCCTTGTACTCCAGCAGCATAGGCTACAAAAGGTTGGTCAGACTTTCTGGTGGCCTTAGTTCTGTCCAAGTAGTAGCGTAGTTGCCTGTGTATGTCCAAAGTATGCAGCAGTTTTTCCCCCCTATTTTGAGGATTGGGGAAGAAAGTAGGCAGGTGAATAGCTTGATTTAGAGACACCCTGGAAATAACGTTTGTCATGAATGTAGGATTGGTTCTTAGAGAAACTCTGTCCTGATGAAAAATGAGGAAGGGAGGCACTGCCATGAGTGCCTGTATCTCCGAGACTCTTCTTGCAGATGTGACTGCCAATAGAAAGACCGTTTTCCATGATAGAAATTGCATTTCTGAAGTTGCTGCTGGCTCAAAAGGAGGAAGAGTTAATTTTTCCAAAACGAAATTGAGGTCCCATGCAGGTACTGGCTGTTTTCTGGGAGGTTTGATATTCTTTATCCCTCTTAGGAACTGTCTTAGCAAAGGATGTGCAAACACTGGTGGGTCACAATTGTATTTTGCTGAGATTGCTGAGGCGTGAATCTTTATAGAAGAATATGAGAGTCCAGTATGAAACATTTCTGCCAAGTATTCTAATATCTGAGGTATACTCAGTAATGTTGTATCCTGACCCCTGTTGGCATTCCAGATGCTGAATCTCTTCCACTTGGCTGAATAGGTTTTTCTGGTGGAAGGTCTGCGTGCTTCCAGTAAGATCTCTTGAACTGTTTTGGAAAGAGAGATAGCTGGAGGAGTCATGGTAACCTCCAGGCTGTCAGATGCAATGTGTTCAGGTTTTGATGGACAGTTCTGTAATTGTGTTGTGTTAGAAGCAGGGGCCATAGGGTCAGAGGCCACGGTCTGGTCAGAGTTATGCTCAACAGTAATGGGTACCAGTGTTGCCTTGGCCAGTCTGGAGCTATCAAAATGCCTGTTGGTTGTTCTGCTTTGATCTTCAGTATCACCTTGGTCAGCAGAGGTAGAGGAGGGAATGCATAAATTTTTAGGGAATTCCAGCAGAAGGAGAGAGCATCCGTTTTCCAGGCTAGAGGATGGTGGGTCCTTGTGCAGAACTTTTCCAGGTGATGATTTAAGTGAGAAGCAAAGAGATCTACGTCCGGTCTTCCCCATGTCTTTGTTAGTTGTGAGAAAATGTGAGGATGCAGCATCCATTCGTGTGGATCCAAGAAATTTCTGCTCAGGTTGTCCGCCAGTACATTGTCCTTGCCTGGCACAAACTGGGATTGTAAATGTATCTTCAGACTCAGGGATTTTTCCCAGAGACGCAATGTTAGTCTGCAGAGGGGATAAGAATGAGTGCCTCCCTGCTTGTTTATATACCACATGACAGTGGTGTTGTCTGTCCTTATTAGCAAATGTCCTTGTTGTAGTGATTTTTCGGAAGTCTCGATTGCATGTATCACTGCCAACATCTCTTTTTGGTTTATATGCAGATGTCTTTCCTTTGGTGTCCATAGACCTTGAATGCATCTGCCCTCCATGTGCGCCCCCCATCCATGATCTGAGGCGTCTGTTGTAATCATTTGACCTGCTTGAGGTCTGTTGAAAGACATGCCTTTGTTTAACTGACTTGCTTGAGCCCACCACAAAAATTCCTTTTGCAGACATGGAATAAGTGGGATTACGTCCTCTAGGCTTTGGCTGTGTTGGGACCATAAGCTTTTTAAATACCATTGCAGCTTTCTCATATGAAGTCTTGCCAAAGGTATCAGAAGAATGCAAGATGCCATGAACCCCAGGGCCTGCAGGATTTTCCTTGCAGTCAGCTGGGAGAGTTTTGCTAGGCCTTTGAAGTACTCTGGTAACTGCTGTTGTTTTTCCTCTGTGAGGTAGGCCATTTGAGTTTCTGTGTCCAGTTTGGCTCCTAGGAAAATAATCTGTTGGGATGGCAGTAGTCTTAACTTCTGAATGTTGACTGTGTATCCCAAGGCCTGCAGTAGTTGAAAGACATAGTCCAAATTTGCTTTTAAGGTTTGTTTGTTGTCTGCTTGTATGAGGCAGTCGTCCAGGTAGGGGTATATTTGAATCCCCTGGAGTCTGCAGTGTGCCACTACTGATGCCAGGCATTTCGTGAACAGTCTGGGTGCAGTAGATAAGCCAAACGGCAATGCTGAGAATTGATAATGCTCTGTCCCTGCAAGAAATCTGAGGTATCTTCTGCAGCTTTGTCTGATTGGGACATGCAGGTATGCCTCCTTGAGGTCCAGAGTGACCAGCCAAGACCCCTTGCCCAGCATGGGAAGGAGTTGCTGCAGCGTCAGCATTTTGAACTTTGGCACAATGAGAAAAGTATTTAGAGTTGACAAGTCCAGTATAGGTCTCCATTTGTTTCCTTTTCTTGGAACAAGGAACAGTCTTGAATAAAATCCCTGTCCTTGTTCCTGAGGAGGAACCCTTTCTATTGCTTTTATACTTAACAGCTTTGAAACTTGAGTGAGTGCCTCTGCCCTCTGATGATGTGGCAGGTTTGGCATGCCTTGTCTTATTGGTAAAGTAAGAAAGTGGAATCTGTAACCCTTGTCTATTAAATCCAGAATCCAGTTGTCCTTGGTTAAGATATGCCAGTTTTTTGAGAATAAGGATAATTTTCCGCCCAAAGGTGCTTCTCTTTGAGCCTTTGTAGGCGGTATGAAAGTCAAGTCATTGTGATTGTCCTTGTGGTGCAGCTGGGCTGCCTGCGCCACTTCTTTGATTTGGAGGTTGCCATTGGCGGCCCCTGTAGGATCCTCGGTACTGCCCTCTACCTCGGGCAGGCCTGCTTTTTCCCCTTTGAAACTTGCCAGAGCCTGGGAAGGACCAATTCTTTGAAGGCCAGTTTCTGCTGAATCTGGCTGGCTGAACCTGAAGGAAATCCTTGACTGTCTGTACTGACTTAGCTTTTTCCTCAATGGATTTCAACACATCTTGTGCATTAGCACCAAAAAGCTTCTGTTTTTCCAGAGGTGCATCAAGTGACTTTACTTTAACATGGTCAGGCAAAGACTGATCTTTTAACCAAGTATGTCTACGTATCACAGCCCCAGTCATAGCTGCCCTACATGAAGCTTCCAATGCATCATAACCACACTGAAGAAAATGGTTGTTAACCTGCTGAGTGTTATGTATATGTTCCTGCAAGGCCTTTCTATCAATAGGCTCAGGAGAGGCTAACTTTTTCTGTAAATCATCCAGTAAAAAATCCTGGTACTGAAACATATGAAAAAGGCAGTGAAGTGACCTCATGGCTAGGGTGGTAGAGGTATAAACTTTTTTACCCCATCTCTCCAGGGACCTAGCTTCCCTGTCCGCTGGCAGTGGATTTTTGGCAGTGGAAGTAGCCACTCCCTTGGGGCCCTGTGAAATAGTTTCTAGATCCACAGAGTGGGCCTTATAGAGATGCTAGTGAGTGTCAGGGACCCTATAATATCTGTCTGGCTTGACAGGAGCAGGGGGGAGAGAATCAGGGTTAGCACTGGAGTCAGAGAAAACATCATCCAAAACATCCATAACTGGAGGAATAGCTAAAGGTCTGTGCTGGGGAAGCTTGAGGAAGGTACATAGCCTTTTCCTGGAATCAGAGAATTCCTGACCCTGCCATTTAAAATGTTCCCTCATAGAGTGCAGGACTTCTCCAAACAAGAAATCCTCTGGAGGGGAGGCAGAGGGAATTGATTCCTCAGCATCAGAGTCCTCGTAGGCCTGGAAGGATTCTTCTTGGGTATCAGAATGCTCAGAATCCCCAGAGGCTTCATCTGAAGAGAGGTTGTCAGCCTGCTCAGTTCTGGGCCTTTTCTCTGCAGGTGGCTGAGAACCTCTGTCAGGATGAGGCTGGGACCCCCTGATAAGAGAAATAAGATCTGCAGCAAGAGACATGATCTGTTTATCAGAAGAAGGGGCCTGAGCAGCAGGTTTAGGATGGGCCTTGGCCTGGCTGGCGGCCTTAGCACGTGCAAAGGCCTTGATGGACATGGATACAGGAGGCCTAGCAGCCCCACGTGCAGGAGTAACCTTGTCTACAGAAATGGTGTCGGGCAGATCCAGAACTTCGGTTTCCGGAGGAAAATCAACAACCGGCACCGGAGAGATCTCAGAGACCGAAGGTCATGTTAACGCTGTGTCGTCGGCCTGGAGCGGTTGAATTACCGCTTCCGAAGGGACCGAAGCACTAGAGGAGGGTTTAGGAGTTGTATTGGTGGTGGACGCGGGCCGAGGATGTCGGTCCTGATCCTTTCGTTTTTTGGCAGATTGAGTTGTCGGTTGATCGGACGGCATGATATACGCGAAAGATTCACCGAAAAAGTCTTCGGCAAATTCTGCCCGGCGCCTGAGAGTGCGCTTATTAAAGCAAGCACAGGCCGAGACGTCGTGGTCTGGGCCCAAGCAAGGAAGGCAGTAAGAATGGAAGTCCTTATGAGGTATTTGTTTACCACAAGACAAACAATTATTAACTTTCTCAATTTGTTCTGACATCGGCTGAGGCAAGAAAAAATGTTCCCCAATGGGGTACTTAGCTTTTAGATGACTTCGGTACTGAAAACACAGGAGCTGACTGACTGGTACTTGCGAACTGCTTCTGCTTCGGGCACCGTGAGGCAAGAAAGACTGAAGAAGATGGCGTCGGCCGATGCCTTTATACTCCAGCCGTTGTGACGTCGGAGAGGAGGCGACACCGGCCGACGCCGGACCCAGACTTTGGAATTTGGCCGACCGAGGGCTGCCTGAGGCAGGACAACCCATATGTTATGACTGCAGTTGCATTCTTGAAGGACATCCCCAAAGGAGAATTCCTCCAAAGGGGAGTCTGGACTAATATAATCCTCATTCTCTGAACCATAGTCCAAGGGGGAAAGGATATGAGAAGAGTAAGTCTGGAACTGTTCCACAGAATCCAGATCCTCATCTGAGGGGTCTAATTCCCTGGATCTTTTAACAACAGTGGAAGACCTGGAAGGGTAAGCACAGAGATCCCTTGAGGAAGCTTTAAAGTCATTAAAGCATTAAATAACCCCTGAGTAAAATCCTGCCATTCATGTTGTGGATCCTTAACTGCAGGGGAAATATGCTTGTTTATCGGTTTCTTTTTCTGCAGAACCTCCATATAAAACATCCTTGGAAGTTCAGACCTTTGCTGACAATAAGTGTAGTAGGGATATCCTCTCTAAGATCTGTAGAATCCCTCTTGGTCCCTCGGATATAATCAGTTGAGGTTCCCCCTCAGCATCTGGAATAGATGTTTGTAAAACCCCCAAGGATGTGCAAGAAGTCAGATCCATGCCCGGCTCTGAATGTTGTGGCAGAAGAATTCAAAGCAGCCACAGGATGAAGCTCTGGTCTTTCACTAGTAGCCTTGAAAGAGACATCTGGAGGAGGCTGGACCAGCCATATCACAGCTACGTTTTTTGGCCTTTTTCTTGGCCAACAACTGACCCTTGGATAGGAAGACGTTGCCATAGCACCTTGAGCCAACAACTTAAGATGCTGGTTTTCAAGGTAAATAGATAAAGAGGAGAGACGACTACATAGGGTCTTAGGGATCAAAACCTGGCAGAAAGAGCACTGCACATGGTTGTGGGAAGCACCCACAGAGAAAAGATACTGCTTGTGACAGTCTTTAAGGGGAATTTGCCTTCCACACTGACATTTTACCTTTTTGGATAACATGAACCCAACAGCACTAAATAAAAAATAACATTAAGGAGAAACCAAAGCGGGGCATTTATATGAAACACAGCTTGGTAACCAGCACAGCAGAAAGGTGTTCAGACCAATGTTCAATGATGGCATTCGGACTGGCAGCAAAGTTTTGTGTGTGTGTGTGTCTGTATGTCACCTTTATTCCCTACATCTTGCATGGTGAGTGTATGTGTGATGTTCAGCACCTATAAGTGCTAAAGTCATTGGTATACTGGCCAGAAGTTGGGCTATCCTTGGTAGGAGATCCCTTAGTGTAAGCAATATTGCAACAGTAATATGGAAGGACATATAATACTTATCTTTACAAAGGGGGGTAAAGAACATTAAATAATGTTATGATTACAAGGAATAAATACAGGGTGTAAGTAGTGCCACAGAATGTTTTAATGTAAGAAGTAGGTAGCTGTTTTTTATTCATGTTGGTTCAAATGATCTCACCTTGAAGGACTCGCTGACTGTTAGTTGGGAACTTACAGCCCTCTTATATAAAATAGCTTGTATATATGCTAGGAAGTATTTTTTCACAATTCACATATTTATCTATTTGCCTTTGTTCAACTGGAAGGTCTGACTGGGCACTGAACCCTCTGTGAAGGCCTGCTGTGTGTGTGTGTGTGTGGGGGGGGGGGCTCCAGAGTTATATTAAAACATGAAACAGAGTAAAAAAAACAAACAAAATAATACATGAAACAGAATTATGAAACAAGTACATATATCTGTAGCACTTATAAAGGAGAATCAGATCAGGGTGAATAAAAAGATTTTTGGGTAAATAACTACATGAAAAAATGGCCCTTTTTAAAAAGTGGAAATGTATAGAACATTCAAGCCTAATTTTGGCAACACACACACTGAATATTTGACTACCAAAGCAGAATTTTTGCCAATCAAGAAATATAACAGTTCACATAAGGAAAATTTGATTTTCCTGTGCTGGGTAATGCTAGGAGCATTATTAATAAAGTTTATTGGAAAATTTGCTACTTTCACATAAGACTGATGTTACAGTTTGTGAACCATGGTTGAATAATGACAGTAAACCAGTTCTGTTAGAGTACAAATACTTTTATTTTAACAAATAAATAAATAAATAATGTTATAATAGGAATTAAAGATAGCATTGAGATCTGTGATTATTACATGTTTGATGAGAACATCAATACTGTAGATAGTGTAACCATGACAATAAAGACAAACCTAAAACAGGTTACAATTGTTGTTGTGTAGACCACCTAAAGTCAGGTGCTGATGACCTAGGGAAAGTTATGTATTTCTTGCTTGAAACACATGAGGGAAAATAATAGTAGCTGGAGACTTAAATTTAGCAGAAAAAGACTGAAATAATATTGACTATACAACATTAGTAAGGAAATTATTTACAAAGCATGTTCAGGAACAACAGTTGTAGCAGACTGTAAACAATAACCAGGGAATGGAACATATTGGACAATGTTTGTATTCCTAAGGAGATGATTGTTACTTTGTGTCAAGTTTTACTACTTTCGATGTACACTAATCATTGGGTTATAAAGGTTAAACTACAGTTTTATGTAATTCTACCAAAGTTTAATCCAAACCAATCCACAGATTAATAACAGATGTGATGCAGTCAGTAGAAAGACTGCAGAAAAAATGAGGCAAGTTTTGAAAGAGAAATTGTATGAATGCCAAAAAAAACATTAAACATTAGTTTCTAGGTAAGCAAAGTCAGGAGGATATATTTTCACAAGAATGAGATACTTAAGATGAGAGATAAAAATACAATAAATGGAAATACTGTAGAACTACAGCTTTGAAAATTGAAAAAACTGGACAGACAAATTAAACATAATGAGAGAGAAAATCTGGAAAAAAAAAGAAAATGTATATAAAGATATTGAGCATAGTAAGAAATAATTTTACAGATAAATGAGATGTGGTAGGAGAAAAAACATACAAATCGACAAACTGTATCGAGATTCTAAAAATTATTCTCAAGCACAACTATAGATTTACAAAATCTTTTGCAAAACCCTTTTCCTCCACAAAGTGGATGATAAATTGTACTATAAGCATCCAGGCAACTTCAAATACTGAAATTAAATTAGATTATATTGAAAAAAAAACTATGCGAACTAGACCCAAAAAGCACAAGGTGCGTGTTTGTGGAGAAGAATTTGTAGTAATGACCCAGAAACACTTTGGCATAAACTTACAATACCATTATGTCTTGAAATATGCAGGAACGTCCATACAACCCAACCAAACTTTAAATATCAAAGTGCTTTCAGGCCACCACAGGGTGCTTCATCAGACAATATAAAAATGGTGAAGTGAATCACACAAGTATATACAGACAATTTGAAACATTAATTAAACAAATCATGTGACCTAAGAATCCATTTTAAACGGACATCATTAAGGCCTGTGCCTCTATATGCTTGTAATTCCAAGATCCAGTTCAACTCGAAACACTCTGCCTTATTTATATGGTCACCCCCTCTCAAATCAAAACATTTGCCAAACTAGAAATTTAAAAGTATGTTTAATATCAAAACATTTCACGTTTCGTCAATGTACTAAAAGGGTTACCCTGCTTAATATCATAAAAATGTTCCAAAATACATTCCTTGAAGGAGCGATTTGTTTTACTTACATAAAACATGAACAAATTAGCACTTTTATAGTCAGCATGAAAGCCAGAAGTGTAATATTTACCAGTATCTGAGTGGATAAAAGTGGAAGTACACAAAATAGAATTATAAGCATTACAATCATTACATTGAAAAGTACCTTTATGTTGTGAAATTATAGGGTGCTGTCTGTGCTGTCTTACTTGTGGATGATGTATTTCTTGTGTGGTCAGGTTCTCTAGAATTATTACATCAGTGCATTAAATATTTATATACTACCTCCTCTTTTCCAAAATTTACTTTTAAATATTCTTACCTATCTATTGAGTTTTTGGATGTATTGGCATTTAAGCATAATGAAGGCTGATTTAATACAACTTTATAAAAGAAAACATGTAAGAAGAACACTTTTTTTCCATATATCTAGTATGTATCCCTGTTTGTATATAGAATTCTTTTAGGGCAGCAAGGCAGAATGATGATGATGATGGAATGATTTCCATAGTTTTTAATGACATGAGTGATGACTTTCTGAATACAGGTTATAAATCAGAAGATAGTTATATTTCTGAAGTTATGTCTTGTTGAAACACTATAGTTAAGCTATACTTCTTTAGCATTTGTTTAAAGGCGATGAGGTATTTGGAGATGTGAATCATACTAACTTACTCCAGTAATGTTAATAAGACTTGTAATATTGTAAGGAGGAACTGGTCTATATTTATGGTAAATGATGAGTTTAAGAGAATATTGCCTTTGCCTAAGTGATTCTCCCTGCTTAATTTCCTAACTAATGTTATGTTCTTCTACATATATAAATTCAACCATATATTTTGTCTTTATTCAAGTGTTTAAAGTCTTGTTCTATTTGACACCATGTATATATTTTTGTTTTTACATTTTTATCCTGTAAATGTGTTGACACTCGTTTTTTTTTTTTTTTTGTCAATTTTGTTTATAATTTCTATTACTTGTGATAATTTGTATATAAGTTTAGACTGGAGCTTTTCTCCCCGAGCCTCTGCTGAAAATAGGCACTGTCCCAGTCAGACCATCCCAGTAAACAAATGTAAAATAAACAAAATAAATATTGGGTAATGAACCAAAGTTCTCCTTCAAAAATGATAGATCTCTTAAACAGTTATGCTACAGACATCATACGCAACACACACACTATAACTTCACAATGTAAAGGTACTTTTCTATGTAATGATTGTAATGCTTGTAATTCTGTTCTGTGTACATCCATTTTTATCAACCCAGATACTAGTAAATGTTATACTTTCGGCTTTAATGCAGTCCCAAAAAGTACTAATTTGATTTGTTTAGCAATATGCGCTATTTGCTCCTGTTTTTATGCTTGTAAAACAAATCTCTCCTTCAAGGGACATATTTTAGAATATTTATACGATATTAAGAGTAAACCTTTTATAAGTTCATTAGCAAAATGTGAAATGTTTTGATGTTTAACATACTTTTAAATTTCTCGTTTTATAACTGTTAATGTTTTGATTTGAGAGGGGTCGATCATGTAAATAAGATAGTGTTCTAAGTTGGGCCTTAATGATGTATCCCTTTCAAACCAATTCTTAGGCCAAGTTTTTTTGCTTCATTAATGATTTGAATTGTCTATATACATGTGTGATTCACACCACTATTTTTATATGGTCTGAGGAAGCGTCCTGTGTTAGCCTGAAAGCGCTTATCTTTTGTAATTAAAGTTTTTATATTTTATTTTTGGTTGTGCTGGATGGTCTTTCCTATAGATTTCTACTTTTTTGATTCATGTTTAGCCATCCTTTACTTGCTGTGGTCATAATTTTAGTACCATTATATGTATTATTCAGTAGATCATTTAAGTATGGGGAGATTCCTCAAGACTGAGGCATGCGCTAGTTAAACACATCTTTAAGAGACAGGGGAATTGGTCATACAGACCAATAAGTTTACTTTCTTGTCACAGAAAAATAACAGAGAAGATTATTTTGAATAAAATATTGTCAGGGTTATTTTGGATACATTATTAGAAGTGGAAAGGTTGGGACTTGAAACCATATATCAAACTGCATATATTGAAACTATATCTACAACTACCTGTAACATAATGATCTATAATATAAATGAAAAAAGTGATGTGATGTAATTTATAGAGACTTAATTTCAGGCTTTGATAGGGTCTTATTCAAAACACTGATCAATAAATTAGAACTAGACATTAATGTAATCTTGATAAGATGGATAGTTGCATGGCACAAACCATACAGCAATTGAACAGGTGCAATTCTAGGTTACAATGTGTCACACAGCATTCTGTCCTAGGCCCATACTTCTTTAGGTTGGATCAGACTTATCTTTTTTGTCTCCGATATTCTGTTAATCTGTATGCAGATGACTTGAAAATGTGTAAACTATTTACATATGTAACAGCATGCAAAATATACATGTTTATTTCATAACTGTCTGCTTTATTCATTATCACTTTGAACGTAATGCTCCTAGTGTTACTTGAGCATTATTTGTTTTGTAAGTACTACTGTAAATAGTTCTCATAGAGATTTGTATGTAATGCTGCTAAATGTTACCAAACTATTCTGTATGTTGTATATGTACTACTGTTATTTCTCATGGGAGTTTTTATTTTTCTGGGACTCCAATGAAAAGGGGCTTGTTTGCCCAGTCAGATTTTCCTGGTAAACAAATGGAAATAAACAATAAATAAAATAAATGTCTGCAAAATAACTTGATTAAATTAACCATGTGGGCACAGCAGAATATGTTAATTCATCAAAAACTAAGCCTATGAGGTTTGGGAGACACAGACTGAAAAGTGAATATTTAATTCAGCAAACACTGATTGAAACTGTGGACTCATTTAAGGACCTGGATATATGGGTAGACCCAGTTTTGAGTTTTTCTGATTATAACACATTGGTTACTGTATGAAAAGATTCATGAAGTCCAAGAAACCAGAAAAGATGAACTTATTGTTTGTAAGTTACATTAGATCCAAACTAGAGTATGGAATCATAACACTGAAACCTTGTAATAAAACTAATATGAGTAAATGGGAAAGAATAGAGCAGGCATATGCCAAGGGTATTTATGGATGCAAAACTTTAAGTTGGATTTATCAAGCAGCAGTAAGAACAAGAAAACCTGTACAGGAGATTATACAGGAATGATACATGCATTAATTGGCTGGCTGAAAAAGTAGTTGATGCATGGGCTAGACTACCAAATTATATTAAAGCAAGCACTAGTTTATCTGTTTTAAGAATAACAGACACTCATTAAATGACTGCTTTGGCAAGCTAGAAAAGCATTATTGCCCTGTGCCTGAAATGTCTGTAAGTGTGTAAGTATGTACCATATTGAGGTAACATCCTAGTATGGTGAAAGGAATAGGCCAAGTCTGAGTGCGGAAAACATTATAGCGGGCAGACATGGGAACAAGAAGCACACAGAAAAATACCCATGGATTTGAATTTAGTAGTATACCTGGATGGCTTGCAAGTAGTGGAAAAATGGGAAATGAATACCGAAGTAGCTTAAGTTAAGTACAGCAAAGACTGCAAAACTGTGCAATGAGTTAAACAAAATCAAAATGTGACTTCAGTAAACGATATATGGAATTTTCTGGACATGCTGTGATCAAAATAGTAAGATGTCTGTAGAGAAGGCAAAAGTTATCCATAACATACTTCTACCATGTGTTAAAGAGTTATATTCACTCCTTGGCTTTATTATAAAATGTTTATGCCAAACCAAAGCACATTGTTAGTACTGCGATATAGGTTGCTGAAAGATTAGTATTGGAAAAGCTTTAAGCAAAATGTTTTCAAAAAATATGCAGAATTTGGATTTATAAAAAGGTGACGGTAGAACACAATCAGGCAACCAGTATCATTTGTTTGTGGTGCCTTAGTTATGACATAGGTGCAGTAGGTTATATCTTCAGGGAATGAAAGACAAACTGCTAATGCATCAAGAACTATTTATCCTTTGGAGCCAACAGTATTCTCAAATCGAGTAAGTAGCATTTTACTTTTTTTTGTAGTAAACTACATCAATAGTTCTGTAGAAGAAATGTTGATTACCGACAAACTTTTAACACTTGGTGAGCACAACTGTTTGTCTACCATGGCAGCAGCATAACAGAGATGGAGTAAAACAGTGTTAGCCTAGAATTATCAGAGTGCAGTTTCCAAAAATTATAACAATGCTGATGGTCTCTCTAAAAGTCCTTAATTATCTTTTTTTGGCCTTCGTGCCTGATGACTATTCAAGCCACCACCACAACCACTATTACTCTTTTATTAACTTGGTAACAGCATGGCTTTGGCATGGCTGACAACATGGCAGAGAACAATCAAGTTTTCTTTTATGCTAAGGTACCATTTGTGCATACCCATTGATGTCCAAGAGAAGAAGTGCTGTCACAAAAGATGTCATTTACTTCCTTGAGTGACATAAATCTCAAAGTCCTTGCCTCACTTGCAGCAAGTGCCTCCAAATGATTTCTGGTTCTATAAAGAAACCTATCATGGAACTTGAACCTTGGGCAAGTGTAAATGCCTTGTCATTAGTCTCTCTCAGCCCAACAGCACCATCAGCACCCAAGCCTCTAACTCAATCTCATGGTCTACAGGCATCAAGCAGTCCTCAAACCAGCATTATGGTGGATGAGGTAAGCTAAAACAGCACACTGCTTTGTGCACTTTTGGTTTTGGAGACTGCAGCCCTCAGTTGAGTGTACTAGAGTTCTGAGGTTCATAGAAGGTTACTAGGCTAATGGCCCTAGAGCCCTTACATGCCTAGCCATATTTATCCAGAGTTGTCCCAATTGGTGGTGGTTAGGTGACAGAAGTTCACAGAACTAAGGGTCTATGGTAGTTAATATCAACTTCTTCTGTACAGGAGGGGACATGGCTGCCACCCCATGAGTGAACTTGTGGTCACCCATCCATTTTCTAGGTTGCGTTTGAAGAAGGCCAAGGAGGGGGTCCTGTGTCACGTGAATTGGAAGCTTGTTCCAAAGAAGTGGCAGTCTCTGGGAGATGTCCCTCTCTCTCCAGCATGACTTGTTCGTGAACAGGCTAGGATAAGATCCCTGGAGTGAATGACTCTCGTGCAGTTTGATTTACAAATGTGTAGCGTTTCCATCATGGCTGGTTTACAGTCTGTCCTGTAAGCCAGGCACAGGTCACCCCTTAGCAACTTGTAGGAGACAGAATACAGTGACAGGGCTTTCAGTCTTTCCGTGTAAGACTTGTTTTGTGTACCCAGTAATTTTGTTGGTGAGAACCCTCTGTGGTCTCTCCAGTTGTTGCAGGTGTCTTGTGAAGTACAATGTAAAGGCAGCATTATACTCAATTACTGGTATGATGAGGGCAGAATATAATGGAACTATAACATCCTTAGATCTAAATGCGATGCCTTTACTTATAAGATGTGCAGCATATAAGGATTTCATTACTACTGTGGATATGTGGTGGTTGAAGTTCAGATTGCTATCAATCTGAGTACCCAGATCATGTATCACTGGGTCTACACTGGGGGTGGGGTGGGGTGCTGTCTATAATGTAAGTAGCAGAGATGTCAGCTTTTCGAAAGGAAATAATAATGCATTTTGTTTTTTTTTTGCATTTAGCTTCAAAATATGACATTGGCACCAATCGTGTGTCCTTGTTAACCCTGTCTGCAGTATATTAACATTGTTGGGGGACTCAGTGATTGCTCTCAATTTGCAATCATTGGCAAACTTATTCAGCCACAGGCCATCCAAGTTTGGAATGTATTTCTCAGAAGTCCAGGCAAACAGTAAGGGCTCAGCATAGAACCCTGTGGTACGCCACTGGTTAGTCTTTTGCTAGAGGTGAAATCAACCATTTTGACAGTGTGTGTCCTGTCGGTGAGCCAGTTGGCTACCCATCTGGCAATGTAGGGTTTAATTTCAAATTGGGAGAGTTTCTCTATAATATCTGAATGGGGGATTGTGTCAAATGATTTGGCTAGATCAACATGGGAGGTATGCACTGTCTTTTCCTTGTCAAGGGCCTTGGTTACTTTCTCAAAGAAGTCAACCATGTTTAACAGGCATGATCTACCTTTAAAGAATCCAAACTGGATTGAGTGCAGAGTTTGGAGATTAACTATGTCCTTGTTAAGGTCCATAATGATTCTTTCCATGGCCTTGCAGATGAGGCTAGTCAAGCTTATGGGTCTACAATTCCCAGGGTCGGTCAACGATCCCCCTTTGTGCACAGGGATTACTGTTACTATCCTTCATTCCACTGGAACATAGTCAGTTGACAGGCCATAATTAAACAGGGATCCAAGTGGGTCTGTTAGGTCATGTTTTATGTTGTTTAAAAGAGAGCCTGGGATGTTGTCTAGTTCCATTGATACAGTGTTTTTGGCCATGCAGAGCACCAAGATGACCTTCTCTCTTGACATACTATGCTGAGGAATAGTGGCAGGTATACTCTGGGGGATGACTAAAGAGGGCAGAAGGGTGAAGTTTGATCCAAATCTATCAGCTAGCAAGTTGGCTATTACCTCTGGTTGAGTATGGGTAGTGCCAAACACAACCAGTTCAGCACATAACTGGGTATTCCCCTTTGGATTTCTGACGTAGTTAAATGCCTTGTGATTATCCTTAGCTAGGGAGGCTATTTTTGCTTCATAGTTAGCTTTGGAGGACTTGGCAGGATCTCTAATTTGTTTATGCTAGAGAGGGATTTCTTCCCCCGTTGAGCAATTTCCCTCTTGCTCTTGGACACTAGTTTCTTTCTCTTGTTGCATAGCCTGGTTATACTAGGGGTCCTCCAGGGTGGCTGATTCTAATCCAGTCAGGTACAGCTGTTTCTATACAACTGCTTAAGTGGTTATAGGTTCATAGGTGGTTACTAGGCTATTGACCTGAAGGTTGTTATAAGCCTAGGCATGTGTACCCAGTATAATACTAGAGAAACCCAATATAAAGACCATGCCTAAACTCAAGAACTTAGTTAGCAATGACTGCCCATATCTAGGAGGGTCATAGGTGAAATCCCCGGAAAGAATTTACCGTTTCCCATCCAGGCTATGCTTAAACAGGGTCATAGAGGGGCTCTGTTTGATGTGAACTGGTAGCCTGTTCCAGAGGTGTAGGAACCTCTGAGAGACATATCTGTCTCTCCTGCAGGTCCTATTTATGTCGAAGGACAGGTTAAGTTCCCTGGAGCGGGTGACCCTTTTCCCATTTGATTTGTGGATGTGCAGCATTTCCATTAGGTTTGGGTCCAAAATTGCTATGTAAGCCAGGCACAAGTCTCCTTTAAGTTGTCTGTATGCTACAGAGTACAGTGACAGTGTCTTCAGTCTGTCAATGTATGACATGTGCTGGAGACCCTGAATTTTCTTGGTTAGAAATCTCTGAGATCTCTAAAGTAGCTGCAGGTGCCTGGGAAGGTACATACAAAAGGGAGCACTGTACTCAACTACTGGCCTGATGAGGACTGAGTACATGGGGGTTATGACCTATTTTGCTCTTGAGGCAATGCCTTTGCTAACGAGGTGTGTAATATAGAATGCCTTCCTTACCACAGTAGACACATGATGGTCAAATTTAGGCTGCAGTCAACTTGCGTTCCCAAGTCTCTCACTACTGAGTTGTTACTTAGGATATTATTATTTATATGATAGTCTGCGGGTGTATCGTTTTTACCAAAGGGGATGATGATGCACTTTTTAGCATTGAGTCTGAGTCCATGGCTTTGGCACCAATCATTGGTTTGTGTAAGTCCCTCTTGAAGTATACTCGCATCGTTTGGAGATTCAATGACTACACCTAATTTTCAGTCATCTGCAAGCTTAGTCAGCCACAGTCCCTCTGTTTTGGCCTGAACTTCTGAGAAGTACATTCCAAACAATAGGGGGCCCAGCACTCACCCCCATGGAACCCCACTACTTACAGGTCTGTTGTTTGAGGTAAAGTCCCCAAATTTGACTGAGTGTGATCTGTTGGTGAGCCAGTTAGCAACCTGCCTGAGAACATAACGGTTGATATTAAACTGGAGAGTTTATCAATGATGCCTGAATGTGGGATTGTGTTGAAGGCCTTGGCTAAGTCAAGGTGAGCTGTATGTATAGATTTGCCTTCATCTATGGCTCTGGTGACATTTTTGAAGTTGTCCACCAGGTTTACCAGGCATGACCTGCTTTTGACAAAACCAAACTGTGTCGGATCAAGGTATTGGGATCACCTATATCCTTATTTATAAGGTCCATGATGATTTATTCCATGGCCTTACTGATAAGGTTGATTAAGCTTATGGGTCTGTAGTTTCCAGGGTCTGTTGCTGTACTTCCTTTATGAAGGGGGCTGATGGTTGCTGTTTTCCATTCAGCAGGAACAAAACCTGTACTCAGACTGTAGTTGAAGAGGGTACCTATTAGAGCTGTTAACTCATGTTTTAGACCTTTTAAACCACAACCTGGGAAGCCATCCAGTCCTATAGAGGCTGTGTTTTTGGCTTTAGAGAGCACATTAATGACTTGCTCTTTGGAGATGAAAGATGGGGGAGATGCAGAGGGAATGCTTTGTGAAATATATGGAGGGGGCGGGGTGAAATTTTTGCCAAACCTGTCAGCTAATAGGTTAGCTATTTCAGCAGGATCAGTGGGTGTGATGCCATACATAGCTAGTCCAGCACACATCTGGGTACTACCTTTTTGTTTACGGATATAGCTGAAGAATGCCTTATGGTTATCCTTAGCTATGGTTGCTAATTTTTTTTCGAAGTTGCCCTTAGAGGATTTTACAAGTTGTCTTGTTTGTTTGTTCAAGCAGAGGCCGGTGTTCTTCCAGTGCTGGGGTCTCTCTTTTTTATTCTTAGACAGCAACTTCTTCCTCTTGTTATAAAACTTATTAATGCTAGATGTCCACCAGGGAAGCTTGTTTTTTTCTTGAGGATCTTGTTTTGATTCTATCAAGTACAGCTGTGTCAATATATTTGTGTAAGTGTTTCTACAGGGCATTTGTGTATATTTTAGTATAGTTGTCAAAGCCATCTGGGAACGGGAGCGTGGAAGTTATTTATGCCATCCCTTAAGACAGTATAATTAGCTTTGGTGAAAATGTTTAGCCTGATTTCTCCTCAAGTGTTACAGCTACTTCAAATGTGACTGATTTGTGATCAGATTTAACCAGTGATGGTCCTATACTTGTGGTGGTGCAACGGTCACCCATGCTGGTAAGGACCAGGTCAAAAGTATTTGAGCCCCTTGTGGGATTGCATACAATTTGTTCCTGGCATTAGTGTTAAAGTCCAGGAACCTTTGTGTGAGCATGTTGCTACTCATGTAAGTTGAGGGATAGTTAAAACTCGCCCGTGACTACAGTGTTTGGTTGTAATTTGAATCAAGTAGGTCCAAATAAGCAGGGTGGGTATCCTGGTTCATTGAAGAAGGCCTATAGCTAATGATGACCTGAAGGGAGGGGGGTCTTATCCACAGTTATATGAACTTGGAGTAACTCCATGGAGTTTTCCTCTCTGACCAGTCTAGAGGTGTACTTATGTTTGAGTAAAGATAAATATTCCTCCTCCTTTGGTTCTTACACAATCATTTTGCAGTCTGAAACTGTGGAAGGCATTGTAGCCTTGCAAAGACGGTGTACTCTCTGCATCCATAAACCTATTCTTTGTGACTGCACAGCCGTCAAACATCCTCCAAGATGAGGAGGGCTTCCAGAGAGTGCAGTTTCTGATTTAAACTCCTAGAGTTTAACAGCATAACCCTTAATTTAGTTGTGAGTGATATTTTCATGTCAGACATTTTGCTCTTTGAGACCTTGCCTAAAAAAAGACTCTATGGGGGAGGCAAGTGCCTTAGCCAGTAACTGAGAATCTAGAGGTGACAGGTGAAGACCATCTCTGGCAAAGCAGCATGGTCTACCAACCATGTCACCCAGGCTGACAGGAACCTGACCCACTTAGAATGACACCAGAAACTAAGCCAATTGTTGAAGCCACTCATTTTTATACAGCACACTGGTATACACCTCTGCATAGAAGTCCATGTTATCTACATTTGAGGGGGTCTTTGAAACTTCTTATGCCATCACTTAGTAGGAGGTAATTTGTCTGTGAAAAATTCTTAAGTGTTTTTGAGATTGATGAGGTATCTGGTGTTATAATTACATCGAATGAGACTGATTTACTGTTCGATCTTACCAGGGGGGACATCACACAGGTGGCGGAGGCGAGGGAGGTACGAGGGAGTAGGACTGACAGTGCTCTCCTATGTTATGAGTACTATGTCTAGGCCATTTGAGCCTTTTGTGGGTGTGCTGACTAGATGTTCCAGAACGTTTCCATTGACAAAGTCCAATAACCTCTGAGTTAAGCATGTTTGTGGTCATGTATGTTTCCCACTCGATGGTAGGTGTTGGGCTGTATAGCAAGTGACTCCAGTAAGTGTATGTATGCAGTATGCTTTTCCTTTTTCATTGTGGGGACCTATAGTTAGCTATTACATGGTAGGAGGGTTTGCCAATAATTAACTGGACATGGAGTAGCTCAAGAGAGTCATACTGTTTGACCAGTCTCAAGGTCTACTTATCCTTAATAAAGATGGATACACCTCTTTCTTTGCATCTTTCACACTCAGACTGTGGTCAAAATGTATGGAAGGCATTGCAGACCTGCATGACCAGGGTGCTTTCCGCACCTTTGAACCATGTCTCTGTGACTGCATAGATGCCAGCATCTTACAAAGTGAGGATTGCTTCTACGGAGTGCAGTTTCTTGTTTAGACTCAGATTTAGGCAGCAATACCTTCACTTTATCTAGGGAGAACTTTATGTTGGTTATTTTGACATTGCCTAAAAAAGGTACAATAGATGTGGCTAATGCCTTTGCCAGTATCCAAAAGCCTAGAGGGGATAGGTGCAGACCATCACTGGCAAAGCAACACGGCCTGTCAACCATGTCTTCCCAGGTTGATAGATATTGGATCTCCTTGGACTGCCACCAGAAACTAAGGCAATTGTTAAAGTCAATCATTTTTTTGTTTGCATTATGGCATCATCCTTAGAGAAGGTAGAATGTTGCTTAAGGCTAGGTTTTACCTGCCTGTGACACAATCTGAGAGCTCAGTCATGTCTCTCTACATATAGTCCAGTGAGGTATGTTTCAAGTCATTCATGCCCACATGGACTATGATGGAGTCAAACCGGCACTTGTGGTTGAGTGACTCGGATGACTTGATTAATCCTGGCACCTGACAGGCAGCTAACTGTAACCCACTCCATGTCCAGCCTAGTGAGAGGAACATGTCATCCACAACCAGTGCATTAGGTTTTGTGGTGTTAAGCCTTACGGTTTATTTGTTGAGACACTGGTGTGTGTTTTATGTGTTGAGGTTGTTTTTTGCATTGTCATGTACATAAGTGGTTTCCATTTGGGAAGCCTCTGATCTTTTATATTACTAGCCAGTACCTCCACATATGTGGGTTTATGTGTCGTGTCCTTATTTAGTGTGGGAAGTGTGCGTGTACTGACTTGTTTCACATTTAATTTATCCTAATGTCATTCTCAAAAAGAACTTGTTTCTTTCAGGAGTAAGTGGTTGTCAGCATACGTGAGACAACTGCTACATTGCCTCAGGATGGCAATGTCCATCAGGCTAGCCAGAGAGAGGATGGGAAACTGCCTGTCCATGACAGCAGGTCCTTACTGTATGTTTTATTAGAGAAGGGAATGGGTTAATTTGATAGGACTGTGCTGGTTGCACAGAGATTAAAGAAAGGCCTATACTTTGTGAAGGCTAAGATCGCTATAAGGCAATACTGCTCAATGTGCAACTGATCTGCTCCTAGAGCAGCAGAAAAGCTTGGAAAGGAGTCAATGGTAGCTGATTAGGGAAAAACTGAGCTTTTAGGCTTTTGCGTCTATACAGGGCACTGCTAACTGTGGCTGAGTGGAGAGCAGCACCATGCAAACATGAGGCTTAAATATGAGCAAAGAGAAACAAGTTTTAAACTAACTACCCATCATAAAAGTATCTGCATCATCTGTCTCTACATTCCTCCAGGCAACAATACTAATACTCAAGAAGACATCCTATCCTGGACTTCCTCTAATATTAATCTAGAAACCTTCATTTTAGGTGATGTAAATATTGATTGGAGTAAAATCTCAAACCCAAATCCCTCAATAACCATCAACCTATTTAATTTCTCCCAACTCATTAACTCCACTACCAGACCAAACAAAGCTAATCCTCCTGGCTCCATACTTGATTGGATTCTCGTATCTCATCCAAACAAAGTTATAAAATCTGACACCTCTCCAGACCCTCTAGGAGACCACCTCCCTGCCTATGCCATACGAGCTACTTCCCCCCCCACTCCCACCACTACACTCACACTCGTAACCTCTCTAACTTCAACCCTACTTCCTTCTCTGAGTCGCTTAAACTCATCAACTGGAACCATTTAAAACTACTACCACTAGATGAAGCCGTCCACTATTTCAATTCAACATTTTTAACAGTCCTTAACTCTCTAGCCCCAACTAGAATTATAAGACTTAAAGCAAAAACCTCCCCTTGGCTCACCAAAGATACAAAAAAGTTAATGCTCCTAAGAGATAAAACCTGGAAAACCTACCATAAACACAAACAACCTGAAATACTCCTTAAGTACATGCAGTTAAGACATCTTACCAAGAAACAAATCATTAAAGATAAAAAATCTTACTACATCCAACTTCAAGAAAACCATGCTAGAAACCCCAAACAATTCTGGAATTCCATCAATTCATTCATCAGACATGCTAGAAACCCCAAACAATTCTGGAATTCCATCAATTCACTCCTCAGACCTGGTACTAAAAATAACCCCTGTCCAGACACCAGCATAACCGACCTTGAAATAGCCTCACTATTTAATTCCTTCTTCACCTCTTCCATTGCTGAGCTAACTAAAACATTTCCTAACAATCACCTATCTCCTGCCACTATTCAATCTTCCTCAAACTGTTCTTACCCGCCCACTTTCAAACTAAGACCAGTATCTACCGACCAAATAAAGAAACTCCTTCATAAACTAAAGCCCTGCTCAAATGCCCCTGATAACATCCCATCTGCCTTCCTAAAAATTGCTTCTGACTCTATTGCTCTTCCCATCAGTATCCTAATCAATAGGTCTTTACTTGAATCCTACGTACCCAAACTATGGCGTACCGCTTACATCCTACCTCTCCACAAAGGTGGAAAAAACTGTACAATCACAAATTTCCACCCTATTGCCATTCTCTCCCCTATATCCAGAATCCTAGAAAAATGTATCCACTTACAACTCCTGCCATTCCTCACCAAGCACCAACTTCCCTCTCCTACCCAACACGGCTTCCGCCCAGGACACAGTACTAACACTGCCCTTCTCTCCATTTTGCACTCAGTCAACTCTGCTCGTGATTCTGGTAATATAGTATCTACTTGTCCTCCTAGATTTATCTAAAGCTTTCGATACCATCTCTCACACCCACCTCCTAAATCACCTATCAAATCTCAACCTTTGCTCAGAATCCCTTTCCTGGTTTTCCAGCTACCTTTCTAACAGATCCCAAGCAGTAAAATGGGGCCAAGCAACCTCTACTTTTCTTCCTACCCCTACCGGAGTACCTCAAGGTCCCATACTCGGCCTACTACTATTCAATATCTTCATAAATGACTTCCACAAGGCTATCCCCAACACAACAATTGTACAATATGCTGACGATTCAACATTAATCTGCTCTGCCCATAACCTAACAGACCCCCAAGCCCTAACCCAAAGTGCCTTCTCAACCACTGAAAACTGGATGCTACAAAATCACCTCTCCCTAAATGCCAACAAAACTAAGATGCTCCTTTTCTCTCCCTCTAAATCCTCCTCTCTTGACAAAAAGTCATTCCAAATTTCCAGCCTCAATAACTCCTCTATCGAAATCGTACCCTCCTCCAAACTTCTTGGTGTCACAATCGACGATCAACTAAAATTTAATTCCCATATCCAACTGAACATCAAAATAACGCACATAAAACTAGGTCTACTGTATAGAAACAACCACTTTCTCTCTCCTCATTCCAGACTAACCCTTGCCTCTACCTTCCTCCTTCCTACCCTCCTATACGGTGCCCCCCTGCTCACTAATCTTTCATCCTCTCTTACCACCAAACTAGAGCTATGCTACAACAAAGTCGCTAGATTTGCCACTAACACCAAATCCTCTTCTCATCACTGCTCCTCCCTTCACTCCCTAAACTGGCTTGAACTTCCCAATCAACTTAACCTCCTCCAACTCACCACAGCCTTCAAGCTACTACTCTACACCCTTCTAACTGCCCTGCCCTTTCTAATATTCTGCACCCTTATACCCCCCTCAGACCACTTAGATCTTCTCAACACAACCTGATCACAGTTCAAAAACCCCAGCACCCTGCTGGCCAGCTTCTCTTATGCTTTACACTTGCTAAAAAATGGAATGCCCTGCCCTTGTCACTTAGGACATGTACCAACCCAAATAACTTCAAAACTCAGCTTCATTCCTACCTCTATCATAACAGAATTTGCAACTGCACTCCTCTGCCTACAAATCCTAAACTTTCTACTCCATTTGCCGCAGACTAACCTCCTCCTATTCTCCTTCCATTTGCCGCAGACTAACCTCCTCCTATTCTCCTTCCTATTCCTTTCTAAAATTATTAGGCTTAGTGAACTACATAGTAAAACATGTATTACCATCATGTGATGCCTTTCTCCCTAAACAAAACTGGAATTGTTAGTGTTTCTTCTGTTGTAATTACCTGATATTTGTAATTCAGAGTGCCTATGACTTTGCATGTTCATTGAAATTACTTTTTGTAAACAAAATATTTGAACGGTAGTAATTCCTTGTTTTGGAGCTTTTCTCCCCGGGCCTCCACTGAAAACGGGCTACCAATGCCCAGTGGACCTCCCCGGTAATCAAACTGAAATAAATAAATAAATAATCACACTCCTACATATAGCTGTGAAAGCTATAGATATACAGCACTATAACCAAGCAGTTAGCGTTGTCGCCTCACAGCAAGAGGTTCTCCAGTTAGATTCTCTGCTGGGGTGCCTTCTGTGCAGAGTCTGCATGTCCTCCCTGCAGTCATGTGGGTTTCCTCCAAGTGCTCCAGTTTCCTCCCAAATTACAAAGACATGCAGTAGGTAGACTGGATATTCTAAACTGGCTGTAGATGACAGTGTGTGTGGGAGTGAGTAGTACGAATGAACTACCGCAGCAGGGCTAGTGTAAACCTTGGCTCAAAATGACTGTCAGTGCTGAAGTGACACCCCAACCCTATGTGCAGAATGGGAAAAGGGTTTGAGGCTGGATGGATGGACTATAACCAATGAAAAGAGTCATTCAAATGTGTTCATATTTCCTATATGAACATGTTTCTCAGTGAAAAAAATCAGCTTTAATGAGAGCCCAACACTTTGACCGCACCATCTTCCCTCACTAAGACAGCGATCACTTCAGTTCCACTTTAGTACTCAAGTGTGATTACCAGCATGTTAGTAAATTTAATTAGCAGGCTGTCCAGCTGGAGTGCTCTAAACTGTACCTGTTTTGGAGGTATATAGCAATTTCAGGCTTGATTTACCCCTTCACGCAATTTTTTTGAATCCTCCTCCTTCACACAAAATTTTGAATCTGTTTAGTACACAGGAAACCAGATATGACCAACATATTGCTGACAATGATAACTTAAAGAAAGAGGACCTGCATATTACATCTCACTGTTTCAGAAGTGGAAATAATTGACTGGTGGGAGACTTTTTACAGTATCGTCCAATAGAAAATACAGATTTTTACACTGCATCTTTGATAATGTGCTTATACTTTTGCATCATTTTGTCATTCTCAGTTGTATTCAAATTGTGCTTCTGAGTAATATCCCACAATACTACTGGACGTGGGGATGAGACGTATTCAAATTTAGATGTCCAGATCTTTGACTGGCTATACCTACTTTTCAAGAGCTTTTGCACCTATCTTCAGAGTCAGCAGGCTGAAAGGTAGAAACTGGACTGAAACCAATTTTTAGTGATGAACATATAGAAAAGCATGGGGAATTATTTATACATGCAACAGTACAACAGTGACAGGACGTTACATCATATTGCCCATTATGATCAATATTCGCACAGTACCAAAACTTTATACAGCAGTATAGCTGGGTATACAAGACTTCCAGAAGATAATCATACAAATAAGAACATGAAACACATCACTGATGAAAATAGAAGAGAAGAGCAGAAAATCTACTTAACTACAGTAATTTTGGAAGAAAGGTACAGAAAATAAGATGGCCATTCCCAAAAATTCCTAACACACCCCTAAGAGCTGACCTTGTAATCAGGGATTTTGGAACACATGTAGACAGCAACTTAGCCTTTGACCATCATGTATCTAAATCATTGCACGTTGCTCAACTTATAAGCAAAGGTATGGTATCCAGGTAAGATGTCATTGTTTCATTGTACTCTGCCCTCAAGAGATCAATCATTGAGTACAATGTACGCTTTGGCATGTATCTTATTAGGCATATGCAAGAAATTGAGTGACCAGTGGTTCTTCACAAAAAGAATATATGGTGGAGAAAAAAACTCCTACACTGAAAGCATCAAAATATTGCCCTTATACTTGGTCTCCTACAGTCTGCTGAGGGGTGACATATGCCTGGCTTAAAAAGCATCCTGTCATCCAGCCTTAATGGACCTGTTGCACAACTGAAAAATAAATAGCAACAGAAACACCCGATTCAGGGACCTAAACCAAGTCTGCAACATATATAGGACATGCTGTAGGGACAGGTATGTGTCTTACAGGCCGCCCCCTGTCTGGAACAAGCTTCCCATCCATGTGAATTAAAGTTATTTCTTGCACTTATTCAGGAGAAACTTGGATCAGTGGATGTGGAATATAACATTTACTGCAGGTCTAGCACTTGTGTCTCTGTTAGAGAGAGGAAGCTTGTAAATTCTCAACCACTCATACCCAATTTTATATACCCCCACATAATATATGGGATTAATATTCTTCTAATATTTCTAGGAAGCATGACCAGAGTTAAAAAGACTCTTTAGGATCATTAGGCTAGTATTCTCCTATGATCCTATAACTGGCTGGAGATTATATAACAGCATATTTTATATTCTGCCTGATACAATGACAAAATATGTTTCATTGAATAATGAAGAAACTGAAAACACTTGGTGTTTTTTCGGCTTTAATTAAGAAAAGAATTTCTGTTGTACTCTTCTCCTTTCTTTAAAAGTTGAAAATCACTCAGCATAACATCATTATTTATCATTAACAACACTGGTAATAAATAATAATAAACTTTCGCACCGGAGGTTTTGCTGAAAAACAATCTCTTTAATTTCCTCAATGAGAGTAGAACAGATGAGCACTGTTACAGATATTGAATGCAAATAATTTGTTCAGGAGCCAGTATTTATCAACTGTACAGTAGAATATAGAGCATATGTATGTAATATTGTTTGTTACGAGATTATATAAAACATTGATAAGTGTTTTGTAATGTAGCAAGTGAGCTAAAACAATATACAATACACAATATGTACATAGTGTAAGTGGTATAGTATTCATCAAACTTAATGCTTAATCATAAATACTTATTTTTCCTTTTTATTGTTTCACCGTGGAGTACGGTACACAGGGCTGAATGTACTGGGAATGCAATTATCTGTGCTGGAGTTCGTGCATGTTGTGTGGCGTAGTTTTAATTTTGGTAATGGGGGTTGAAGACACAAGAAAGATGCCATGAAAAAACGTAATAAGAACTAATGTGTGTTTTCCTGCTGGAGGAAGGTTAACCAATGGGAAAGGTAAGTGTGCGCTAGCAGGGAGGGAGGGGACAGTGTAATAATAAACTGGGCAGGGGGTGTTAGACCAGCGCTAAGTGTTTATTGTAAGAGGAGGGAGGAGGAGGCAGGGACCTTCACTCATTCGTAGGCTAGTAGGTGACAGTCAATCAGATTATGTAAGAAAAAGAATGTGCTGGGGGGGGGGGGTTGAACACGTAATAATCACTCAGCCAATCAAGCTGAAGCTAAATAATGGTTGGCTTATGAAAAAAATGATGTTTACTACTGGTATGCAATAGTGATAGATGCTTATTACTGGTCTGTTGCAGTGATAGGTCATAGTGAAAGAGGAAACCTATGAGAATAATCCAAGTAATGAGTAGTGTCCAATGGGACACCACCACAGTAAAAGGTTGCAAATAGTAATAAATTGTAACAAGAGCCTGTTACGCAAAACATTGTAACGACTGTTATTAACAACTTTGTGTAAAATTAATACCAAACTACTTCCCAGAATTGACCACAAAGGTCCAAAGTGTTGCTGGGGAGGGAAACGTTGGGGGTAGAAGTAGAAAGTACCCCACAAAATAAATATAAGTTCAAGTCAGGCAAAAAGTCAAGTATCCAGCAAATTTTCGTCACCTTAGTTGGAATCAGTTGGGACACGAGAGCATTAAAACTAAGATAAAATAAAATGTAAGCCCGATGGCGCTTGAGCACATGGGCCAAGAAATTCCATCACTAAATAAAAATGAATTAAACTAACATAACTATAAGACTTCGTATGTTTCATGGCAAAATTCTCAACCTACAGTGACTGACCAGCTGCACTCACTCAGTTTCTAAAATACTTTCTAGACATGTTTTACCTGTTCTCTGAGAGTTCCATCTGTAAAGTATGGTTTCTGAGGCAGGAAAAGAATTCCATGGGGACCAAAACAGGTTAACATTCGAGCAGTACCTGCAGAACAAAATTAATAATGGCAATTCTTCATCAACACAACTCTCAGATTTGAAACTACATTTCCTCATTTTAGATCAACTATCACAGAGACAATGCAAACTACATTAAGAAAGTATAGTTGTGTAAGTTAGCTTACCATAACAGTAGATGTTTGAATGATCATTGCTGCAGAAGCCTTAGCTATGTGGGTTATATCATGCCAAGGATACAACAGCCAGCTTCCAAAGCTTCAGTTCGCTTTCCATGAGCCCAAACTGTCAGACAGCTCCAGCTGAGCTGGCTAAAAGACAAGTTTGAGGGCCAAGCCCTTCTGAGCTCTCTTGCCAACAAAGAGAGGAAGGCTAAGCCCTGAAAGCAATGAAAGAAACAAAAAATAAATGTCCACAACCTGACATAAACACACCTAAAAACACAGGGGATGGAGAGATGGAGGGAGCGGATACTGCAGCAGTGATCATTTGAAAATCTACTCTTATGGTAAGTTTACTTACAAAACTATAATACATTCATCATATTGATCACTGCTACAGTAGCCTTAGCTATATGGGTAGACTACCCTAGCTTACTACATTTGGGATGTAGAAAGAGAAGAGTCCAGAAACTCCTGGAAAATGGTCCTAGCAAAGCCTAACCCGAATCTAGAGAAGGAATCAAGATTATGCCGCTTTGTAAAAGTATGTACAAAGGACCAAGCAACAGCTTCTAGAATACTTCTAGAATCCACACCTTTCCAAAAAGCCATAGATGAAGCGAAGGCCCTGGAAAATGGGCCTTGACTCTGTCTGGAATACTTTTATGACAAGTACAATAAAAGGTTATAGCCTTACACAGCCATTTGAAAATTGTGTTTTACACAGGTTGTCTCTTCTTACCCTCAAAAGAAATGAACAAATGATCCGAAGATCTGAAAGATTTACTTTGGTCAAAACAGTACCAGAGCTGTCTGTGAACATCCAAGGTATGGAGTACCCTTCCTCCCTCATTTTTAGTTTCAGAAAAGAAAACAGAGACATGGATATTTTGGTTTAAAGTAAACTTGAATAAATACCACTTTAGGCATAAAAGGAGGATTAGCTCTCAAAGAAACCCTGACTCTGGGGGAAAATGAGATAGGATTGACTCTCCATAAGAGCTTGCAACTCAGATACTCTTCTTGCAAAGGTCACTGCAATAAGTAAAACTGTTTTCCATGTTAAGAACCTCAAGTCACTCAGGTTAGCTGGTTCACATGGAGCACGTGTTAGTTTCTCTAACATAAAATTAAGATCCCAAGGAGGGGCCACTGGTCAATTTGGAGGCCTCTTGTACAAAAACCTTTTAAAAAACATTTTGACATAAGAGTGCATTGAAAGAGGGGGATCCATGGACAGGCATGCTGAAATGGCTGATAAATTAAACTGGACAGATGAATAAGAAAGGTCATAGGATAGTAACTCACTCAAATATTGTGAGACCAAAGAACAACTAGCCCTGAATGGGTGCTGGTTATGTTGTTGGCACCAACTAGAAAACATTTTCCATTTGCACCTGGGTGGCACAGTGGTAAATGTTGTCGCCTCACAGCAAGAGGTTCTCTGGTTCAATACTCGGCTAGGGAGCCTCCTGTGCAGAGTCTGTATGTCCTTCCTGTGTTTGCGTGCGTTTCCTCTGGGTACTCTGGTTTCCTCCCACATTCGAAAGACATACATCTTTAATGTTTCTCCCCGGCCTCTGCTGAAAATAGGCTCTGTCCTGGTCACACTTTCCCAGTCAACAAAAGGTAGGTAAATAAATAAATTTGCTAAAATATGATTTTCTACCACCAGGCTTTTTGCCTCCCTTAGTACCTGCTGCACATCCTCAGCAAGCAGGTGCCTAAAAGGAATTAAGTCCCTATCATCCAGGCAGTCAACTGAAATTGATTGATGCTGAGGCGTACCATAGATCTATGTTCTTGTGTGAGTAGATCCAGTCTGTCAGGAAGCATGTGGTAACTGCCCCTGGACATTTCCAAAAGAAGGGAGAGTCATGGTTGCCTGGGCCAGAAAGGAGTCACCACAGTGATCTTGGGGAATTTCTTCTCAATTTTCAAAAGTAGCTTGTTATTAGTGGAAAGGGTGGATAATCATGCAGGAACATTCCAGTCCAAAGAAAAGGCACCTGTCTTTCAGGCCTTTTTGCATATAGTTCTGGAAGAGAATTTTAACAGTTGACTGTTCAGACAGGAGGCAAAGTCACCTACTTAAAGAACTCCCCACAGATGGATTAAATCTTGGAACACATCCTGATCTACTTTTCATTTTTGAGGGTCTGCTCTGGCCCTGCTCAGTTCGTCTGCCACACAGTTTTGTTTCAACAGAACTTAGGATGCTTGTAGAATGGGATTGTGCAGTGAAGCTATATCCCAAGCTAACATGGCTAGTTTGCAAAGGGGATACAACCTGCTTCCCCTGTTTGTTGATGTACATTACTATGGTATTGGCTGTAATAACTAGAAGAGATGCGGGGACCAAAGATGATTCAAAGAGTTGAGTGCCTTGATCAGGGCAACCATCTTTTATATTTATATGCTTGCATCTGTCCTGGGTGTTCCACACATCCTGTGTTTTTATCCCTCCAGAAACTGCTCCCCAAGCAAAGTCCAAGGTGTCGCTGGAAACTGACTGGTTTGAAACAGGGAGGGAGAAGGGGAGACCTGGATTAAAGCATATCTGTTGTCTCCACCACAATTTCTCTTCTGACAAACCCCAGCACTGGGATTTAAAAAGACAAAGTGTGTTGGTGCTTAGACAGATACCACTTTCTCTTTCTCACGTGGAGTTATGCAAGGGATAGCATGAGACTGATAGAAGCAGTGAAACTCAAATTACTGAGGTATTCTCTCGTAGTAACCAGATTTTGAGTGGAAAACCTTAGGAATTATCTATATCTAGATTTATTTTTTCCTGTGGAAGAAAAGCTCTTTGAACTGAGATGTCCTGACATTTCAGGAAAACAATCCTGTGTGAAGGGGTTAAGATAGACTTTTGAGTATTTTCTTGGAATCCCAAGTCATGTAGGAGATAGATCTCTCACTCGAGAGAGAGATTCCTGACACTTGGAAAAAGAGTCTACAAACATAAGCAAGTTAGTCTAAATGCATAAAAAATGTGGACTCCCTGTAGCCTGCAATGAGCTAGAAATGGAGCTAGACACTATGTGAACACTCTTGGTATAGTGGATGACAGAAAGGGTAAGGCAGAGAACTGATTAAGGTGATCCAGTCACACAAAACCTTAAAAAACATCTGAAGTTTGGATGAATAGGGATGTGATGATAAGCACCTTTTAAGTCTAGTGTTACCAAGAAACTTTAAAAAGGAAAAAGAGGTCAAAGGTTGTGAATTTGGGCACTATCACAAACAGGTTTAGGAAAGAAAGATCCAGAACTGGTTTCCCAGCATTCTCTTTCATTGGCACTAAGAACATCCTTGAATAAAAATCCTTCTCCACCTGGAAAGGAGGAAGTGGTTCTATCATTTCTTGGGACAGCTTGTGATGAAGAACCAGAGGGATGATGAGGAATGAGCCCCCACACACACTGAAAATGAGGAATTTTCTCCCACTGACATCTGTAACCTTAATGAATGATTTTCAGAACCCATTTGTCTGAAAGTATCTTGCCAAAGAGAAAAATAGAGATTCAGATTTTCTGTAATTAAAAAAGGGTCCGGGGGTCAAAAGGTCTCTTCAAGAGACTGTTTATTCTACTTCTAGCCAAAATTGAATGAGGGGTTAGAGAATCGCTTAGAAAATTTGGAAAAAGAGGTCTGAAAAACCTTACAGATTTCCTGGATAACTATCACTTCATCACACTTTTTGATCACCTATGCAGCAGAGAGGCCAAAAACTAAATTACTATCCAAAGGGGAATTTAAAATCTTGTTCTTATCATCATCTGGGAGGTTCTGAGAATGCAACCATACAACCTCCTTAAAACAGTACCAGTAGCTATAGCTCTGGACGAAGTATCAGAGTTCTACACACTGTAAACAATGAGTATCAATCTATACAATAGAAGTAACTAATTTATTTAAAGCAGATTTTCCCCACAAGAAGAAACTGCAGATGAAATATTCTTCATACTTTCACAAAAACAAAGAGAAATTTAGCACCCAACAACACTGCACAAATACAGTAATCAATAAACCCACCACAGGGACACTAGGAAGCACCAGAATAGCAAGAGGTTAAAAACAAGAAAACTTTAGTCACACTTACCTTCAATCACTGTGTTTTCGTCCTTTCCAAAAGGACTTCATCAGATAACATTGCAACCAAACATCCATCCTTAAATACTTATTTTGTTCTAATTAGTCCATTAATCCCTATGCTTATAACATTAACAGTATTACAATGTTCATTTTTAACATCTTAGGAGGCAATTTATATGAACATCTGTCTAATGACATATTGTGCCAGCTATCTAAAAACAATTTTAAAATATTTAATTTAATAAATAAATACACTTCTATTAAATACTAAAATAATAATAAGACAACAGTGTCACCTAACGGGTCAGTTACGCCAATACATTTCTATATACAACCTAGTAGGGAAAAAATGTAGGAATAAAATACACAACTGCATCAGAAAAAGCAACCAATCAACACCATTTTCTAAAAAATTTTTTTTATACAATTCCAAAATTATTTAGAATAAAAATATATAAATAACAATGTGTTCAAAGTCTAGCCACCCTTAGTTTCAAAACTGGCACCAAAGAAATATTTTCATTTAACCTACGTAGTCTATTGGCTTCTAAAAGCAATTGCCAATAGACTTCTCTGTACTCTATTTTCATCTCTCATGGTCCCCTGGGATCCTGGATCACTTCTTCCAAAACAAAACAAAAAAAAATAAAAGTAGGTTGAATACAAAAAGAATGCATTATATAAGCATACTTTGAGTTATCTCTGGTCTGTACATCATATGTCCTCACAGATTTTCTTTTTAAGCTTTCCTACATAAACGGTGTCACATTTTTTATACTGTACAAAATAAACCACCCCTATACTGTTACAATTTGAATAAGTCGTGGCTTCAATATATCTGTCCCTCCCCCAACAAATATTACCTCCCTATTCAATATAAAGTACAACTGAGCACAAGCCCTACATTTATATGCGCCAACTTTTTTTCTCTCACATCTTGTGGAGTGATTCTGTTCCAAAAGTTCTTTAATATTACTACCTTTCCTAAAGATGAATTTAAATGGTTCCTTGAAAATCTTTTCTAAGTCAGAAAAACTAGCAAACTTATTCCAATTATTACTTATAACCTTCTTAATAATATAAGAATCACTGTTATAACTCATTACAAATGTTCCTTTGTATTCATTATTCGCGTCAACATTAGGGGAGCCAATGTCTTTATTTAAAGTTTTTTCATTATACCTGGATTATTGTTTTCCTAGAATGGGGTTGTAGCTACCCTTTTTTTCTTTCATCACTTCCTTCATCACATCGTCTATCAAACCCGAGAGGGTACTTTCTATCAATAAACATATCTTTAAGTTCATTACATTCATACATAAAATCTTGACTCCTGAGGTCATTCTAGATGCCCGCATAAATTGCCCTTTAACAATACTCCTTTTTTTGCTTATAAGGATGGGCACTAGTGTAATACAAATAGGAATTAGAGAAGGTATCCTTAAGATAAATAGTAGATTTGTATCCTTGTATTTCATCTATTTTATGGATGGTAACATCTAAGTATTTATTTTATTTATTTTTTTTTATTTCAATTTGAAGTAATTAATTTTATCTTTGGAAACATTGTAAGTAAATGGATGTTTGGTTGTAATGTTATCTGATCAAGTCTTTTTCCATAGGACAAAAACTCAGTGATTGAAGTTAAGCATTAAAGTTTTTTTTGTTTTTAACCTCTTGCTATTCTGGTGCTTCCTAGTGCCCCGTTGTTGGGATTCTTCATACTTTCACAATTAGTCACAACAAACGTTAACATGAGCGTGACGATTCAAAATTCTGAAAATCAAAGTTGCATAGGTATGCACTTTTTTCCATACTTTTCCCTATCCTTATCAGAAAGATCAGGATTGGAAATAACTAGGTGCTTAGTTGCAGTGGGATCAACTAAAGCCATAGCTGCTGGATCGGGTATAGGAATATTGTATAAAAACTTAAAACTGAGGAACTTTATATACCCTATTTAACATTTTGGAGCAGCTGGCTGACTATCAGGAAAATTGCAGGCAGTAACACACATACACACCTTATAGAGCAGACACAATAGAAGGAATGGGTGTAGGCTCCAGAAATTCCTTTTGATAACAACTCCAGATAATCAGTGTTCTCCCACTGAAAACACTGAGGTTCTAGCAACAGTCACAGAGAGAGAGAGAAACCCCCACAGGGAGAATCAGAAACTGAGCTCTCCTCTGAGTCTGAATCAGAGGAGAAAACCCTTTATCTGTCCCTTCATCTTCATGTTCAGATTCACAAACTTGAATCTCTTCAGGAAAAAAGTATCCCTCTTTTACCAGAAACTACTTTACAAGACGGATCAATAGCCTAAATTAAACCCTGAGCTAGACCCAGTAAACCATGCCTGTCTAAGGAAGTATGAGGAATAGTAGACACATGCTTAGTTTTCTGCTTCTTTTCAACAAGAAAAAAGGATCAACCATGCTACTAATGGCACCAGCAGCTTCCCCAGGGAGGGGTACAACATTCTGACACAACAGGGATGCCTTCTCTGTTCCCTCTCCTAGGACTGACAAGAGTGCATCTCCCTTGCTCACTGAGGGGAACAGCCGCATAGGACATGGCTAACCCCTGGTTAGTGGCTGTAGGTGTTACACCAGAGGGATCTGGGGTAAAAGATGAGTGATATGAGGTACAATAAATGGCCAAAGCAGAGTCAACTACCTAAGGCTGAGAAAAACTGCTACCCTGCTGTGGTGACAAAGGTTGTTTGCTTAACTTCTTTTTGTGGCAGGAAAGACCGACCATGGGACCAGTAGAGCTAGCAGCACCAGTGCAAAATGTTTAATGGTACTAGGATAGTCAGACATCAACTGGGATATATAAAACTGTCCTAGTAGACTGCTGAATCCACCCAATGAACTTAGCTGAATGCAATTTTATTTGAATTTAAAAGGAAATTGTAGCAAATGCTAATCATACTCATATAATTTTAATTGATTGTAATTACAGTACAGTCAGCATCTGGGAGATGCACCTTTCTGTTTAAGAAAAAAATTGACAGGTATATTCAATGCACAAAACCAATGCTAGACATTGCAAGAATGCAGCTGAATAAAATCCAAAAAATGTTTGGATGAGGTATAAAAAAACCAGCTAATCATTTTCACAAAGGGAAATGTCTGCAAACATCTTGTTCATGTAGGGTTCACTGTCTTTGAATTATTTTTTTCCCTTGGTACATTGCTCACCCACAATAAACAGAGCTATGATGTCTTTGTACAAGCTTCTGATATTGCAAACATCCCTGATGCTGCCTCATTGGTCTGTCCATTGTAAAAGTTTTGATTTTTCTGGGCAAATTACTAAGGATTACAGTCACTAAAGCCAGGCACTTATTTATTTATTTATATATTGACATTTGTTAACCTGGTTTGTCCAACTGGGCTTGTGGCCCATTTTCAGTGGAGACCCGAGGAGAAAAGCTCCAGTAATACATTTTAAAACAAGTACAATTTTAAACAATATTGATATAATAGAAGTTATAGCAAAACGATTCACATATGTTGGGTTATATGCATAAAGTTAAAGTTGCATTAAAAAGAAGTTAAGTAACAATTTTACATTGATATGGTTCAATAGGTCAACAATAAACATTTTTTGTTTGTATAAAATTGTGCAAATGCATAGTAGACACATTGGAGAGAGAGGTGTAATAAGGTACTAAGTATGGTCCTTTTGAGTTTACATAAAGGGAAGGAAGACTAGGTAGGGTTATGGCAAGGGTAGGTTCTGGAATTGAGAAAATAAGCTTTTAGTTCATTTTTAATGTGTGAGGTGTGAGAGATTGAACGTAAGTCAATGGGAAGTTTGTTCCAAGCATGGGCAAGAGAGTGTTTGCAGAGTAGTTTGCCTACTGACCTTTTTGGGTGGTAGACATCAAGTAATTGTTGGTTAGAAGTACGGAGAGTCCAGGATGGGATGCAGATGGAGACTAAGGAAGATAGAGATGGATAGAAGGAGGGTTTATAAAGAATAGAGTGTAGCATATGAAATTGATAAGATAGCAGAAACTGGGGAAGTTCAAGCCACTGAAGAGTTTTTAAAGAAATGCAGTGGTGTGAGTTGTATGGGGAGTTACTAATGAATCTGGCTATTTTATGGTAAGTCTGTTGCAGTTTGTTTAGAGTGGAGGCCTGGATACTGGTAAGAACTGGGGTGGCGTGTACGAGGGAGAGGAGGAGGAGTGCCTGGCCCAGGGTAAGTCTAGATTCAGGGGTTAGGAATTTTTTGTTCCGATATAGCAGAACTAGTTTCTGGTTTGTTTTTTTTTTTTTTTTTATACACTGGAGTATGTGTAGGTTGAACTTGAGTTCATCATCGATAATGACCCCTTGGAGATTTGTGTGGGTGTCAGGTTGGATGTTTGTATTGTTAGAAAATGTGATAAAAAAGGAAGTTTTGTGATGAGAAAGAGAATGGGGAAGGAAAAGTAGGAGTTTGGTCTTTTTGGGATTTAGGATCAATAGGTTGTGAGAGAGTCATTGTTCAGTGGATAGTAGGGCCTGTTGGGTCAGGGAGTGTAGTTCAGGAATGTTATTTGAGAGGGATATAAGTGTGGAGTTGTTGGCATACTGAATAAGGGAGGATTCTTTGCATGAGGTGTAAAGATCATTGGTGAAGATGTTAAACAAAAGGGGTCCCAAGATGGAGCCTTGGGGAACACCAGTGGAGATGGGAAGGAAAGGTGAGGAAGATGAGAGCCATTTGACAGATTGTTCCCTGCCAGATAGGTAACTATTAAACCAGGCAAGTGTGGAGGGGGATAGGTGGAGATTTGTGAGTTTGGATAGTATTAGAGGATGAGAGACAGTATCGAGGCCTTTGGAGAGATCTAGGAAGAGACAGGAAATGAGTTTATTGTTGTCTAGGGCCTTTGCAATGATATGAGTAAAGGTGAGGATGGCAGTCGTGGTGCTGTGGTGAGGACGAAATCCATGCTGGGTAGGGGTAAGTAAGTGGTGTGTGAGGAGGTGATCGAGAAGCTGTGAGTGAATACATTTTTCTAATTTCTTGGAGAGTGGGGACAGAATGGCAATAGGTCAGTAGTTTGAGGGGTCAGTGGAGTTTCCACCTTTATGATGCTTCATACTTCTGACACCTGAAATTATTACCTTTAAAAAGACTGCTAATGCCATATCTGTTTAGCTCTTGCAAACCAATAGAGCCATAGGTACAGTCATTTCTTTAGAGCTGTGCACACCTGTATCTGCAAAAATCTTTTGTTTTAGCTCCTGCACCTTCCACCTGCAAAAACCTTACCAATACAGTACTTACTCCTGTACCAGCTTCTGTTTAGCTCTGCAAATGTTCCCAGCTGAGGCTTAATGAGATGCAAAAAAGTCTCTCTCTCTCTCTCTCTCTCTCTCTCTCTCATTAGCTTGAATGCTCTGTTTTAGCTTGAACAGGACTTTCGGAATGACGGGAAGGCATTAAAAAAATCCTCTTCCAAGAAAAAGAGAGGGCATCGACCTTCCACACCAGAGGACATGGGACTCTGGCACAAAATAAAGGAAGTTATCTGTTCAGAGGGAAGGCAAATAGATCTACTTTGGAAGTACTCCACTGGTGGACAATGTCTAGAAACACATTCCTGAGAAGCATCCACTTGTGGGATTGTGTTACAGACATATTCAAAGAAAATGTCACTATGTTCTGATCTGAGGGAATGTAAACTGCCTGAAGAATCACCCGATACTGGACAGCCAGATCCCAAACCTGTAGGGTTAACCTGCATAGAAGACAAAACCACTGTGGTATTGTCTGTGAGAATCCTTAGGGGCCCTGGAAGGAAAAGAGAATGAAAAGCCTGAAAGCCAGAAGAGGTCTCATCTCTTAACATACTGATGTGGTCTTTCTTTGTCAGAGAGACGAAAGGGCCTGCACTTTCAGAGGACTGAAGGAGGCCCCCTTCCCACATCCAAGGCATCTGTGAACAGTTTTTTTTTTGGGGGGATTGAAGGTTGAAAAGGAAGCCCTAGGTTTAGGGACAACTGATGAATCCACCAATGAAGTTCCAATTTTGAGGCAAGGAAGTAGAGGGACTAGAAAATCTAAAGGTTGTGAATGTTGAAGCCAAACTGACTTTAAAAAACACTGAAGCTTTCTCATGCAGAGTTTGGCTAGAGGGAGCAGAGGAATGGGTGAAGCCATGAAACCTGGAGCCCTTAGAAACTCCCTAGCTACAACTGAAGCTAGAGGAAGAAGGGACTGAAAGAATGCAATCAGTGTTAAAGTCTTGGGAGGGGGCAAGGGTGTCAGCATTGGAATAGCCTGGAGCCTGCATCCTGGAAAAGAAACATGATCCTGAGGAGGAGTCAGGAATGACTTTTGGAAATTTACAGTTAACCCCAGATTTTGCAGGAGAGAAATAGCTAAGTGTAAAAACTGAAGTAATAGTTATTTATTTTGTTTTACAGGGTTCCTATCAGTTCATCGAAACTTCAGCAGTTCGAACACCATAAGTTCGAACTGTGAAGTTCAAAAACTGATTATAGCAAAGCCGCGGAACACCAAATTATTTCCCAGGGAAAGAATTTGGTGGGCCATTTCTGTGGCTTTGCTATTTTCCGCACTGTGGTGGAAAGTTACAGGTCGGGTTCAGGTAAGTGTGCGATTGTGCGGATGTTAGGGTAGGGGCATGGGTTAGGTGAGTTAGGGTTAGGGCGCGGATGAGGTGGGTGTGAGACAGTGACAGACTTTAAGGTTAGGGCGGGATAGGTGAGTTAAGGTTAGGGCGGGTTAGGTGAGTTAGGGTTAGGACACGGGTCAGGTGAGTGTGCGATAGTGACAGACCTTAGGGTTAGGGTTAAGGTAAGTGGATAGATAGTAGTGTATGTACAGTTTAGTGTAGGGTTAGATGTAGGATTTTAAGTGTATGTGTGTGGATTGCCGTTTTTTTGGTGTGCTTGTGTTGTGTGTGTGTTTCTTGGAACAGCAATTTTTTTTCCCTGGGAAAAAAAAAAATGCTGTTCTAAGCCTTCGATGGTTTTGCACTTCAAGGTTAAAAGTTCGAACATATGGTGCTCGAACTTCTGCCGTTTTGTCGAAGTGATATAGACCTGTTTTACATTTGTTTACCGGGTGGTGTCCGACTAGGCCAGGAGCCTGTTTTCAGCAGAGACTCAGGGAGAAAAGCTTCAAGAAATGTTGACAGAATATTGTAGAATATAATATACATGGTTCAAAAGGTAGAATTACATTAGAGTATATATACGTGGAGAAAGTTTCACATTTTACAGCTGAAAATATATTATCTGTGAACAAAAACAACATATGTCAGTTGACAGTAGCTGATTAGGAATAGATGGTTGACAAGGAGCTATTGCTGTATCACTATAACAGTTATTAAGTTAGAAAAAGGTTCAAGATGATAGAATTACAGTAAAGTATATAAGCATGGAGACAGTTACACATTTTACAGTAGAGTATATTGTTTGTCTTTTCGGCTTTTCCTGGTTAGGGGTCGCCACAGCGGAACTCCGGTCCGCTAATGATTGGCAGTCAATTTTTATGGTGCTGAGTTGCCAGCCCAACGCCCAACCTTCAGCGAAGGCACACCCATTCACGCATGTCTTTTGGAGGCCACTCGACCACGGTAGAGTATATAAACATGTGAAAACTACATGTGTCAGTTGAGAGTACATGATTGGGAATAGATTGCTGACAAAATAGTTCTTGTTTTATCACTTTAACATAGTTATTAAGTTAGGAAAGACTGGCCTAACATAGGGGAGTTGGTAGGGTTACCACTTTTTGTTGTGGCTACAACCGGAGTAAAGCCACACCCCTGCGCCACCAGTAACCCCGCCTGTCTCACCACCCCTCCTGCCCACATTCCGTCCATTTTGCAACATCACGATGACATCACCCGGTGCGGAACTCCCTCTTTTTCCATTCCTGCTACCTGCTTTCGGCTGATTTACTATGCTTTTCTGTAAAAAAGCATAGTAAATCAGCCAATTTACAAACTCCAATAGTCTGTTTCCTTTTTGAAACAGAATACCGGAGTTTGTACAGTGTTTTCCGGACTACCGGAGAATCAGTTTGATTTCCGGACAGTCCGGAAAAAAAACAGAGGGGTGGCAACCCTGGGAGTCGGATTTTGTATATATAAGACTGTTGCCCTAACTAGGGTAGAAGAGAGCTGAATGGTGTAATTAGCCAGGTAATGTGCAAGAGCATAATCAGTGACTGTTAGGTGTTTTTTTGTTTTTTAGAAGTATATTAAATTTGTGACTGTGTTGTTGAGGATCTGTTTTGAGGAGGCCTAAATATGTAGGTCATCCAGGTAAGGAAAAACCTGTATCCTCCTCAACCTGCAAAAAGCAATCACAAGAGTGAAGCATTTGGTGAAGACCTTTGAGGCAGTACAGGGGCCAAAGGGCAAAGCAGAGAACTGAAAACACCAGGAAGCAAGAGAGAAACACAAAAACTTCCTGAAAAGGGGATAAATAGGCGTGTGCAGATAAGCATCCTTGAGATCCAGGGAAACTAGAAAAACCTGAGGAAGCAGAAGAGGAACCAAGGTTTGAAGGAACAGCATCCAAAAGGAAGCGACCTTCAAAAACGTATTTAGTTGAGAAAGATCCAGACTGGGTCTCCAGGTGCCCTCTTTCCTGAGGACCAAGAACATTCTGGAATAAAACCCTTCCCTCCCTATGAAGTTGTAACTTCCTGAACTGTTTCTTGAGCCAACAGACCCTGAAGCACCTCTGGAAAAAGGGCAGTTGTTCCTGAGGAGGCTGAGGAATGCCCAAAAAGGGGGAAATATTTCCAAACCATGTAATAACCCCTCGTGAATGATGGAAAGAACCCAGGAGAGTCTTGGGTGATCTTTAACCAAACAGGAAGGGAAAAGGAAAGATGTAGAGAAAGAGGAATGTGACTGAGAATAACAGGGCAAGGACAGTCAGAGAGCATCTTGTTTGTCTGGAAAAGGAAGCTTCTCAGTAGGAGGAGTTTGGGTAGCCTTAGCAGAGGGAGCCCTTCTACCACCTTTTTTACTCTTGGGGTGAGACTGTCTACAGACAAAGACAGGTTTGTTAGGATAATTCCTCTGAAACTTTGGAATAGGTGAAACAAAAATATGCTTAAACTCCTGTAAGGCCTTCCCTTTCATTTCAGGGACTTAAACAACTCCACGCTGCAGTACCAAATAAATGCTTATTATCCAGAGAAGCATCCATAACTCTATCCTTGATATCCATCAGGCAAAGGCTCAATTCTAAGCCAGGAATACCTCCTCAAAACAGATCCAAAAGCAGCAGCCCTAGATGAAGCATCATCTACATCACAGCTTCATTTAATGGAATGGCGAGCAACTTGGGAGGATGTCCCTGGCAAGGCAAGAGCAGAGGCCTTCCTTTCAGAATCAGGAAGACCTGAAATGGCTTGACAGGCTGAGAGAGAAGAGCCAAGACATACCTGGTCATATGTGTCTGATAGTTCACAGCTCTAAAGGCTAGGGGAACAGAAGTATACACCTTCTTATCTAGCCTTTCCATGGTTCTGCTGTCATTATCAGAGGGAGACAACTTTGTTAAAGATAACAATTTGGAGGATTTATCAGAAGCCACTGGTACCACAGGAAGATCAACAGAGGGGCACTTATAAAGATACTTGCAGACATCAGGCACTTTATAAAACCTTTCAGGTTTCTTGGGAGCAAGGGGGTTGGAATCAGGAGCCTGGGAAACACTGGAAAAAGCATCCAGCAGGGTACCACTTCTGAACATCAGACACTTGAGCACAGTCCCATTTGAGAAATTCCATCATTCTGGAAATAGCATCATCAAACAAAATCTCTTCAAAAGGAGAGTCAGGACTGACGGACTCTTCTTCTTCAAGACCATAGTCTAATGGAGAAGGAATCTGAGCTCATCAGCATCATTATCCAAGGAATTCTGCTCCCTAGGCCTCTTAAGAGAGATAAAAGACCAAGGAAGAGCAGAACAAAAATCCCTCTGTGGAAGCTTCAGAGACATAACAGCATTAAACAGGCAGAGTGCAATTTTGCCATTGACTCTGATGATCTTTAGATGCACGTAAAATGTGTTTAGTCTTCTGCTTCTTTTTAAGTGGGACTTCAGCCTTGAACAATTTAGGAGGCTCTGACCCCTGACAACACACTATAATGGTAGTCAGAACCTCTTCTCTCACTAATATCTGAGGAAAACCCCTGGGCCCTTCAGTAATTATCAGCTGTGGTTTCCTCTGTACATCTGAAGTGGACATTGCAAGGCTTCCATGGACATGCGTGAAGTCAGATCCATGTCAACCTCAGAAGCGGTCATGGCAGAGGAATCCAAGAAGGAAACTAGATGATCCTCCAGGCTTTCACCAGCCTCAAAAGAGATATCCGGTGGAGGTGGTACAAACTGAAGAATCCAATCAAGTTTTCTTGGTCTTTTCTTCGCAGATGGATGACTCTTCGGCTGAGAAGATCCTTCCATAGTGTCTTTAGCCAACAGTTTAGGTCATTGGTTCTCTAAGTAAATACAAGGGAAGAAAGCAGACTATGTAACGTCTTAGGGACAAAAACTTGACAAATCTCATAAGATGTATAGTCATGGGAAATACCTAAACAGAACAAACACTGCTCGTGATGGTCTTGAGGGGGAAATCTGTCTCCTGAACTGGCATTTCCCCTTTCTGGATGGCATGAAACCAACAACCAGAACAATGCAAAACGAAGATAAAAAAAAAAATCAAAAAAACACCAATGGGGCACTTACCTGAAAACAATTTGGTAATCAGCAGATCATTCAGACTGACAGTCGAAAATAGCGTTCAGACTGGCAGCAAAGATGTTCTGAGGATAGTATGTCTGGATGTCACCTTAATGCTCTACGTTTTGAGTGAGGAGCGTACATGTGATGCACAGAGTACAGAGTCCAACCTAAAGGCTTTTGAATACTAGCTGGATGTCGGGCTGCCATTGTTAGGGATCCCTATTGTAAAGAATACTGCAACAGTGATATGGAAGGACATCACAGGTTATACCACACAAACCAAAACATTTCAACAGTACTTTTATTTAACCTGATTTTTATTCTGCAATTTTCACTTATGTATTTCATTTTGATGCTGTGCTTCATGACCTTTTTTTGTTATTCCTGCATTAAAACAGTAAGTCAAACAGCAGGTAACCTGTTAGTAGCAATTCATTATCTATTCTTTGAGGACAAACTGCTAAGAGCCATCTTCATTATCTATTCTTTGAGGACAAACTGCTAAGAGCCATCTACAGTAAGCATCTACTGTGATCCACTGAAAAATACCACAAGGAAGGCATTTTTACTCAAACTGTAGCCCAAATCCCAAAACGTAAGCAACTGTTTTCCATGAAGACAAGTCCTCCACATAAATGAAGCATGGCATGTGTCCATGGCACACCTGCCCTAAATACAGTTAATTCTGGGTCACTGTACCTTGGGGGTAAGAGGATATTTTCAGTTGCACTGTCTTTATGAGGTTTTGACAACTCAGCCAAGTAACAATGCTCACATGCAGTTTCAGGTGATTATACTACATATCTGGCTAGCTATCAGTGATGTGACCCTGTGGAAAGTGGAGCCCTTTCTTCAAAGAACAAAGATATTAGTATTTTTAGTTTTAACCGGTCCATCAACAAGGATCAATGTAACTTCCATCAGTCTGCATGATACCACTTGCTTTTGTGCAAACCTATCAATCTCTTTAGCAAAAGAATTCTGGTGAAAGAAAAAATAATTGGAAAACAAAGGCCCAAAATCTAGGAGAAATTATAAATAGAATATAAAGTCTGAATATCAAAACAGATATCATTATTTAGTGACTTCATACTTGCACGATTTGCCAGAAGAAAAAAAACTTACAGGAACATATCAAAAATTATGAGGAGATCCAGGCAGTCTGTGAACTTTTAGACAGTTGACAGGTATTTTCTATGGTTTTTGTAACCCATCACCAGAGATAAGCAGATACATAGAAAACAGATGACATATAAAAGTTCATAGTCTAAGGCAAATGTTAGTACTATTTCCTCTGCCATTCAGTAGGGGGCACTACAGTTGCAACTTTTCCACCACTCCCAGAAAACAGTCTGTTTGTTGCTTCAGTTTGTAATCCTACAGTTGGCCAGCCCAGTATCAGCCTGGTTGCAAGGCAAACCAAACCCACTCACTGAAGTTACAGACAGGTGCTCTCCCTTAGAACCATTAAACCAGCAAGAGCTTACTGAATATTGCTTTTTTCTGTCATACATTATGCCTAACTGAAGAAGTCCAAAATGTCAGCCTCTCTAGTTCCTTTTCTGAAGGGCTCAGAATAGGATACAAACAAAAAACAAAGTAAAATGTGCCTTCATCTTACTGCTCTCAAATCAGTAACATGCATATGACATTATCAAAAAAATGTCAGGAACTGAATGTGGGAGAAATAAAGGTGTACAGCAGGAAAAAACAGAAACCCTTACCTCTTCTGATGTTACTATCCCCTACATTAAAAACATGAAACTACCAAAAGGCAGGTCTTACAATTGAATCAGGCAGTTATTACCTGCTGCTGTATCCCAAAGCCTGTTCAGAATCCGCAGAAGAGAGGTCTTGCCTGTTCCCGTGTTCCCCACAATTAGCAAGTTGTGTCCCTGTGATACTTTCAAATCCAGATCCTTCACAAGAACTTCATCCGAGGCAGGGGCAGAGAAGGAAACCTGATTCATGATGAAGGCAGTATCAGGATGTGAAACTTCCGGTACAGAGTCACTGGTAAAGAAAAACAGTCCACAGTACAGGAATTCCAGTTTTCTAATGCAGCTGTTCTACTGATGGGACTACACAAATCATTACTTTTTTCAACTAATAAATTCTTTTAATATAATACATTTTAAACATGCTCATCTCAAAGCACTTTATGCAGATGACAACAGCTGTTTGGTATACAATTCCAGCATTAATCTACAAACAGACAATAAAAATGTTGAACAGACAAGAAAACTACAGACCAGGACTGAAGATGAAATGGTCTTTTAAAAAGGATGACTCTCACAGCTGGGGCCACAGTGGAAAAATCGGAGGTTAATGCTCTAGTTGCTATATTACATCCTGTTATGCACTGGTTTTAAAATTGAAGGTCTTGGTCTAACAATCCACACTAGCTGTCGAGGGAAGAGGTCCTCTATTTCGCTTGCATGCAATAACTAGTTATACAGTACACAGTAGCACACCTTTCAGTCAATTCTGCTGAATTTTTCCTTTATGGAGAGAAACGATCAGTTATGACCTTAAGGAATGCTAGTACACCACCCCCTTGGTGATGATGGCTGACTTCTGTAGTAAATCACATAGCTATGATATATTGGAAACTATGAGGGGTTATCACAATATCCTTTAACAAAGATGGAAGATGTGCATCTTTACTTCAAGAATCTTAACAGAATGACAATACACAGGAAATGCAGGACAATGGTGGTGGATGTACCATAGATCACAACAGGAGCAGCAAAATCACTATTACTACACAAGACCTCCAGCACAAAGGAAGGAGAGGGAAAATGCTGGTCATTGGCAGCAGTAGACATACAGACATTGTCAAAAGGTGATATTAATCTGCCAGAAGCAAACTCTACATCCAACAGCTGTCTCAGACAGAAGTAGGACTTGAGCAGCTACTGAATGATCTCATTATGGAGATTATGGTGCTAGACTTGGTACTTACCAGTGGATGAGGGAGTACTAGTATCCAGTGTACTTCATCACAAGTACAACACATAACAGTGAAGCAACAGAACTACAGGGCCCCAGATTTCAAGATCAGACTGTGCTAATGCAGAATAACTATTTTTATTTGTTTACTCATTCATTAATTTATTGTTTACATTTGCTAACTGGAAAGGTCCTGCTATGCATACCCTATTTTCAGAGAAGACCCAATGAAGAAATCTGAGAAGTTGCCTATATACATAACCATAATAATGGATCTCTGTTTCTCTGTTAAAAGATACAATATTACGTAAACATTTACTAGATGACACAATCAATACAAATAAGTCATTAGTGGAACATAGTTACGACATAATAAACAGAACTATTAGTAATAAATTATGTAATTACAGTATAAACAATTTAGTATGTTTGACCATGAATAAGCTTAATAGTAGAAATACAACACATTAAACATCTTTACCACACAGACTGATAAGCATGGAAAGCCATAGGTTGAGAGACGAGCTGCGCTGATGATATTGGCATCCCCAAAGTGTTCCAAACACCATTTTTCATCAAAACGGGAAGAAAAAAATTTCATTTTTTCCCTTGACTAATACTATTGCACTTTTAATTGCATGTGTTTTAAAACTTGCTGCTCTTTTTGTCAAAAAAGCACTTGTTATCTCTGTCTAGTTTAAAGATATAATCTTGCAGTTTTACTCTTAACATTGGTAGTACTGTGATATTCCCCAGTGTCAATGCCTTGATTAAGCATTTAAACACCTATTACTGCTTTTTGGTCATAAGTACATTCACTAATAATTTCTGCCTGGTCTGATGCCATTATCTTGCATTTGTAGTTGCAATAGTGGCCATGTTGTGACTTTGCTACAGGATCTGTGACCATCCAACAGGTCAAAATATATTTTTCTGTTTAAGATGAGTTTTTTGCATTTGTCTGCAAATCTGCACTTACTGAGACTGAGAGTTGCAACTGCTACTGTTCTTTAATTGTTACACTGTTACAGTCTATCAGGTATTGTATTCCCTGCTGCTTCCGCCTGTGGTGTTACAGTAATTACAATCTCAACCTGCCCCCACTGTAAAAGCAAAATTCCTAAAATTCAAGCCTACCGAGGCCCCTAGATGTGTAACTTTGTCAAAGCGATGAGAGAACAGTGATTTTATGGAGGTTCTATGTCTCAGAGCACCACTGACTGATTTATTGTCTTTTTAATTGGATTCTTCTCCTGATCATCTCCAATAACTTGCTCTGAGATGGGCTTGCCCAAACTCTTTTATTCAAGATTTTGAGAAGCTGCACTGATCTCGGCATCTTCTTGGCATGTCAAACAACTTTTTCATCAAAGAGGAAAGACAAAACACCACCAACATTGGATTTGTTCTATAGTTGGTTGTCAGTCCAAGAATCTTTCTCCCTATAAGAAACTTGAAAAATCTATGCAATCTTGGTAATCTAGGTTGAACGTTTATCTAGCCTGCACTGAGTACAAGCACACAGCTCGTTCTGCAGCTGTGTATCATAACACGGATATCTGTACACTCCAGCCTAGTCCATCGGCCTCCCCATATGCCATAGTACCAACTCTACCTGTAGTACTCCTGTGTCCAAAAGCAAATCCCTAAACCATGACTCTTTCTGTTGAAGCTACGGACTAGTATCTCTCCACAATTTCTGTAGTCAGAGTGACTGAGTTGAGTATCTTGAGATGATGTAGAAATTGTCTCATACTGACCGACTATCACCTATTACTCAAACACAATGCAGTGTGAGAGTTGCATGCATATTAATGTCATTGGAGGCAAAAATCCCACATACAAGATCACTATCATCCAAATCTTCAACAGCACACCACACACATAATTCTACCTATGCTGAGGTTCTTAAGAATAACTTATCTAGGTCTTAAAGGTCTCCAAGATGTAACAGGCATAAAGTACCCTGAGCTACACTCTAAACCTAAAAATGCCACCAGAAATAGTGCAAGAAACAAGTCACAGTTGCTGAGTCTGTAAGGCAGGCACCTACCCATCCAAACATCCTAGTTGATGGTGATGGTAGTAAATATTCAAATGAGAGCTTTGAAAGCCGAAGTGGAGAAGGGCTCCATGTGAACAGCAGCTGAACATGGGTCAGTCAGTCCTGAGAGATAGATGAGCGCCATTCCAAAGGGTAGGGCGATGGCCTCCATCCCCCTCGGCCGATGGAAAGGGAGTCGGATTCAGATCCTCGAATTTGGAGCGGTGGAGCTGGGCACCTCATGGCATCTATTGTGGTGATGCAAACAATCCTGGAGAAGCCGGTGGGGGCCCCTGAGAGAGAGTTCTCTTTTCTTTATAAAGGGCAGGATGACCTGGAATGAGTTCACCCTGGGAGAGGGGCCCACGCCTTGGAAAGCATTGCGGTTCCAGCAGCGTCAGGTGAGCTCTCGTCGGCCCTTGAAAAGCTGGGGGAGAGAGTGTACGTCTCGCACCGGGCAATACCCATATCTGCAGCAGGTCTCCAAGGTGAACAGCCTCTGGCATGTTAGAACAATGTAGGTAAGGGAAGTCAGCAAGCCAGATCCTTAAGTTCGGGAGAAGGATTGGCTCTAAGGGCTGGGTCAGTCGGGCTTGACCGTGAAGTGGGGCTGAGCACGTGCAGTGGCTGGAAGAGGCATCGCCCCCTCGCCACATGGCGGTGGCAACTCTGGATGCGTGCCGGGCCCTTCTGTGGATTGCCCTGTCTGTGGCGTGTGCCAGTGCCAACCAGCAGCTAGCAGCTGACTTAGAACTGGTGCTACCATTTTAAGACATACAGATGCACTGAATTACCAAGTTGAGCAAGCAAAAAGTGACTGTTCATTGCTAATCAGGTACTAGAATCTGTCAAATCACTCATGCACTCAAGTCTTTTAACAACAGGTACAGGTATGACTGTCACAGTACATATGTGGTTATCAATGACTTGAGATGTACCTCCTTGAATTATATGAAGACAGCCATGATGCAGCTCAGACTATGCCACAGGCAGGTATGAGCCCAGCACTGAGCAACATTCTACCTTCTCCAAGAATGATGCTACAATATGAGCAAATAAAAAATGACTAATAATTTCCTTAGCGTCTGGTATCATTCCAAGGAGACCTAATAATTTTCATTCTGAAAAGATATTTTCAACAGACCTTGCTGCTTCTGCACAGATGACATACACCTGTCCCCTCTTGGTTTTCGTAACATTGCCAAAGACTTTCTCCAACACTATACTGCACATTTTAGGAAATGCCACAAGATAAACCAACAAACATAAAACAAGCAAAAGGAAATATAAAAGTTTTGCCAGTCAATGCTGGGAGCCTAAACAAGAAATTCTACTTCCTACAAGCTCTCATAGGTTCATCAGGTTACATCTGATCTATTTATTTGTTTGGTTCATGTTTCATGCTCTACAAATGTATCGTCTTCTATAGTCTATGTGCTGCTTGTTGATCAGTATACTGAATGTTTTACATTTTTAATTGTTGCAGCTTAATTGCTTATCTGGTATTTTAATACTTGTTAATTGATAGGGAGTGGAGACTCCCATTGTATATAAAATGAGGTTTACTTTTTATGCATTAGATCTGAGGAAGCGTGCAGTTTTGCATGCGAAAGCGCTTATCTTTTGTTTATAATAAATTGTTGATTCCTTCGTGGTGGTTCATAGGTTCATACTAGGCTATCTGCCCAAGGGCATTTATAAGCCTAGCCCATAGTTATGTGACTTTCGCCACCCCTTTAGTTTGAAGAAAACTATGCCTATTATTTTGCTGTGCCTCTGTCAAGCAGTGACACTGAAGTAATCCCTGGGGTATATCTGCGATCTCCCATCCATTGGTCAAGATTCCTCTTGAACAAGGCCAGCGAGGTGCTCTGCCTCATGTACCGGGATTTTGTTCCACAGCATAGGGAGTCTCTGGGTGATGAATCTGTCCCTCCAGCACGTTCTATTAATAACCGTGTCAAGGTTTAAGTCTCCGCCTTGTGGTTCTGAGGGATCTAGATTTTTGAGGTGAAGCATATTCATCAAATCTGGGTTTGACATGGCCTTATATGTCAGGCACAGGTCACCTCTGAGCAAGCGGTATGCGACTGAATAGAGCTGGAGTTCTTTCAGTCGGGCAGCATAAGACATATTTTTGAGACCCTTTATCCTTTTGGTGAGGAACTTTTGGGGCCTTTCCAGCTGCTGCAGGTGTCGGGTCAGATACATTCCGAATGGGGCATTGTACTCAATCATAGGTCTAATGAGTGATGAGTACAGGGGGATGATGACCTCCCTTGATCTAGATATGAATCCCTTCATGATCAGGTGGGCAATGTAGAAGGTTTTCCTAACTACTTTGGCAACATGAGTGTCAAACGAAAGGTTACTGTCAACCTGGGTCCCCAGATCCCTGATGACTTCTTCTGTGCTCGGTGGATTGCCACCTATATGGTAGCTAGGGGTAACTTTGTTTTTCCCGAAGGGTATGACTATGCATTTCTTGGCATTTAACTTTAGGCCATGTCTCTGGTACCAGTTATCCATTTCTGTGAGGTCCTTCTGAAGGATATCTGTGTCAGATGTGTTTTCGACTATGGCGCCCAGTTTGCAGTCATCTTCAAACTTTGTTAGCCATAACCCTCCTGTGTTTGCTTGTACTTCAGAAAAGTAGATGCCGAACAAGAGTGGTCCCAGGACTGAGCCCTGTGGGACACCACTTGTGACAGGCTTTGAGTCTGACATGGCGCCAGCAACTCTGACCCTGTGGGTTCTCTCACTTAGCCAGTTTGCAACCCATCTTGTGATGTATGGGTTTACATTCAAGCTGATGAGTTTTTCGATGATACCCGAGTGGGGTATTGTGTCGAAGGCCTTTGCCAGGTCGAGGTAGGCTGTATGGACGGTCTTACCCTCATCAATGGCCTTGGTGACTGTTTCGAAAAAGTCAACCAAGTTTAAAAGGCATGATCTGCCTTTGACAAAGCCAAACTGGGTTGGATCCAAAGTCTGCAAGTTCCCTATGTCTTTATTTATGAGTTCCATTATGATCCTCTCCATGGCTTTGCAGATAAGGCTTGTCAAGCTAATGGGACGGTAATTTCCAGGGTCGGTGGAGGTTTTCTTCCATTTTTTCAAGTTACTGTGTCGTTTGGCTTTTGGAAGAGACCTTTGGGAGCCAGGACTGTTTTATCAGCTTTATTTTTTTTTTTCGGTTGCTGTTCCTGCCTCCACATTATGGAAGGATCCCCAGTAGAACTGGATTATGTACCTGAAAGACTTACGATCAATCGGAGATGGAATACTCTTATAGACAACAAGGTCAATCCTTTACTAGGTATGGAACTTACTACTGCTACTCTGCCAATTCCAGGTACTGTCACTAATATGGCTGACTTTAATGCTATCTTTAAAGAATTAGAGAATTGCCTTTATAAACTTCACCGCCTCATATGGCAACGCAGACACCTTGAGGCATGCCAACACTTCAAAGTAGTTCCACGTGGAATGAGGGTACTGTGTATGCCCTCGTATGGCAACAATCACCCAGAACTACTTAAGAGTTGGCAGAGGCTTAACCTTGAGTTGAGTTACAAGTACATCACATTGTTACTGGAATATTTCTTACCTATAGAAAATGAACTAGCGACTAAAGCGGAACAGTTGCATAGTGATTTAATTGGAAGATTTAAAGGGGAAATCTTTTTAAAGAGGTTAGATAACCTCTATGTACAAATTACCTCGTACAGTGATAGAATTACCTCGTACAGTGACAGACTTCAACAAGTTAAGTCACGTAAACTTCAAAGGAACTTTTGTGACTTTTCGAACGGGCAGGTGTTCGTTTGGCCAAGGTTTTCACATAATCAGGATGCATCAAGTACAGGTTTATTGGCCAATGAAATGCCCTCTAATCCTCCTTCGGAATCGACGAGTATTGCCCCTTTAATGCTTCCTTTGGGGCCTGGCAATCCTTCTACGTCACTACCTGAGAGCACCGGAACCGCACAGCTGACTGCGACTGGTACTCCACCGCCTAACCAGTTAGCCTTTAATTCACATCACATTATGGGAGCCAAACCAAAGATACAAGACAATATTGAGTGTTTTTTACCCCTGCCTGTCCAATTACACAGAACATCAGGGGACAGATCGCGAAGTCGGGGAAGAACGAAGAGAAAACTTTCTCAGGAGCCACAGACAAGGAGAGCATGGATGAGAGACTGAATTGTTTGATATTTAACATTTCAGATATTGTACTTTCTAAAACTGATTGTAATGTTTTAAATAGAGGATTGTCCTACATCCCTGCACAGGTTAGTAAACTTAATGAAACGCTCATTGACCTAAGGAAATTTGTTAGAACTGTTTCTTTAAAGTTGTTGTTTAATAAGAGTGCGTCTATGGACTCTAATAGACCTGTGGACACTTCCCTTATGTTTAAGAAGAAGAGTACTTTTACTCCAACGTTACATCCCATGTTGGACTGTTTTGTTAAAGCTTGCGAACAAGATTTGTATAGTTATCACTATAATAGTAAACCAGGGACACTGTTTTTCAACATGAGTCATAAAGAATGGGAGTCTGTTTTTTCTTTAGTTAATAATGACAGCATTATTGTCAAACCAGCAGATAAAGGGGGGGGGGGTGTAGTGTTGTTGAATATAAATGATTACATCATGAGCATGAATAGATTATTGGAAGATGCTGACACCTACAAACAAATTAATGAGGGTATTGTGCAGCGTCATATATATGAGGTCCACCAAGAATTGTATGATTTAATGATGGCCAGACAGATTGACCAAGATTTATATTCTTTTCTGTTTATAGAACATCCTAAGTTACCTTACATTAAAGGGCTTCCTAAGGTGCACAAAGGGGTTATACCCCCCCCTCTGCGCCCTATTATTGTGGGTAATGGTTGGGTAATGGAAAACATCTCTGTTTACATTGAGAAAAAGCTTAGGCCTATAGTGTCTAATATACCCACTATTTTAAGGGACACCTATCAGCTATTAGGTGATTTAAAAGAGATTGAGAAGTCAGTTACAGATTCATGTTTACTAGTAACACTTGATGTCAAGAGCTTATTCACCTCGATTCCCAATGCTTATGGGCAGGAAGCTATTAGAGACATCTTAAATCACACTCAGGGGTTCAGTAGGAATGAACAAGCCTTACTGAATACTTTGTTAGATTTAGTTTTAAATAATAATGTACTCATGTATAGAGAACAATATTTTCTACAGCAATGGGGGGTAGCAATGGGGACTCCCTGTGCCAATACTTATGCCAATCTGGTGGTATACTTTTGGGAGTCCTCCTGCCTTTTCAAACATGCTAACTTTTCCAAAATTCTTCTGTATAGAAGATTTGTAGACGATATTCTGCTTTTGTGGAAAGGAACACCTGCAGAACTTTATAATTTCATAGAAGAATTAGAATTGACCTCAGACTTTTTAAGGTTTACGATAGATTTGTCTGTCACTCACATACATTTTTTAGATATTACCATTAGTAAGGACAAAAAAGGGGGACTATATACATCCCTGTATAGGAAACCTTGTTGGAGGAATACCATACTTAGGTTTGATAGTATGCACCTTAGGTTTATATTTAGAAATATTGTGAAGGGTCAATTTACTAGGATTAGCAGGTTGTGTGAACATTCTGAAGAATTGCAACAACAATATCAGAAGTTAGAGCAGTTATTTCTTGACAGAGGTTATGATCCTGAGATGGTGCATAAAGTGAAGTTAGGTTTTACATCTGAAAATAGATATATTCCAGAGACAAGGAATCATATGAGATCATATACTTCCACCCATTATACTCACCACAGGGCTAATGTTATTTTGAAATTTACTAGTGATATTAGAAATATCACAGGTATTATTTCTAAGAATTGGAACATTCTGACTGTCGATAAAGATATCTGTAAGATTGTTGGTTCTCACCCTACTTTCACATAGAGAAACAGCAAAAATTTAAAGAGAATTTTATGTATAGAGAAGTTGGGTAGCTCCACTGCCAATACAGCAACAGTCCAACAGAGATTAGGCACCTACCCTTGTGGTAGATGTAATATATGTACTTCGATTTCTCCTGTACAATCCTTTACACATCCTACTCTTAATTATACTTTTGAACTTAAGCATATAGCCAATTGTGAGGACAAGAATGTTATCTATATGGCTAATTGTGACATGTGTCAAGCTTTTTATATAGGCATGACCACGAGACGACTTAGGGACAGGATTCATGATCATTTATATGAGATTAAAAAGGCTGATACCAAGAATGCGTTAGCCAAACATATCTTGGAATTCCCTACACATGCCTTCAGTTTTAAGGTTCTGCAGAAGAAATGTTTTGATAAAAGGAAAGGTGATAACTTTTGTGAGTTGGAGAACATTTGGAGAACATAGAGTTAAGCTGGATATTCAGATTTAAGGCTCATCACCCCCCTGGACTTAACTCATACGTGAGTATTAGATCAGCACTGAAGATGAGGAGGTGATTATGACCTTTTGACCCTGTCTCCTTGTCTCTCTTTTTTTCTCTTCCTTTCTCTTCTACAAGCTTGTTCCCATTCCACACACCTTTTACTCCCCCTCCCCCCCCTTCTTCTCCTGTTTTTTCTCCTGTTTTTCTCCTGTTTTACAGTCTTCTAACAGTCTTTACACAGTCCTTTGGGATTTGTTTACAGGGATGGTTCATTGCTTAGCACATGCTTAGCTTGAGCTCGTGACAACCTAGGACAATTCTGTGGTATGGATAGACATGAAAGTAAGAGCGTGCTTTAGGTCTGTCTTTATTTTGACTTTTAATTATATAGATTTTACTTGAGGTTTTATAGTTTAGCAGTAGGTAGTTTGCAATACTTTTTGGCAATTTTACATTCAATGTTCTTGATCAAGATGCTTTGAAACATCTGATCTATTTATTTGTTTGGTTCATGTTTCATGCTCTACAAATGTATCGTCTTCTATAGTCTATGTGCTGCTTGTTGATCAGTACACTGAATGTTTTACATTTTTAATTGTTGCAGCTTAATTGCTTAACTGGTATTTTAATACTTGTTAATTGATAGGGAGTGGAGACTCCCATTATATATAAAATGAGGTTTACTTTTTATGCATTAGATCTGAGGAAGCGTGCAGTTATGCATGCAAAAGCGCTTATCTTTTGTTTATAATAAATTGTTGATTCCTTCGTGGTGGTTTTCTTCCATTTTTTCAAGTGCCAGTGCCAACCAGCAGCTAGCAGCTGACTTAGAACTGGTGCTGCCATTTTAAGACATACAGATGCACTGAATTACCAAGTTGAGCAAGCAAAAAGTGACTGTTCATTGCTAATCAGGTACTAGAATCTGTCAAATCACTCATGCACTCACTAGAATCTGTCAAATCACTCATGCACTCAAGTCTTTTAACAACAGGTACAGGTATGACTGTCACAGTACATATGTGGTTATCAATGACTTGAGATGTACCTCCTTGAATTATATGAAGACAGCCATGATGCAGCTCAGACTATGCCACAGGCAGGTATGAGCCCAGCACTGAGCAACATTCTACCTTCTCCAAGAATGATGCTACAATATGAGCAAATAAAAAATGACTAATAATTTCCTTAGCGTCTGGTATCATTCCAAGGAGACCTAATAATTTTCATTCTGAAAAGATATTTTCAACAGACCTTGCTGCTTCTGCACAGATGACATACACCTGTCCCCTCTTGGTTTTCGTAACATTGCCAAAGACTTTCTCCAACACTATAGTGCACATTTTAGGAAATGCCACAAGATAAACCAACAAACATAAAACAAGCAAAAGGAAATATAAAAGTTTTGCCAGTCAATGCTGGGAGCCTAAACAAGAAATTCTACTTCCTACAAGCTCTCATAGGTTCATAGATTAGTACTAAGCTAACTGCCCTTGCGAGCCATTTTAAGCCTAGCCAATTATCCCTTGTGAGACTCAAACCCTGCACCTTGTGTTTGCAAGGCAAGCACCTTAACCATTAGGCCACCCTATCCTGCCGGATGCAGATGTCTGTGTAGTGCCTGAGACATGGTTTAAATCATCTGACAGTACTCCAGCTGTGTAATATTATAATAGCTTCCACACGGTTACATCAGCCACTGTAAAGGAGGTGAAAAGGTGGAGTTGTCAGTCTTCATCCAACAGAGGCTCACCAAAGCTGGTTAAAAAGTTTGGTTTGATGCATTACATCTTCTTTCATGTCTAAAATCGCTATCAGGAAGTTTCCTTACAATATACTGGCTAGCTACAGAACCTCCTCTATGATCCAAGAAAGACACAATGTATATTTAACAAGATTTGAAGTATCTCAGTATTAATCCTAAACCCATATTCCTGGGTGATTTAACTACTTATCTGTAGACTGGGAAGTATATATCACTACTAATACAAAAGCACATAGGTTCCTGGACTTTGTCAATGCAAATGCCTTGGAAGAAATAGTCAGACTGCTCACCAGGGGAACATTTTAGACCATGTCCCTTGCTAGGTCAGACCAAAAAGAAATTTCATTCAAAATATCTGCCATTGGAACCTTTAGAAAGTTCTCTAAGACAAACTCCCTACTCCTAAGTGATACTTTGGCAAACATCAAATCCTCACCAAACCCTGAAAATTGTGCTGGTTATGCAGAATCACACACCAATCGTATAGCTGTTCTCTGCTGAGACAAGCACAGAGCAAACACAAGAAACAACCCCCCATGATGGAACTAAAACATCAGCAATACAATAAAAGGAAGAAAATATCAGCTAAAAGAAAGAGCAATTTCCAAAATAAAAGGGTTCTTTACATTAAATTAAACAACTCAAGTGCCTATTTAAATCCAAAGCCACTTTTGAGGAGGTAGAAGATAATCACCTTGCATTTTTAATTAAGTCTGAAATCTTAGAAACATAATGCAGCAATGAACATGAATAGATAGCTACCGTACTGACTGATACATTCAGCTCAAACTTTACCACTCTTCAGTCTGTCCCACAAGAAATTCCCAAAACTAATGCCGCCAAGCTATCACATATGACTAAGTCCTAAAAGCACTTTCAAAAGATAAAAACACTGCATTGATGGCTCCTGACAATATCACCAGATGTATCGTGAACAGCATGAAGCATGATTTAGCTAAACCCCTAGCAACACTGTTCAACCTCTTTCTCAACAAAGGTTTTGTACCAAGCAAGTGTAGAACAGTAGCAGTCATCTCTCTGCACTGATCTGGGCAGTTACAGACCCATACATTTGAATAGCTTCATGTGTAAAGCCAAGGAAAGGATTATGATGGGAGTTAATCAATACAGACATAGGGAATCTCCAAACACTGCATCTGTTTTAGTTGAGATTTGTCAAAGACAGATCATGTTTACTCAACCTGGTGAACATCTCTGAAAGAGTTACTAAGGCAATGGATGAAGGTAAACTAGTGCACACTGCCTACCTTGACTTGGCCAAAGATTCTGACACAATACCCCACTTAGCCAAGCAAAAAAGTTAAGCAATCTAGCAATAACCTCCTAAGTCACCCACTGGATCACAAAGTGGCTCATGGGTAGAAGGCAAAACATCAAAACAAGGGAAGCTACCTCCAGAAAAAGACCAGTTACCACTGGAGTCCCCCAGGGTTTGGTGCTGTGACCTCTTCTGTTCAGCATTTACTTCTCTGAAGTTAAAACCAATACTAAATGAGTCTGGCTGACTAAATTTGCAGATGACTGCAAGCTGGGTGCAGGAATGATTGTCCCAAACAAATAACTTGTGCTAAAATCATGGACTAAACTTAAACACCAAAAAATGCATTACCATATTCCTTGGTAAGATGACTCCCTCAGGGAACTAACACATTCAGAATACACCCCCTAAGAGTGGACCCAGTCATTCAAGATTTCGGAACGTATGTGGACAGCAAACTAAATTTCAACCAACATGTGTCCACTGTTGTGGGGAAATCCTCCTATATTTACAGTTTATTAACAAAGACATTGGTTCTAGGTCCAGGGATGTCACTGTCCCTCTCACTTCTAGGTCAATGGTGCCACTGTCCCCCTCTCTTCTTCCCTCATAAGGAGAGTCACTAAGTATAATGCCCCCTTTTGTATGCATCTATCCAGATGCATGCAACAGCTGGAATACCCACAGAGATACCTTACAACGGATACTCTGCTGAAACAATTTGCTATACATGGACTGACTCAAAGCTCTATTTCCACAGTCTCTTACAGACTGCTAAGAGGTGACCTGTGTCTGGCATACAAGGCATCATCTGACCAGCCTTAATGGACCTGTTGCATCAGAAAATCAAGAGATACTCAGAAAATATTAGTCCAGGGATCAAATCCTCCTCTGCAACATCAACAAAATGGTTTAGAGAGATAGATATAATTTGCAGTGTATACCACTGTTCTCAAACAGTCTATACTTTCACATAAAACAAAGCTCATCCCTGCCCATATTCAAGTGTAACCTGGCTCTATGGATGGGAAATAGGAAATTTACCCCAGGGCTGTCCCCTATTTTACTGACAGACGCAGCTACTACATGAGATTTTCCACACCTGGGGCCCTAGTATATATGGTATCAAACCCATTTATCATCACTGTGTGTAATATGGATCTAGTCCATGAAGGACTAAGGGTAATCTAAACACCAAACAGACTGGGAAATGCAGTTATGATTAAAATGGCTATGAAGGCAATTAGCCTACTACCAACCTATGAACAATTAGTAATCTGGGTTTAGGTGCCCAGGCAGGAATGGTGAACTACAATAATATGGAACTCTGCTGCACCCACAATAAAAGACTAGGATGACAGAGAGAGGCAGTTAAAAGGCAGTATGTTACCTGACTTAATTAGGGTAGTTAGTACAGCAAGTAAAAGGACTGAAAGTAAGGTTTTCAAGCAGGAAATCAAGAATAAGGTACTTAGTGGGGACGTAAAAGGGAATAGCATATGTATTACTTTTTTTTTTCTTTTTCGTTTTACTTTTGTCTCTGCTGACAATTCAGTCTACCCCAGCCTCTCTACTAAACTGTCTAATCCTTAAATGCAAGAGCTTTATACCACATCTGAAATCCAAAAGCTGTGAGGGGAGTGTGCTTAGGGTTGCCAACTTTTCATGTCAAAAGTTCTGGACATGTACGTGAAAGCAAAATGCATGTAATTTTGATACCCCCGTCCCCTCCCACACAGCCATTCCAGTGTCCCATTCCTTGGCTATTTCTCCATTTCTTTCCACTTACCATAAACACTCTCAGTGTGTATACAGTTTTCTGCTTTACTTCTACGATTACAGATATTTGGATTAAATTTAAAACTTTTATTTCAAATTATAGCACAAAGACTAACAAACGTTTGCTAAACAAAGTGATACAGTCTCACAATGAAAAAAGGCACATCACTGAAACCCACATTCAAAGAAAATGCATCTAGCCAGTTTACCTTTGGACTGTTTTCAAATCATAGGCCCCTTGCACACATTTTTAGGACCATGCAAAAGTTCTTTGATTCACCTTCCTGATTGTAGTACATTATAATAACCAAATTATATCCCTTGCATAATACAGCACCACTTGTTAGTGTGTGTTTTAAATGTATAGTGTTGAACCAATAATGACATAACTACCCAGTTGAGAACACTTCAACCATAAAAGGCCACTCAAACTTGTCATTACAATCTACCAATATCAGTCAATATGCACAATCTCTGCAGAAGTAAAAGCCATCTGAATAATTCCACATTAAAGAGATTTGTAACTAATGAAACGGTTGCTTCTAGAAAACAACTTTATATTTAAAGTGTTTCATCTACAAATTAAGGGCCTGCTTCCCTGAAGAATAAATTGCCAGTGTTACATTAAAAATGGTAAGCTGGTAATATTGCAATAAGGAATGGATGGCAAACAGAAAACAGGTTCATTAAGTATAAGTCCCTAAGAAATATGGTACAGAAAAAGTGCTTGATGGTTTAGATAAAAGATAATCCACCATCCTGGAGAAAATCTTGTTTAGCTACACTCTGAAATTTAAGTCTGAGAAGCACAGTACTTGCATGATTTAGTTTATTTCAAACAAAGCAAATAAAAAAAAAATAATAAGTACAACAGGATTCAGCACAATACATATAATGCAATTCTTCTTTCATTCCATTTGCGTTAGTTTCCATAAAATGCCCCCAATACCACGCATCTTTGCCAGCTGTTGTCACAAAGTGATTCAAAAAAGCCTCTGCTAGAGCAGAACATTTTCAGTGTTGAGTATTTAAAATACAACACAGTTTCTGGTTCGGTAGCAGTGATGAAAGATAGCTTATTTTGGTGTGTTCTCTTCCCTCCTAATGCAGGAAAGTACATATTTCTAGATTTCTTAATTAGCATCCAGAAAGGGAGATATCTAATGTAAACAATGTGCCAACTGAAATCGCCAAGAGCCAAGGTTAAAAACTGCCGATTTATTTAAAACGTTAAATTAACCACGTTTTTGTCCTACTCAACTGTAGGACTTCATCAGAAATACAAAATATTCATTAATTACAGCCTTTTATAAACTTCGTGCCAAACAGTATCTCACGAGAATCATCCTTTTCTTAAAGTGAGATACAGTGAGATACAGGCGGTTTTAGTAGTTCGTTTTTCGTGTTTTTGTGTAATGTACCAACTGAGATCTTAGCACAATATCCCCTTTACCTTGAAAAACAAATAACAGACTGAAGGCAAATGTATGCATTAGCCATTTATACAGCTAAAAATCTGACTAATGATAAAGCTGTCTGCCAAGCAATTAGTTAGGTTTTAGCAGTTCACATAGGAATGAACAAAAGTTACAGAAATTTGACCAGGTAAAGAAATATGCTGAACTCTAGATAAATGCAATCTAGGCAAGGACAGCATAATTGAAAAAAAAATAATACAGTAATACTACGCCTGGGCACTGCTTCATATTTACAGAACAATGCCACTGTGCCAAGTACTAAGCAGTTCTGTACTTTGCAGCTTAACCTGCTCCTGAAAAAAAATATATAATGTATAATGGATGTCGGCATAGGTATGAAGGGGATAAGAGGCAAACCTCTGCCTTCAAGAGCTAAACACAACCTACAGTATATACACATATAGAGAGAGAGGCAGAATCAGAGCACTTAAAGTGAACTAATAAGTCTGGTATTTAATGAATTGCTGGTGTTTCTACCAACTTATAAAATCTGTTAGAACACAGAAGGTACAGAGCTGGAACAATAGCTTCTTGGTATAGTGAGACTATATTTTTTCACCCCATTCTGTCAGATCTGGAACATCAGTCCTACTCAATACGAATATCAAGAAAGTGACATGAAGGGGAACAACCTGGGTAGCCACATAGAAAAGCACACTAATATAGATATATTAACCACATTATATTATGTTTGCATGTGAATTAGTATGCTAAGTTAACAAGTTGCACAGGTCAGTAAACTGGTCTGAAAATCCTTTTCAGTCATGCACCAGGCTAAATAAGCAGATACAAAAGAATGTTGACAGCTGTATTACACAGAGTGCATTTACAACTGGTTTAACATGCAGAGAAATAAACCTTATATCTAAAGTATAGAGCTATAAAAGCAGCAATATACAATAACTAAATTATGTATGTCTATGGAAAAAAATATTTACAATGGCATATGATAGCATGGGAATCACAAGTGAGTTAGGTAGTCAGCTTTGCCCCCCGTACCACTTTAGTAATGGGTGCTAACCCTATAATGTTGCCCCTTTCCTCAACCTTAACCCTACACCTTACCATCATTAAATCCACCCATAACACTGCCACTACACAAGACACACATGGACACACAAACAATACTATATCTTATCCCCTAACCTAACCCTGATGCTAACCCTAACATACACAAACTCACACACAAATATAGAACACCTATTCTTTACTCATCCCCGATCCTAACCCTACCTGACATACACATGCAGAAACACACTCATCCCTCCAATCTCACTTACCTATCTTGACATTACACAATATCAACATTTCCACTGTGTGACTCTCCATACCATTGACATTAAACCACAGCCCCTGTGTTTGTTGAAGAAACTCCACTCAATAAAAATGTGGGGGACCCATACATATATTATGTATACATAAATATATACAGTGTATGTATGTGGCACTCTATGGTTTATAAGGCAGTCATAAAATCAGACACATGAATGTGCACATTGATCATATGGTCTTCTGACATGATCCCACTGAATACTGGTTTGGCAAAAGTCATCTTTGTAGAGAGAGGGGTGTGCTTAAATTGTCTGTCAGTATTTGATGCAACTAGACCTGATTTGTACAACAGCATCCTTAGGCGTGTCACACTTGTACTTTTGGGTATATTACATTTGTATAGCACCAGTTACTAATATTTGTCAGAATTCTGTGAATACATCTGTCACCCGAAATGAATTCACCCACAAAAAGAAACAGTTAAAAGACATCTTTGATCACATTAAATGATTAAGTCCCCACCAATAATACTGAAATGCATAACCAAGTGCAACAAAAAATATTCTACTTAATCACTTAGTGAAAACTTGAGTAAAACAGCATCATAACTAAAAACAGTATCATAATTTAGTAGCTTTCTGTTTCAAAATACATTTAATATTCATGGAGTCCTTCAGGCCTAGTATCTTTACTGCTTCCAACTTTAGCCACAAGCATAGCTACTTAATATCCAATAACAGTACTTTGAAATATTACTGTACAGCTAGGAATTCCACATGCTACTTCCTCTATATATGCAGACTGTGGAACAAGTAGGTAAAACTGCAGCACTTCCTAAGTATCGGAACCATACTTGAAACATATCTGTTCGTGGACTGCTGCACAGTTCAAAAGTCTTCAAGAATTCAAATTCCATGTGCACGAAGACAAAGATGTAAGCAAATCAGTCACACAGATGCAGAAGACTGTTTTCGTCTTCTGCGTCTGTGTGCGACCAGATGCAAAGGATGCTCTTAAAGAAAAACACCCTTAAAAAAAAATGTTTTTTTTTTAATTAAAAGAAAATTAATCTCCTGGCATTTTTTCTGGACAATATGCTGTCCTTTCCATTTTCTGGACAGTGTCCCTTAATTCTGGACAGTTGGCAACCCTAAGTGTTCTGGGAGCAATGCCATAATTGATGGGGTCTCTTTATGACCCACTGTTTTTCCTTTCATTTCCCATGGCATCTCTGGGATTGGGGGAGTTATAATGCAAAAAACATCATTTCCATGAGTGCACTAAGCCTGCAGATGACTAATTTCCTTCTAGCAAATGCCTTATTTGGCCCTCTAGCCTCCACCAAGGTGTAAACACTTATACATGCATCCCTCAGGAGAAGCAAATGGGCTCAATCTCTCAGTCTTTCATGCAAAGTTTACTCCTCTAGCAACTGGTCCACTAATCAATCCTGGATCATCTGACATGCAATCGGGACTGTATCAACCCTATGTCATGGAGCTGATGGTAAGAGTATATATGTATTAACTGAAGTTAAAGATCAGAAGTACGACTACTGTTTGTACAAGAATGCAGTGTTGCTAGACAAGGGTGGGATTACACTGAACAGTACTGATTAGGTGATGCCATTGAAGCACTGCAAGTTACTACATACAGAGGAACTTTTACTGACTTTCTGAAGGATATCTGAATGTTAATTGGAATAGCTGCAAGTAGTCTGCTCCAAACTTCATAACACATGTACCATATGCCGTTTCTGTAAATCTATTTTTGGTAGGGATACACAGATGCAAAGGCACCACTTAAAATGCCACAGTAAAGATAAGAAATCTTTACAGTGGGCAAATAAACAAAGACAAGACTGCCACTATGGTCTACAAAGTGGCGAGACACAACAAAAAATAAAATGCCACAACTTGTGAGGAAAACGTTACCTTGTGTTTGCTTTCTTGTATTTTGCATTGCTTCATTGCCTTTGTCTATTCTGTATATTGTGATTTGTTTATTTTTTTTACACTGCTTCACTTGTACTCTGCTTTTAATTACATGTTTAAACTAGGAAAGAGACCATGACTCTCTCTCTTGTGAGTCGCACAGAAAATAGAACAGGTTAATTATGCATAAAATAAGAGTGCAGCTAGGAACTAAACGTTCCATTTAAGAGGTAAAATAAAGCAGTTCAAGGTTTTACTGGAAAATCTCACCTATACTTTGCCACAACTTACTGAAAAGGAAATGTTAGTTTTTGCTTTTGCTTTCTTGTATTTTGTATTGCTTCACTGCCTTCATCAATTTTGTATATTGTGATTTATTTTCTTTACACTGTGTTTTACTTGTATTCTGTTTTTAATTGCATATTTAAACAAGTAAAGACCACACCTGTGTTTCTTGTGAGTCACACAGAAATTACATTTTCCCCACCCTCCTACCCTGGTGCTGTTGTGTTTTTAAACAAAACTGTCTTTCTAGTTGCCTGCCCCTTACGTTAAGTTGACCACAATACTCCTTCCCTCTCTTCTTTCATTGGCTATTGTGAGTAAGCACAAAATTATTTTGTGAAATCACTTCCCTTGAGCTATTTAAAATTATTAGCAATGTCACTGCATTTCATAAAACCAGAATAGAAAGTGCACACCTCTTCCAACCAGTCTTGCTCTTTTAAAATTAGTGGCTCTCCACTCCAACAGCTAAAGCTCAAGTTACCTCCCTTTTTCATATCTAACTGGTTGACTATTTTTCCATCTTACATACATTTAAAATCTGCAACCTCTACTCCTAGACCACCAATTATTGGAGAGACCACATTCTGCCTCTCAGGAGTCATCTTGGGATTAGTGCTTCTGTTTTGCACTTGGTGAGAAAAGGAGCATAAAGACATTATTTCCTGGAGATTGCTTCTTCTTCTGGCTTTTCCCGGTTACGGGTCACCACAGCGGATCACCTGTTTGTTCATGACTGGCAGTGGAGTTTTACTGTGTCGAGTTGCCAGCCCAGCGCCCAACCTTCCACAGAAGGCACACACATGCACGCACTCACACCTAGGGCCAATTTAGAGTGTCCAATCCACCTACAGCATGTCTTTGGGATGTGGGAGGAAACCGGAGCACCCGGAGGAAACCCACATCACAACAGGGAGGACATACAGACTCCGCACAGAAGGCACCCCAGCCAAGGATCAAACTGGAGAACCTCTTGCTGTGATGCGGCAATGCTAACCGCACGGATGTCTTTCCTGGAGATTGCTCATCACTGGAAAGGCTAATAAATGCTTCATAGGTGCTAGCATAGGATTTGTGCTTATATTTTGGTCCTGGTGAGAGAAGGAGCACAGGGCATTGATTTCTGACCATTTCTCATTGGGTAGTGTCTGTGTTTGGTGTTCCTGATTGGTCTGGTTGCTATTCAAGACATCCACCAGGAAAAGGTTACAATTTTACGGACCCTTGCATCATATGGGACAAGACTGTGGATCACCAAATAACCTGTGGCCTGTTTCTCATCTTGGGATTGGTGCTACTATTTTGCTTCTGGTGAAAGAAACAAAGGAGCATTGTATCCCAGCAGAGTGAAACTGTGGTGAGACCAGCACTAGCAGTAACCAGGCAGCAGCCATTCAGGCAACTCCCTTCTTTTCATCATTCTTGACAAGCTAATTCCTTCTTTTCAGCAAGTACTACTTGATTTGCTGCTATCCAACCTAACTTCAGATTATCTGCCTAAATACTTTAACCATAAATCATCAGGGTCTACTTATTAGTTTCCCTTGAAGTGTTTGGCAGTGCCCTGTATAAACCCAGACACCTTAAGTTGACATTTTTCCTGTACAATCATCATTGAAATGTCACCAATGCCTAGCTGCACACAGGACAACTAGTTTGCAGTGACAAGCACTGCCCCAGAGCTGCAAACCAGATACTCCTGACCTTACTTTATATTCTTACTCCAACTATCTAATCAATAAAAAAGGGTCTGCTGCCACAGATATGAACTTTCCCACTATCTCCATTACCAGCTTGGTGGATATGTACATAATGTGGCAAATTAGAAATTGGCTCATTTTTACTGACAACCAGTTAATTCTCAAGCAAACTGATATGATATGTGAGAGATGTATTACACAATCTCACTGGTGGCAAAGCTCTCACAATTACCACTCTAAATGTCAATTAGTTTGCTAGTAGTACACACACTGCACCCATCACACACAATTCAAAGCAGTCATAAAGACCCACATATGCTGAGGCAGTTAAACGTAACCTTCTTAAATTCCAAAGACCTGCTAGACAAAGCACACATAATAAATACCCTTAGCAGCCAAAAATGCACTTTTTCAAAACAATCAGCCACATCTCATGGAGCCCCTTCTTCTACCTTCTAAGCCAATAAGGCAAGCCACCACACAATCCAATATTCTGGTCATTGGAGACACCATTGTAAGACACACTGATGTCCCTCTCACCAAGATGAGAAAGGAGAAAGGCACTGCCAAGTCCCTTATTAGGGGCCAGGAACTACCACATTATGCAATCACTGAAGTCATTGGACCACAAGTATCAGAAAGACCTAGTCAAAGTCCGTGTGGGTGTAAATGGCCTAAAACATACATCCCTGGACTATATGAAGACAGACATCATAGAACTCTAGGAAGGTGGTATAAGCCTAGTACTGAGCAGCATTTTCCATTCTCCAAGAATGACGCCACAATATGAACAAAAGATGACTGGCTTATAATTGGCCTAGTTTCTGGTGTCATTCTATAGGGGGTGCAACATTTGACAGCATGGAAGGAGATGGTCAACAGACCACTCTGCTTTGCCAGGGACAGTCTGCACCTCTCCCCTCTAGGTTTTCAAATATTAGTGAAAACACTGTTCTCCCTCCATAGTGCCTTTTTTAGGCAATACCATACTGAAAGTGCTTCGAACATATCAGATCAAAACCAAGAAAATCTAAAGGTCTGACTATTCAATGCTGGAGGTCTAAACAAAAAACTTCACTCCCTAGACGCTCTCTTAACCCTAGAGAACGCGGACATCTGTGCGGGTAATGAGACATAGTTTAAAGCCAAACAGAGCACGCTTACAGTGCAAGGTTATAATTCTTCCACACATTCAGAACAGCTACTACACAGGTAGGGAATAAAGGTAGCAGTGTCTGAATTTACATCAAAAATAAATATACCTCAAGGATGGTCAAACAGCACAATGCACTTGAGGTTCTCCACGTTCAAATCACCATAGGCAAAATCCCATACCACTCCTCCATGACCCAGGAAATCCATACTACTAAATACTTAAACTTATTGGACACCCTCACTATCCAACCCAATACCATATTCATGGGCAACTTAATCATCACACTATTAACTGTGAATCGTATACAACACCAAACATATAGGCAAACAGATTCCTGGATTTTGAAAACACAAACATTTTGGACAGGACTGTCAATACACCAACAAGGGGCGCAGCCATACTGGATCTGGTCCTCACTAATATGGCAGAGTGCTGCACACCCCCTACTGTAATGTCTTCTCTGGTAAGGTCAAACCACAAAATGATCTCCTTTGAAGTAAAAATAAAACCTGGAAGCCCAGCTAACCCTGGGATATTCAGGAACTGTTCTAACTTACTACTCTTAAGTGATAACCTGACAAAATTTCAAGCCCCTATAAACCCTGAGAACACTGCTGCCTATGCATTACTGTTCACAGAAATCATATACAAGCATGTTGATAGCTGCAGAGAGGCAGTTGTACCCAACAGGACGAAGTACTGTACTAACATAAAAAACAAGCCACCCTGGAGGAATCACAACATCAATAGGCAGTATAACAGAAGGAATAAAATCATGGCAAAATGTATGAGGTGCAGCACCCAGCAGGATAAAATTACTTCCAAACTAAACAACTCAAAGGATAAATAATGTCTATCAAAGACAAAATTGAGGTAAATTTGGCCTCCCAGACCAAACACAACCACAAAACATTCTTTAGCTATGTCCACAACCTCAAAGGCAATATTTATTTATTTATTTTATTATTTATTTTACATTTGTTGACCGGGATAGTCTAACTGGATTTATGTCCATTTTCAGTAGAGTCCTGGGAAGATAAGCTCCAAGAGATTACTACACTACTAACATACAGGTACTAGTTGTTATACAGTTAAATACTACAAATTTTAAACAGTTCAGGAATCTTCACAGTTTATACAAAAAGCATGTTACAAGCATTAGATAAGATATTTTAGACTATGTACAATACATCATTAGTAACTAGAAAGTAATTGTTAAACAAATACATACTTCAAGTTTCAACAGTTCAGCAATGCTCACAGTTTAAAAATACTTGTTGCCTGCCTTAGGCAGGATGCTTTAGAATTATATGCAGAAGAATTTAACTAGGTATTTTAAATTATCTCTATTAGGATAAGATGTGTTTTTACCAAGGATAGGCCTTGATCTAAAAAGACACAGATAGAGCAGGAATTAGGTCTTAAGAGAGGGTATTTGGGATATAGTATGAGATTAGTCTGGATTTGTACAGGGACATAACCAATGGGTTTTAAGATAGAGTTTCAGATTGTGTTTAAAAAGTGTAAATGAAGACAGTGATGTAAGTTCATGGGGGCATTGGTTCCAATACTTTCCAACTGCATTTGAGAACAGAGCATCTCCTGCCATGTTATTAGATTTACATGTTGATACAAGTAGTTTATTAGATGAGCGTAAAGTTGAAAGGTTCTTATATTGGGTAATGAGACTAGCAAGTATTGGGGTATTGGTAGGTTGGAAAAGGGTTTTGTGCGCAATGGTGAGTTGTTTAAAGTGAATCTGATTCAGAAGGTCTAACCAGCCTAATTGTTTCAGATTATGGCAGTGATGGGTCCTAAAGGAGGAAGCAGTAGCAAATCTGGCAATGCTATTGTAAGCGTTGGCTAGCTTGTTAAGGTTATTTTTTGACAAGTTAGTATATATGGAAGAAGCATAGAGAAGTGTGGAGATAAGATGGGACTAGGCAATAGTGGTTCTGGCTAGTGGGGAGAGAAAGGGTTTTATCCTATAGAGGGAGCCTAGTTTCCTGTTGACAGTTTTTATGGTATTGTTGATATGGGTTTTAAAGTTCAGGTTATCAATGATTACCCCTAGAAGTTTAGTTGTTGGATCGGGAGATACGAGTGTACCATTACTGGATAAGACTGAAAAGTTCATTGGGAGTGATTTTCGGGTAGGAGTGAAGAGGAGGAGTTTGTTTTTTTTGGGGTTCAAGAGGAGGCAGCGTTGTAGAAACCAATTTTCTGTTTTATTGAACACTGAGTTAGAGTCTGTAGTTGAGATTGAAATTTAGCTGAGCAGATTATTGTCAAATCTACGTATTGTACACAGTTAGTTAAAGGAATAGCTAGGTTGAGGTCATTGATAAATATTGAGAAAAGGAGGGGGCCTAATATAGAGCCTTGAGGAACACCTAGGGTGACTGGGAGATGGGATGAGAGGCTGTTGTCCCATAGCACTGCCTGCTGTCTATTATCAAGGTAGGACTAGAACCATTTTATAGTCTTTGTGCCCAGAGAGAAGGATTTTAGAATATTGAGAAGTAAGTGGTGGTTGACCATGTCGAATGCTTTTGAAAGGTTGATGAAAAGTGCTGAAGAGAGAAGATTGTTATTACATTTTTTATTGATGCTGTCAGTGAAGGACAGGAGTGCAGTTGTACTGTGGAAAGGCCTGAAGCCATGTTGAGATTTGGCCAGTAAATTGTTCTGGAGTAGGTGGTCTAGTAACGGTCTGTGGATGCACTTTTCCATTATTTTAGCTAATGGGGAAAGTAGAGCTATGGGATGATAGTTAGAATATTCTCTGGAGTATCCACCCTTGTGTAGGGGGATAATGTAGGAAATTTTCCAGATGGTGGGAATAGTGCTTTCTTGTATGGTTCTATTTATCAGCAATGATACAGGATAAGCTATGACTTTGGCTGCCTTTTGCAGATATTCAGCAGGTAGCTGGTCAGCTGAGGGGGTAGTAGGTTTTAGTTTACTTAAGAGGTTGCAGATGAGGGAAGTTGCGACAGGTTGCAGGTTTAGAGATGGGAGAGAATTAGTAGTATTGGTTGTAAGGGCAGAGCTATCGGCTGTTAGTTGATTTGCAAGTGTTTGAATGGTCTCGGTGAAGAAGGTATTAAAAGCATTAGCAGTTTGCTTTGGATTGTCGGAATTTGATCCTATAAGGGGTGGTGTTGCAGAGTGGCCTGGTTGACGTAGTCTGTTTATGCTAGCCCAGAACTTTTGTGGATTATTTTGGTTGGTCTGTTGGAGGTGGAAGTAAAAGTTTTTTTATCTTCGAGTATAGCTTTCTTAGTCTCATTTCTTTTTTGCCTGAATTGTTGTTGGTCTACGGGGTTTTTAGTTGTTCTCCATAGTGCCCAAACATTATTTCTCTGTTGAATTTTCTGCCTGGTTTTCTTTGTAAGCCATGGGGCGGGTTTAGATTTAATTTTGATGGAACACTTTGGTGCATGGTGGTTAAGGATTCTTTTTCTCTTTTTGCACTACAATACCTACATTTCTTAAAACTAAAGACATCTGTTTACTTTAGTATCTTTATCATGGACAATAACTAAATGATTTACTATAAAACATGCCAATTTATATCATAAGTTTCACAGAAATACTGTTAAGAACAGAAATTGTTTTACTTACAGTTACCTTCTTCTTTCCGCTTCCCCTCCCCCTCCATGTCCCTCCAAATATTAATAACATGAAGTGATGCAAATGCCTTTCAGTTCCTCACAAGTTTAACAAGGTCAACACAAAGTCCACTCTTTCCATTTTTTCTTATACAGCCCTATTTCACAAATGTGACTGATGCTTTGCAGTCTTACATTTATACACTAATTTCTGTGTTGGCAGTTTTCTTCCTTTTCATCTCCATCTCCCAACTCCAGATTCTGGTTCCATTCCATTGTAGTACTGATTCTTCTAGTCAACTCCTGTATTTCTCTCTCGCTCAAGCATTTTCCTTTGAAACAATGGAAAATGTTTAATTGGCAAATTCTTTCCATATGCTTTATTATCAGCAGAATGAGAAGCACAGACCCTTTTACTTGATGGTTCACATTTTGTTGAAGAAACTTTTGTATTTTCTCCTAAGCCTGTTCTGCAGCAGAATATGACTTTGATCCTCCAGGAAAATATTCAGAAGATAGCTGGATACAACAACTTGAATCTCACACCCTGCCTCTCAACATTCCCTGATTGCTGGAATATATTTTTTTTTACTTCTGCCTAGTGTATAGTGAATAACCCTTTTATACAAACACTCCATCTCCAGCCTTTAATACTTTGCACCTCTTGCTATAGTTTTGTCAGGACCAACTCTTTCTGCTGATAGAATTGCATCAAAAATTGTTAATAACGTGCACACAGCTCCCTCTAATGGACCCAATGTTTCAAAAGTATTTCCAGATAAAACACAATACTCTGCACCTGTGTCTAGTTTAAATTTAACATGCTGTTAATTCTCAGCATTTCTTTCCAAAAAATCTAATTTGTGTTTCAGTTGTTTTGCAGCAGTCCTGGGCTTGATTTCAACACTCTCTCTGCTATGCAGCTGTTTCTATGTTGCCTCTGAAAAGAGATTGCAAGTTGAGAAAGTTTGCCAGCTTAATTTTTTTCTGAGGCATTTTAAACTTCATTCCACAATTCCCACAGGCACCTAAATTCCATATTTCTGTTCAACATGCATATTCTTTTGAATATGAATATTTTACTTATATACATCTTAACAAAATATTGTTTCCCAATATATATTCTACAGAAATGATATGATGGAGGATAAGACTTCTTCCCATGCTTGCAGCCACACCTACTAAAAGTGTCTTGAATTTTAACTGCACTCTAACTTTGATGTTTTCTACCTTTGTTGCAATGTATTGGCAACATGGCTCACTCTTTCATACCCATTGCTTCTGCAAAACATTCTCATTTTTTATTTCACCCTTTTTATTTGACTTATGTTTTGTTTTAAACACATCCTTTCATCGGTTACTTTTAAATATTTACTGTCAATTTCACTTGTACAAGTCAAAGGTATACGTTTTGATAACCTCAGTTCAGATCTGCTTCTTTCAATATGTCCCTTGTTTATTACTGCTTAGGCCATAAACTATTCTGCATGTTATTAATAAGGCATGCAACTCAAAAGATTTGCATGTTTGTGTTACTGATCTGACGTATGAGTCAATCATCTATAGTCGCAGTAAGACCTTGTAAAGAATAAGATGCAAATTATATAAAGGTTCAAAATAATTCCTGAACTTCTCTCTTATTGCTGCTATATTATCCAGCTTCTTCCTCAATGATTAGGAAACATGTAACACATACATTTACAGGCTCTTACTTCACTTACAGTGAATAATAAAATGAATTAGTGAAGACAAAAGCTTTCTTCTCAGTATTGTGCAGCAAGAAGATTCCTAGTGGCTGAAGCTGAGACATTTGTCTAACTGCTGAGAATTATACCTATGTACTTTCAAGCACAAACTCTTGAATTTAAGTACATTTTTTCATTTTGCAGATGTATTTGTACAATTCTGCCAGTAATTACTTTTGATACCACATGGTATCTTAATAACAAATAAGTAAGACAGAAACAACAAGGTTAACTAACATGTACACATCTTCTTACCACCTATAACATTTTCCAGCTTCTTACCACCTATAAAATAATTCAGTATCCATCTGCCTGTCCAGCACTAAAAACATTCTACACTACCATGTTCCCAGTTGGTCACTGCAATCCAATGACCAGAAACTCCTGTCTACAAACATATCAAATTGGCTGGGCTTCAACTGTAGTTGTACAAGGTTGCTAAGGCCTGAAACTCCTTACCAGTATCCATCAGGTCAATAACCCCCTCCCATCTTTCCAAACCACTCTGAAAGACTTCCTAGCTAAAATCCGTCTATGTTCTTGCTCAAAACTAGGATAAACTATATCCCTAAATGTGAACAGGTACCTTTCATTCCTTGTACTTCCTTACTGTCCCTTTTTCACTTACTTCTTCACTTCTATCAAATTTTCTTCCTTGACAAATATACAATAAGCCTGTTTTTCCCCTGACTTCATATTGCAATTCCTGTTTATATTAGACTAACTTACCTTTAATTTATCTACAACGTATCTAAAATTTCTCTAAATATTAAATTATTGTAATATAACTTGTACTGATTCTTAACCAGTGTTTTTATATTATGTCTAGTTTGTTATAGTTATTTGAAGTGCAGATGTCTTTGTTTTAGTTTTGAAGACTGTAAAATTATTGTTCTTAAAATGTTTTCTAATAATTTGGAGCGTTTCCCCCAGGCCACTTCTGAAAATGGGCTTCTACACAGTTGGACTTTCCCTGTAATCAAATGTCAATAAATAAAAATGATGAGGTGGTCATAATTCTATGACATGTACATTCTAGGTGAAGCCTGTGTAAACCACATGACCTGCAAAAATCAATGTAGCTAAGTTCATCATCATTAAAACTATATACCCCATACATAATGATCTAAATTTTTCTGTGCACTTTTTGACACTTGCAGTGCAGTGCATAAAAATAAACGTTATGGTTTTGTTCTACCACAAGCAGTCTTTATAGCTGCAGACTAATTTTTTACCTGCATTCAAGAATAAATACTTTCTGGATCCATAATTTCTTCTTCTCTGACAAACTGCCATGCAGACAGAAACTTCTGGGAGGCTGTACAGTTGCACCACTTCTCAAAAGATAAAGGAATTTGCTTTATTTATGACACCATGACACATTCATAGAGTTCATAGAGTTCATAGATTAGTACTAGGCTAACTGCCCTTGTGAGCCATTTTAAGCCTAGCCAATTATCCCCAGTGAGATTCAAACCCTGTACCTTGCATTAACACCTTAACCATTAGGCCATCCTCCCAAACCCCCAGTATTGAAAAATACAGAAGGACAACTCACACATGAATAAATATGTTGCGAGTTCCATCTCTTCTTACAAACTGTCAGTGATGATGAAACCAAACCACCAAATTCACATATCAGTACTCTGAGCAGTGCAAAAGGCACTAAATATTTGAAGTGGCATACATATACATTATAACCAGTGCCTATAAGCACCACTACATACATCCAAACAAAATAAGGGAGGAGGCTTACTCCACAACACTGGCACAAAGGGTCCTCTACATGCAACAAATAAGCACAAATGGTGGGCCAGAGGTGGCTCTATCCTCCTGACTGACTATGCTTTCAGCAGCTATTAATTCACATCCTTCCAACCCAGCTCTATCATGTGCCCAAGCTACTAAATGAACTTGAGTTCCTTGGGTCACAGTCAGTGCTTAACCCCTTTATGCCATTTAAGTTAGCTACATCCTCCTTCATCTACATCTAAGCCCAGAGTCTAGTTTCACTGCATTCTGGTTTCTCCTTTTCCTCTTGCCAGACTTAGTCCTTTGGTGACTGTTTCGCTAAATAACAAACTGCATTCTCTGTCATCACACTGGCTCCTGTCTCCCTCATTTCCTGTCCTACTCCACTACACCTATCTGCAACCTTCACCTCTTCCAGTTCTACCAAATCTGTCCTTCCTCATTAAACATAAAATAACTACTGAAACTAATAAAACGACCAGATCCATGACTTGAAAGGTACACTAACTTTAATTCCACAAGTAGAATCACACTGACTAAACATGTTCACCTACAGTTGGGCTTTATCAGAGCCTATCCTTCCTCACTCTCTGTGCTAGGTGCCCTGCCCTGTACTGCAACTACGCCATTCTGCATCCCTTTTCTACTCTTCCTACTATCTTTTCCCAATGATATTTCTCTTTCACTCAGTCTGTCCTATCTGAGTGTTCATCCCTGCTTACTTTCTTCATGCTATCTCTGTGATGCTGACTCCAGCATAGCCACTACCAACACAGTCTCCCCTTCATTACTTATTACTATCATCTAAACCTGTTCTTTCATCTTGGTATTACTCACCATTTTCTTCTGTAGCACCATCTCTCACTTTCTCCCTTAAATTTACGAAGTGCACCCTACTTGGATACAATCCTCTGTGTATTTCCCATACACTATCCTCTCCCTCATTTTCTACCCATCCTGTCTGCTGCCCTCCTGTTGCATTTTCTACCCATCCTGTCTGCTGCCCTCCTGTTGCCTTCATCACCAATCATTCTGTACACCTGCTTATTAAATTAGGAAATCCACTACTATCTCTACAGGCACTATAGTAGTAGATTAGCCAAGCCATTACTATCTCTAGTGCCTGTATCCTTCAAAACTCTTGTATTCTCTATATATAGTCTGCTACTCAGCCTCCCAAAGATCTCACCTACCCCAAAGTCCCCCTCATAAATCTTTTTGTTGTGCTCAATTAATTTGTACTGCTATTTTCATGCTGTCTCGATAATGGATCTCTTGCTTTTTACCTTTATTACTATTTTTTATTTATAATCTACATCTGTTTTCATCACTTAACTAGCTCTTTGTATCTCAAATATTACAGTCTTAAAATGTCACACAAATAATAAATTAAAGGGGACAGAGTAGAAGGCTACCAATTATTAATTTACTTTAAAATGCCTTACTCACAGTCTCTAATAAAGCATGATCCAGTAAGTCTTCTAATGAGGCAAATTCACAGGTCTTTCACAAGTAATCAGTGCACATCTATGTAAAGATACCAGACAAATAGACACAGAAGCACTCTCATGAGCAAGTAGGCACACACACAAAACAAGTGCATTTTTGCCTTAAAATAACATCTGAAATTAAAAATGAAAGTAATAAAAAAGCCTGAAGTAAATGTAATGCATGAAATGCCACAATTAAGCACCAAAAACAGCAAAAAAAGATAAGCTTGTTAAGGACACCTAAGTGCTGTTACATGGGGTCTTGTACTGGAGATAAACAGTGGATAGTGCCAGCCAGCAAAGATCAGTGGCAAAAGGTAAAACTGTTTTACAGGCTGTTAGATACCTCAATCTGACCAACTTACAAACATGTGTGCCAGAAGAAAGTATTTAATAGATTTTAAACTCATTTGTCTTCATGTGGACATTTCATTTCTGCCTGCTGTCTTTTTGAAAGCCAGTGAAATGTTTTGTGCTTCTACGCATTTTTTTTTAATTGATACTACATGGAGTAGGTAAAGTTTCATACAATACAAAGAATTATGTGTAGATCTCACTGATTGTATCCTTTAAGTGTCTTTGACATGGATGCCAAGATTCACCTCTTGCGCTTTGTTCTTAATGTGGATTTCTAGGCATCAATGTCTTGAACACATAAGCTGATTATGCTCAAACAATCCTGAAAGTAAAAGGAAATAAATATGAATTATACACATATATAGTGAGAGAGAGAGACAGGGAGAAAAACACAGAGAATTAAACTGGACTGAGTTTCAATTTAAACTGGGTACATAGGTTCATAGGTAGGTATTAGGCTATTGGCCCAAGGGCCTAATTAAGCCTAGCCAATAAGGTTCCCTGGCTTACACCATCCAAGAAAGTTATTTTCTTGTGCCACTGTCGAGCAGAGACACAGAAGTGATCCCCGGGGTGTATTTCCTATTTCCCATCCACTCAAGATTTTTCTTGAAGAGTGCTAATGAAGAACTTTGCTTGACATAGATGGGTAGCCTGTTCCAGAGTATGAGAAGTCTCTGGGACAGGAATCTATCCCTCCAGCATGTCCTGTTTATTGTGGTGACAAGGTTTAGGTCCCTAGAGTGTGTAGCTCGGAGGGATTGGGATTTCTTTAGGTGTAGCATGTCCAACAGCTCTGGGTTTGACATAGCTTTATATGTTAGGCAAAGATCATCTTGGAGTAGGCGATATGCTACAGAGTAAAGCTTGAGTTTTTTTGAGGCGGTCAGTGTAGGGCATTTGTTTGAGGCCAGTAATCCTCTTTGTGAGGTACTTTTGTGGCCTTTCCAGCTGCTGCAGATGTCTTGTGAGGTACATTCCAAAAGGGGCGTTGTACTCTATAATGGGTCGAATGAGTGTCGAGTAAAGGGGAACAATGACCTCTTTTTTCCTGGATGAGAACCCTTTTATGATGAGGTGTGCCATGTAGAAGGACTTCTTGACTACTGTGGCGATGTGACTATCAAAGGAGAGACTACTGTCCACCTGGGTCCCAAGGTCTCTTATCACACATTCAGTGTTAAGTAGATTCCTGCCTATGTGGTAGTTCATGGGTACAGAGTTTTTACCAAAGGGGATGAAACTGCACTTTTTGGCATTGAACTTGAGGCCATGGCTCTGACACCAGGCATCTGTCTTAGCGAGGCCCTTCTGTAGGATGTCCACATCATTTGGGGACTTGACTATGGCTCCTAGTTTACAGTTATCTGTGAACTTCATTAGCCAGAGGTCTTCTGTGTTTGGTATCTACTTCTCTGAAGTACAGGCTAACAGCAGAGGTCCCAGGACGGAACCCTGTGGTACTCCATTTGTCACTGCTTTGAGGTCAGATTTGGAGTCTGCAACTTTTCAACTTTTACTGTGTGGGTTCTGTCAGTGAGCCAGTTGGCAACCCATCTTGTGACATAGGGATTTATACTTAGTTTAGTGAGTTTAGCTATAATTCCAGAATGGGGGATGGTGTTGAAAGCCTTGGCGAGGTCAAGATAGGCTGTGTGAACCACCTTTCTCTGATCTACGGCTTTGGTGACTGGCTCAAAGAAGTCGATCAGGTTCAGGAGGCATGATCTGCCTTTCACAAACCTGAACTGGGTGGGATACAGAGTTTGGAGGTTACCAATGTCTTTGTTTATGAGTTCCATGATGGGATAGCCAGACCAGGTTAGTCAGTCTAATAGGACCATAGTTCCCGGGATCAGTGGTGGCTCCCCCTTTGTGGAGTGGGATAACTGTTGCTGTGCGCCATTCAGTGGGCACAAAGCCTGATGCGAGGCTATTATTGAACATGGTGCTTAAATGGGGAGCCAGTTCATTCTGAAGTTCGTGTAAAACACAGCCTGGGATGTTGTCCGGTCCCCCATGGATGCTGTGTTTTTGGCTTTAGAGAGTGCAGCTTTTACCTGCGTAGTTGTGATTACAGGGACTCTGCATTCTTCCTGTACAGATATGGGGCCTTTAGGGGGTGGGGGGGAGTTAGCACCAAACCTATCTGCCAGGATGTTAGCAATATCAACTGGTTCTGTAATTTGCATGCCGTTATGCTGCAACTCAGAGCAGATCTGGGTGTTGCCATCGAGATTCTTGACATAGCTATAGAATGCTTTGTGGTTGTCCTTAGAATTAGTGGCGATTTTGTTTTCATAGCTAGCTTTGGAGGATCTTATAAGGGATCTCGGCTTCTAACTGAGGTTGACCAAGGAGCTCCTCCACTCATGGGATTTTACTCTCTTTTGCAATAGTTTCTTCCTTCTGTTGTACAGTTTATGACAGGGGACCACCAGATTGTCTTCCTTTTTTTTTGGAGGATAGCATCTTGGTTCTATTTGGGATAGCATGATCCATGCACTCGTGCAAGTGATTATAGAGTGCATTTGTGTAGTATGATTGTCTTCTGCCTAGTAAGCATAGAAGACCTAAGATGGGTTTCATCTGAGACACAGCCTAAAGCCACAAGTGCATGTGTGACCACAATGCCACTGCTTCTGGCACTGAGTTCTTATATATATATATATATATATATATATATATATATACACACACACATATATATATATATATAATAAAAAAAAACAAAAACGCTTTGCAGCTTATTCAAATGAAAAACATACAATTTTAGTGCAGCTGACAACACATTTTTCTCAAGAATAAAATTATGCATTTTTCTGCTTGACAATAGTTCTCATAAGAGAATGAACTTTTTATATGAAATGTAGGTGCTGGTTAAATATTAATTCTGTTAGCTGAAACATTTTTAATTAAAATTAATAATACCATGAAAGTATAATGAAAATGTACCTCCAGATGGTTGGGAAATGTACAGAACCATGGATATAACACATTATCCTTACACAAAAATCTATAGTATATAATCTGAAAGGTTTCTGTATGCACAAACAAAAAAGCACCAGAATACAATGGCTGTCTTTCTTTTTATCTAACTTGGAATTTTTACTTCACTCCTCTTATTTTACTTTACCTACCCACCATTTTACTGAAACTTGCCTTTGCATTATTTATCTCTAAAATATGTTTTATTTTAACTTAGTTTTCCTAGCAAGGTGCCAAGTAACTATGACAGACTCTTAACATCCATTTTTATATTATGTAATATATCTCATGTGGGTCTGTCACAAAAACACACTTGGCAAGGAAAATTAAAGTGAAGTGTTCAAAATCAAAGTGACAGCACTTGAGGACCACAGACTGAAACCATACTGCAGTAACATGTCAAGTAGTTCCAGAATCTAAGTTACTAAATTAAGAAGTTTCAAATATCCAAGGGAAAAGTAAAATACCTTTGTGCTGGTGTGCTCCTATTTATTAAGAAAGCACTGTGCTTTCAGGACCGTCATTCATCAGTCATTTCAGGTAATCTACCACTGGTGATGGACCACTTTGTGAAGTTTGCAAACGCAACACCCAAGGTCCTCAGCGTCTTCAACTAGCTCTGAAGTGTACACCAAACTGCTCACTCCACAGTGTAATGCAATAATGGTGAAACCAACAAATATTTTAATTTAACTAGAAATAAGTGCTTTCATTTTTACATATAAAAAACTTCCTCAGATTAAATATCCCAGATGTAACAAACCCTTTTTAAACAGTCACACATCATGTGACCACCAAGCCCCCAGAGACTGCTTCATTATTAGTATGTTCTGAGCTAGTTGGAGATGATGCAGATCTTGGGCGTTGTGTCTGCCAGTTTCTTGCGGTTTGTGTTTTGGGTCTGTTTCTTCACTTTGTCAAATTTGCCCACCTTTCCCACAGGGTGTGTAATCCATGTGAATGTTACATCAAGTAAAGAAATGCATGATATTACGACCTCTCTCTTACATCACCAAAGGTGACTAATTTAATGTTTTTGGGTCCAGGTTTAACAAAATGTTTCATGCTTGGTTGAAAAGTGTACTTTTCTAATTTCTAGGAGGATAAGTAATCCAACTTGATCATGTTAATTTATTAATTTAAAGTTGAGTGTACAGCTGCTGAAACTATTGAAACAGATGCAGCAATGCAGTATTCTGAGTTCTGCTTTAGCAGCAATAGATAAATAATCTGTTAAAATACTACTACTGCTATAAACAGCTGTCCAAACATCATATATTAAGAATTTGGACCAAGTCTGTTGTTGTCAAAACCAGTAAGTCAGGGACATTACATAAAATGCAATGGCTCGAACTACAACTAGACATAAAGAGATTATCAGAACTCTCCATTCCCTTTTAATTTACAACAGCGGACTCCAACCTTTTTTGCACCAAGGACCGGTTTCATGTAAGACAATTTTCCGGGTCTATATAACAGCAAAAGCTTAAAATAGTGAACGTTGTACAATCAACACTTAAAAATCGAAACCACAAAATGCCGAACACATGGAACAGCAAATTTTTTCCCAGGGAAATAACTCGCTGCTCTGGGGGAAAAAAAAAGCCAAACACAAAATAAAGTGAACCTTCCCTACTTAAATATACCAACTCCGAGATCGTGCCACAGTGGAGAAAATGGCAAAGTCTGGAAAACGGCCCAGTGATTTTTTTCCTCTGGAAAAAAAAAAATCGCTGTTCTGTGTGTTCAGGATTTCGCAGTTTTGATTTAAGGCAATTGATAAAACAGCGTTCGCTGATATAATAGGGAACCGAATTTTCCATGGACCAGCCATTGTGCACGCATAATAAAGTGCAAAATATTTATTTATTTGACATTTGTTTACCAGGGAGGCCCAACTGGACTAGAAGTACATTTTTAGCCAAGATTTGGGGAGAAAAGCTCCAACGTACAATAAAAAGACAACTGGCAATTTTTCTTTTTTCGGATTTTCCTGGTTAGGGGTTGCCACAGCTGATCACCTGTCCGCTCATGATTGGCAGTGGAGTTTTACAGTGTCGAGTTGCAAGCCCGGCACCCAATCTTCCAATCTTCCACAGAAGGCACACACTCATGCCTAGGGCCAATTTAGAGTGCCCAATCCACCTACAGCATGTCTTTGGGATGTGGGAGGAAACCGGAGCACCCGGAGTAAACCCATGTGACCACAGAGAGGACATGAAGACTACGTACAGAAGGCACCCCAGCCAAGGATCGAACCGGAGAATCTCTTGCTGTGAAGCAGCAATGCTAACCGCTGAACCACTGTGGCCACCCAAAAAGACAACTGGCAATAATTACCAAAAAAAAAAGTGTACATTCTGCTTAACAGCATAACACTGATCTACTATGGTTGAGAGGTGCGTGCATACCGCTCAACTGTACAAATTTTCGTAGAATATCCAGATTTTTGCCTCATATTTTTGGTTTGTTTCTCATAAAATTATTTACTGGCAGATCACTGAGGTTTGAAGTCAGAAAATAATGACAGCTGAGTTGTAGACTTCATACCCTTCAGAAAATACATGCTAATGCAAAACTTGTATTTCTATCTACTTTCTAAGTTTGTAAGAGCACTACTTACAATCAATGCCTTTGTCCCCCTATTACTTTTGGCTTTGTCCAGATTTCTTGCTCTGAGAGGTTGAGAGGTATGTGTCCAGATTTATTGTGTGAGAGGTTGAGTGGTATGGTCGAGAGGTACAAACCTAATGGCAACCTTATTGTCTATTTATTTATTTATTTATTTGACATTTGTTGACAGGATTAATCCGACTGGGTAGGTGCCCTTTTTCAGTGGAGACCAGGGGAGAAAAGCTCCAATTTGCAAAGTATATCAATTAATAACAATTAATAGAGAGAAAAGTACTAAATAATAACTTAAGATAATGTAAAGACTTTCTATTTTTATAAAAACAATATTTAAAATCTATCCTATTATCTGTGGCTCTGTCCAGATTTATTGTGCAAGAGGTTGAGTGGTATGGTGGAGAGGTACGCAAATGGTAGACAAACATCATAGCTGCTGCCAGGGATCGATCTGTCTCTCTCTCTCTCTCTCACACACACACACACACACACACACACACACACACACACACACACACACACACACACACACACACTTTTCAGTTTTATTTTACACTTGCTAAACAGCAAAAGTGCTGCTTAGCGAGTTTGAAATAATGTCTCGATCAATCTCGCTGCTCCCTCTCTCTCATTCACACAGTCCCTTCTTTCACACACACATGCATTCTGCTTTCATGCACGCATTCACTCACACACGCAGACAGACACAAACACACTCATACACATACATACGCACATCCACTTTTTTGTTTCACTCCATTAGCATTGATTGGTTAAACAACTCATTAATAGAACTTAAAAATCCATCACATATACATAAAAACACAAGCATCTATTAATTCTAACTGCATCTGCCTACTACTAATTATAATTATTGAATTCATAAATAAACTGAGTAACTATAAAGTAAAATTCATTTAACATCTTATATAAACAGTCTAAAACTAATGCTAAAAATTTTTTCTGGTAAGCATTTTTATAAACTGTGTCTTGGTGTTAAAAAACTGCATGTAATTCCAATAGCTTAACATCTCATGAAAACATAGCTTAAAAATTACTAACTATACCTATCTTGCAAGTCACGAACCCAGGGTCCTGCACACCATTGCCACAGCAAGTTACCACTAAACCATTTGAGCTTTTATAAATATATGCAAATACAATGGGTTAGATATAATAAATATGTGAAAATATGTAAAATATACTTGCATCAAATAAAAACTTTGTATAAAATAAAATGTATATATTTAAATAAGTTTTAACTAGCTGATACTATATTCACTTTTTTCCTTTCAAGAGCTTTTAACTTCAACAGGGGGGCTATTGAGCTACACTCATTCAGACCTATTCAACTATCCACATGTAAGCGGATTTGCCACCTGAGCTTTTTTATCTTTAAAAGTAGCCCCCATGGCTTGTTAGCCTGTATAAGTACTGAATCTATAGCCATGAAGCTAAACTTGTGTTCACTATTACAATTAATGTGTTTAGCCAAGCCATTGTTCTGATTTTGTCTCTTTACAGCATAGTCGTGCTCATACATTCTCTGCCAGAGTTTCCTTTCCGTTTTCCCAATGTAGAAACACTGGCAGGAAGAGCAGGATGCCAAATAAACTACTGCTTTGGAACAACAATTGTATTTACTGTTCACGTAATATATTGTGTCTTTCACTATGAAACTGTTAGCCACTTGAACCTTGTGGCACCAGGAACATGCCCCACATTTGGTCATTCCTTGTTCCCCTCGTAACTCAGCTCCCTGCTTTACTTTAAGTAGGTCTTTAAAATTAGGCCCCTTCCTATATATGATCACGGGTTTATGTCCAACGTATTGCCTCATGTAGGAATCTTCCAGTAATATGGGCCAGTTTTTTCAAAGATTAATCTTAAAGCTTGGGCCTCCTTACTATAAGTAATGACAAGTGCTTTAGTAAAATCTTCACTTTAGTAGCTCACACCCGTTTAATCAAAAGAGGTCCGTCGTCAAGGAGCAACTAGTTCGAGCTTCCCGGATGACCACCTCTTTTGAAGACTTTCTTGACTAGTGTGATTTTCTACATACCATGTTCCTCAGAAGGGCCTATCCAGTGAAATTAATCGAGGAATTAGTGAAAGAAGTTAAAACCAAAAGACTGAATGGTCATTTTAAGCCAATACTAGACAAGCAACATACACCTGTAGATTTGATAGACTCTGATACAGAAGTAGTTCTCAATGAGTCTCGTTCTCTGAACTTTAGCCCTAATAAAACAAAAGATGTTTCATCAGATTTTACTAAAGCACTTGTCATTACTTATAGTAAGGAGGCACAAGCTTTAAGATTAAATCTTTGAAAAAACTGGCCCATATTACTGGAAGATTCCTACATGAGGAAATATGTGGGGCATAAATCCACGATCATTAATAAGAAGGGGCCTAATTTTAAAGACCTACTTAAAATAAAGCAGGGAGCTGAGTTACGAGGGGGACAAGGAATGACCAAATGTGGGGCATGTTCCTGATGTCACAAGGTTCAAGTGGCTAACAGTTTCATAGTGAGAGACACAATATATTACGTGAACAGTAAATACAATTGTTGTTCCAAAGCAGTAGTTTATTTGTCATCCTGCTCTTCCTGCGAGTATTTCTACTTTGAGAAAATGGAAAGGAAACTCTAGCAGAGAATTTATGAGCATGAATATGCTGTAAAGAGACAAAATCAGAACAATGGCTTGGCTAAACACATTAATTGTAATAGTGAACACAAGTTTAGCTTCATGGCTATAGATTCAGTACTTATACAGGATAACAAGCCATGGGGGCTACTTTTAGAGATAAAAGAGCTCAGGTGGCAAATCCGCTTACAGGCGGATAGTTGGCCAGGTCTGAATGAGCATAGCTCAATAGCCCCTGTGTTGAAGTTAAAAGCTCTTGAAAGGAAAAAAGTGAAGGTAGTATCAGCTAGTTAAAACTTATTTAAATATGTACATTTTATTTTATGCAAAGTTTTTATTTGATGCAAGTATATTTTACATATTTTCAAATATTTATTATATTTAACCCATTCTATTTGCAAATATTTATAAAAGCTCAAATGGCTTAGTGGTAACTTGCTGTGGCAATGGTGTGCAGGGCCCTGGGTTTGAGACTTGCAAGATAGGTGAAGTTAGTCATTTTTAAGCTATGTTTTCATGACATGTTAAGCTATTGGAAATACATACAGTTTTTTTTAACACCAAGACTCAGTTTATAAAAATGCTTATTAGAAAAAAGTTTTAACATTGGTTTTATACTGTTTATAAAAGATGTTAAATGAATTTTACTTTATAGTTACTCACAGTATTTATAAATTCAATAATTATTAGTAGTAAGTAGGCAGATGCAGTTAGAATGAATAGGTGCTTGTGTTTTTATGTTTATGTGATGGATTAAGCTCTATCAATATTAATGAGTTGTTTAACCAATCAACGCTAAAGGAAGTTTATAGAGGAAGTGAATGTGAAACTAACAGTTGTGTTTAACACTTTTTTTAAATGAAAGCGCTAACAGGATATCTCATTTTAATAATAAAGGATTTGTGTGATTTTCCAGCATCATGGACTTCTTTTTCATCTAAATTTGCTGCCAGTAGAGTCCGTGAACTGCCGTTTTTATTTTATTCAGTTTTCAGTGTTTTTTTCTGTTTCTTACAGGAAAATATATACATTTCCCAAGAATAAAAATTATCCATCCGGACAGGCATAGTTGCCCCAAATCAGTGGCTGCAGCAACAAGCTCTAATTATTTTAAAGTTACAGTTACCCATGTTTAACACGTTAGAGTCTGTGTTCTCTCTTAAACTGATTGTTGTCGCTTTCTTTTAACTCCATTCCCCTCATTCCCCTGCAAGATATAAAAAACGGGTTGCATGCTTTCAGCAAGCATTAACATTTAGCCCCAAGGAAAAATACAGGGTCTATGTTAAATGTTCGAACATCCAAAATGTTGAACATTACATGGTTGAGACCAAATGTTCGACATTTGGATGTTCGAACATAAAAAAAAAAAGGAAAGAGAAAACAGAAAAAAACACTAACAGTGTAGGCAGGGGGGCAAACCCCCCTGCATCCCTGACCTGGGGGGCTGCACCTCACCCCCCCCTACTTAAATATACCAACTCAGGGACTGCACTTCAGTACAGAAAAGAGAAATTCTCCCTATCTGCACCATACGGTGCAGTTGAAAGTTTATCTTCGAGCACTCAATATTTCGAACGTTTGGTCTCCATCATGTAACGTTCGAAATTTTGAGCGTTCCTAGATTTGACAGGTACCCAAAAATATACTGGCTAACTTTGAACAAATGTATTTATTTACTTTCAGTTTGATGACTGGGGAAGTCCATTGGGCTAAAAAGAGCCCGCTTTCAGTGGGGGCCCGAAGAGAAAAGCAACAATGAATGCATACACAAAGCAGTATAATCATCTAAATCAAGCTGAGAATACAGTACAATACATATGAGGTATACTACAATCATGCAAAGAAATACAAATAATAGAACATTGTTGGAAATTTTGTATGTACAAAGTTAGATACATTTACTGATAGAAGAAAATCTAACAAGGTTAGTCAAGGTGCAACAAAAGGCTGTCCAGTATTGGTTTAGTGGAGTATAGTAGTAGACAAAGTAATGGTATGAGAAGTAAGTGTAGCAGGGGATGGAGATGAGAATAGTTAAGAGGGAAAGTTATGTTGGAGGGTGGCATGGGCATGTCCGTTTTGAAGATAGGTGGGAGAACAAGAGAGATTTGAAGTTGGTGTGGTTTGGAGTATTGTGAAGGGAGAGAGGGAGACAGTTCCATAGTTTAGATATGGATTAGGATAGTAGGAGGTGGCCAGGGGGTCGTGAGGGTTTGTAGATTTGTAGGAAGTTTTGGTTTTCTGATCTGAGTGAGCAGTTAGGAATATAGGGGGTTAAGGCGGTTTGCAAGAGAAGGGCAGCTGGAAGATTTGAAGATGAGCTTATGGGCAGTGGTGAGTTTGAGGAAGTTCAGGTAATTAGGTAGTTCCAGCCATTGCAGAGTATGGAGAGAATGGCAATGGTGGGATGAGTTTTTTGAATTAGTGGCAAATTTGCTTATTTTATTGTAGCAGGTTTCTAGTCTGGATTGTAGGCCAAGTTGGAGATTGGTTAGCAGAGGAGCGCCGTACATGAGAGAGGGGAGAAGGTAGAAGGAGGCTAGGGTTTTTCTGGTGGAGGGGGTGAGGTAGCAGTTGTGTCTGTACAGCAGTCCTAGTTTTTGGTGTTTTTTTTATGATAGTTTGGATATGGTGTCGAATTTTAGATGTTCATCCATAACACTGAGCAGTTTAGTATTTGATACAGTTTTGATGTAGTCGTTATTCTGGTTGAGTAGAGAAAGAGTTTTTGTTGCTAGGGGAGTTTCTAGAGGGAGAAAAGATAATCAGTTTAGCTTTACTTCCGTTTAGGGCCAGGTGATTGTTTTGCATCCAGATTTCAGTTTTAGAGAAGGCTGATTGGGTTTTTAGAAGTAGGTCGGAGGGGGAGTATGCTGAGCAGATGATTGTTGAATTGTCACCATAATGGATTAGTGAGGAATCAGGGATGGTGTGGTGATAGTTACTGATACATATATTGAAGAGTAAAGGGCATAGAGCAGAACCTTGGGGCACACCGGTGGAGGTGTGTAGGAAGGGAGAGGTTGAGGATTTCCATTGTATGGCTTGTTGTCATTCGGAGAGGTAGCTAGAGAACCAGGCTATGGTGGAAGGAGGGTGGTTGAGAGAAGAAGTTGAGATAGGAGTAAGGAGTGGGAGACAGCGTAAAAAGCTTTGGATAGGTCTAGGAACAGGGTAGATACAAATCTGCCAGAGTCACGTGTGGTTAGTTAATGGTCTCGAGAAATGAAAAGAGGGCAGTCATGGTACTATGGCCAGGGTGGAAGCCATGTTGAGTGGGGGTGAGAAGGTTATTGTGTGTTAGGTATGGCATCAGTTGCGAATGGATACATTTTTCTAGGATTTTAGTGAGTGGAGAAAGGATGGCAATAGGCCTGAAATTAGTGGTATCAGTGTTTTTACCTCCCTTATGGAGTGGGATGATGTATGCATGTTGCCAGATAGAAGGGGCATAGGATTTTTGGATGGATTTGTTTATTAAGACAGAAATGGGAAAGGCAATGCTATCAGCAGATATTTTGAGGAAGGCTGATGGTAGATTATCAGGTGCGTTGTGGCAAGGTTTAAGCTGAAGGAGTAGTTTTTTTTTTATTGTACTTGTGGGCATGGGTTTTAGGTTGAAGGGGGAGGAAGTAGGTATGACATTAGATGGATGTGGGGGCATGCGGGGTTGGGATCAGGTGGGGGGTGAGAGAAGGAGGAAGATAATTTAGCTACACAATCCACAAAAAAGGAGTTGAATAGGGTGGCAGTTTCAAGATTGGTGAGGTTGGGGCTGGGACAGGGGTTATCTTTATTTCTTGGGTGGAGGAGGGTGGAAATGGTGTTCCAGAATTTTCTGGTTGGTTGAGTGTCCGAACTAAAGTTTGGGTAGTATGCTTTGCAGTCTCTCGTTAATAGTTTTTTTTTATGGAGTTGCCCATGGAGGACACCAACAGGAGCACAAGTTCGTAAGCACCACATTGTAATTACTTTATCACAGCTGCCAGCAGCAATCAGTGTGTTCTCATAGTTTGCGGCCATATCAGATATCTCTGCAGAGTGACCTTGCAATGTTGCTAAAAGGCAACCATCATCAGTTGCCCGTATTTAAACTATGCAATTATCTGACCCTGTAAAAACTCTTCTTCCTGTACGATCAAATGTTATACAATACACAGCTGACAGATATCCCATAATTCTCCTATGCATCTTTTTGTGCTGATACATGGAAGTTGGTAAAAGGTTGCTGAAACGGGCACAACTGGCTAACGATCAGGCACCAATTAATTTGCCTAAATTTGGCGATTTTCCAGAGTTTAAAGGTGATTCTGGAGGCCTGCTGTTGTGTAATGCTGCTAGTGCTGATCCTGTCCATTCTTTACAGCTACAGTCTTTTGAAGTCCTTATAAAATAAACTAAATTGAGTATTATTATATAAAAAGCACTACAAGGCAACTATTTGTTTAACTTATTTACTTCCTGCACTTTCAGACTTCATTTATTTTACTCTAAACTACTTGCTAACATACCTTTAAATATTAATTACACTGTACCTTGTACATTTCACTCAGAACACACTGTTCAGCCCTCTCATGAATAATTATTTGCACCTGCACACTGCTTGTCACAAGAAAAAAAAAAGTTGGCAAAAACAGTAATTTTGCGAATGCATAAACAAATCTTTACAGATTTACCTCAAAACACACCATTCAGATGTCTTGCAATTAAATTGCTTTCATAGGTGATTACTAGGCTAATGGCACAGGGGCCTTTTACAATCCTAGCTAATAATACTCAGTATATGACAGTTATATCTTAATTCCCCCAGGTATGGGATGGGGTAGTATCGGGGCAGTGGGTCTTTGGGTGTTGGAGCCCTGAGTCATTTTATAGACTGCCTCGGCCGATAAGAGACATGGGCAGTACCCCAGGAGTGAATTTATGGTTCCCCATCCATTTATCTAAATTATTTTTGAAGAGAGTGAGGGACGCACTTTGCTTTAAGAATATGGGAAGTTTATTCCATAGACAAGGCAGTCTTTCGGATACGAATCTGTCTCTCCAGCATGTTCTGTTAGAGTCAGAAATAAGGTTCAGGCTCATGGAATGTGTTACCCTTGTATAATTTTTATTGCAAATATGTAACATTTTCATCAGGTTTGGATCAGAAAAGGCCTTGTAGAGCAGGCACAAGTCTACTCTCAGTAAATGATATGAGATGGAGTAAAAGGATAGGGCCTTTAGTCGGTCTGCATAAGACATGTGCCTTACGCTTTGTATTTTCTTAGTGAGAAACTTCTAGGCCACTCCATTTGGTGTAAGTACCTGGTTAATTACATGCAGAATTGAGCAGTATACTCGATTATGGACCTGTTGAGGGCCAAGTACAATGGCTCTAAGACATCCTTTGATCTTGATGCCACACCTTTACTTATAAGTTGAGCCACACAGAAGGATTTCCTCACTATTGTAGCTACCTGGTGGTCAAAGTTTAAGTTATCTATTTGTGTTCCTAGGTCTCTGACCACTGGGTCTACTTTTAGGGGTGTGCTATCACTATTACAATTTGCAGAAATTTCTGCTTTTAGCATTTAGTCTCAGACCATGGTTTGGCACCAGTCATTTGTCATTTTAAGGGAATTGTGTTTTTCCCAAAGGGGATGACGACACATTTTTTGGCATTGAGCTTAAGGCCATGGTTCTGACACCAGTCGTTGGCCTCAGTGAGGCCTTTCTGTAGGATGTTAACATCACTTGGGGCGTTAATAATGGCTCTCAACTTGCAATCGTCTGTGAACTTTGTCAGCCAGAGTCCCTTCGTGTTGGCCTGGACTTCTGAGAAGTAGATACTAAACAGGAGAGGACCCAGGACCGATCCCTGTGGGACTCTACTCGTTACTGGTCAGCAGTCTGACTTGGAGTCAGCTACTTTCACACTGTGGGTTCTATCTGTGAGCCAGTTTGCAACCCACCTAGTGATATAGGGGTTGATGCCTAGCTTAGTGAGTTTTTCTATGATTCCTGAGTGGGGAATGATATCAAAGGCCTTGGCCAGATCACCTTGCCTTCATTCATAGCTCTGGAGACTGACTCAAAGTCGACCAAGTTGAGCAGGCATGATCTACCCTTCACAAAACCAAACTGTGTGGGATCCATAGTTTGGAGATTCCCTATATCCTTGTTTATTAGGTCCATGATGATGTGTTCCATAGCTTTGCATAGCAGACTTGGCAGGCTGATGGGGCGATAGTTCCCAGGGTCTGTAGACACTCCTCCTTTGTGGAGAGGGAAAACTGTAGCAGTGCGCCATTCAGTTGGGACAAAGCCTGAGATGAGGTTGTGATTGAACAGAGCACACAGGTGAGGTGCCGGTTCACTCTGTAGTTCATGTAGAGCAAAGCAGGGATATTGTCAGGTCCCACAGAAGCTATATTCTTGACCTTGGACAGTGCTGTTTTAACCTGTGCAGCAGTAATACTAGATGCCTGGTAATCTACTGGTAATGTGATTGGTCCTTTGGGGGCAGGGGAGATGGGTAAAGTTGGCACTGAATCTGTCGGCCAGTATATTGGCTATATCTGTTGGCTTGCTATAGGAGGTACCATTGTGCAAGTAGCTCAGAGCAAATCTGGGTATTGCCGTGGAGATTTTTTACATAATTATAGAAGGCCTTGTGGTTGTCTTTACTACCTGCTGCAATTCTGTTTTCATAGCTAGCTTTAGAGAATTTGATGAGGGATCTCAACTTTTTGTTGAGGTTGATAAGGGAGCTTTGTGTCTATATTAGATTATCGAACTGTTAAAAGTTTGAACACCATATGGATGACACCATATGTTCAAACTCCTAAAAGTTCAAAAATCAAAATAGAAAAAACCTACCTGAAAGGTTAAGCAGGGGGGGGGCAAGCCCCGGTTAATCCCCCACACCCCCAGCTCCTTAAATATACCAACTCCGTGAGCGCACTAAAGTGCAGACAATGGAAAACTTCCATTTCCGCACTGTACCGAGATCCCCGTTGAAACGTTCCAACATTTACATGTTCCATCATATGGTGTCGACCATATGACGTTCAAACATGTAAATGTTCGACAACATAATATAGACCTGGGAGTTTTTCCAGTCTTGGGACTTCACCTTATTCCACACTTTCCTCCTTCTGTTGTAGAGTTTGTTTATGGCAGGGGATCACCAGATTGACTTTTTTTGGAGGAGAGCGTCTTGGTTCTATTGGGTATGGCGAGATTCATGCATTTATGTACGTGTTCATACAGTGCATTGGTGTATGATTCGGTGGTCATGCAACTATTCTCCTTTTGCATGGGTGCCGTGAAGTTAGCCACCTCTGTTTTTAGGAGCCCAAAATTAGCTTTGGAGAAGTTTTTAATGGTGATTACCTTTGTGGGGTGGGGGTGGGAGGGGTGTGGACTTCCAAGGTGATTAGTTTGTGGTTGGATCTAACCAGGGAAGAGTTGACTATTGGTGTAGAGCAACACTCACCCATGTTAATAATGGCCAGGTCAAAGATGTTCCTCCCTCTAATGGGGGTAAGAACAAACTGGTCCAGGGCACTGGAATTAATGAATTAAAGGAAATGTTGGGCAAGTGTATTGGTCATGAGTAGTTTTCCCAATTAATAGAGGGGTAGTTGAAGTCACCCAGTATGAGACTGTTAGGTTGGACCTTAGTATTCTCCAGGGTGCTTAGGAACATGGAGTGCGAATCTTGGGACATGGTTGGGGACCTATAACAGGCTAAGACCTGAATCACTGTCTTACCCAATGGCAGCTGCACCTGAAGTATTTCTGATGCATTATGTTGGGCTACCAGTCGGTAGGTGTGTGCATCCTTTATGAATATGGAAACATCACCGCCTTTGGAGCTTCAGTCCAAGTTCTGGGGCCGAAAGGTGTGGAATGGGTTATAGCCTGGTTTTGCAGGGGTGCTTTTGCTGCCTTGAACCAGGTCTCTGTTGCAGCACAAATGTCAATGTTTTCCATTTTAAGGAGTGCTTCGAGTGAGTGCATTTTAAGATTTAGACCTCTAGCTTTGAGCACCATGACCCTCAGATTACATTTGTTTGTAGCTGTTATGGTGGTAATTTGGTCTTTGGAACACCGCCTAAAAAAGGCACTGTAGGGGTGGCAAGAGCCTTGGCCAGTATCCAGAAGCCCAGGGGTGACAGAAGCAGGCCATCTCTGGCAAAGCATCGAGGTCTGTCAGTCATGTCTTCCCAAGCAGACAGGTACTGGATCCCCTTAGAATGACACCAGAAACTTAGCCAATTGTTAAAATCAATCATTTTCTGCTTGTACTGTGGTAACATTTTGGGTGACGGTAGGATGCTGCTCAGGGCTAGAGTCATACTCGCCTGGGCTACATAATCCAAGAGCTCCTCCATGTCTCTTTTCATGTAGTCCAGGGAGGTACGTCTCACGTCATTCACACGCATATGTACGTACGTCTCACGTCATTCACACGCATATGTACAATGACAGTATATACTGTAGCTTAAATTAAGGCTACTAGTCTGGCCAACAACCTTTATAAAAACAGGGATACCATCATCTTTTACTTCTACATATAATATGATCAGTATACTGACATTCCCCCTCTCCAGCAGTCCAAGATCACAGCATTATATTAGCTTACTTCTTTCTCAACCTTTCTTATCTTGTTATAGTATAAAGGCTGGATACATTATAAATAAAAATATACTTAAGTCACTGATAAGACACTCCAACCTCACATTCTCACATATTCTGACTACACGCTTTACAAAACTGATTTACAATAAAACATGCAATTTACATCATGATTTTTTTTTACATTAATATTAACAAAAACTCCTTTACTTACAGTTACTTCAGTCCCCTTGATATCCTTCTAAACTTATCCTTCTAAACATTAATAACAAAATGGAGATTATGCTTTACAAATCACTCACCAGTTTAACAGCATCAACAAAATGCCAGTCTTTCTCAGACATGTCTTCAAAGCCAAATTTCACATGTCTAACCCTATATCTAAAGAGATTGATACTTTACAGTCTCATTCATTCACTGATTTCAGTTGTTGCTAGTCTTTTTCTTGATCAGCTCTATGACACAACACCAGTCTCTGATTCAAGTCTAATGCACCCCCCCCCCCCGAGTCTTCTTCGGCGCTTGTGATTTTTTTCTGTCACTCAACCATTTACCTTTGGAGCAATGGCCTCTATTATGAACTTTGTTATTGTCAGAGGAAATAGAAACAGAATCACATTCTGTTTGCTGGCTCACTTTTTGCTATCAAAACCTTTTTATTTCCTTGTTACCTTATTCTGAATCCAAACATCTTTGGTGGTGTATAGAAACACATGTGCAAACATTCCACCCAAAAATTCTACACTTTCTTGCATTTGTGACAACTTCAGTCGCTAGACATATTTCCTCTCAATGTTCCCTACTTAGTTGTATATGCAATCTTTTACTCAAACCATTTCTTAAATTTCCACTAATTCTACATGTGTTTATTGTGCAATCACTCACCCTACTTAGTAACAACCCCCATTACTCCCTATTCAGTTCTATATTCAATTAAATTAATAAATATTGCACTAATTTTGGCTTAACTCTGATGCCTTCTACTTTTCTCATTTTTCCAAAAATGTCCATTGCAAGACCCATATAGGATCATAGGAGGTTACTAGGCTAATGACCCCAGGGCCTTACAAGCCTAGCCAAGTTTTACCCTTATTTCACGATCAGCACTTATCACCCCTGTCCAAGAGGGACACAGGTGGAACCCCTGGCGTGAATTTACGGTTACCCACCCAATTGTCCAGATTGCGTTTGGAGAGGACCAATGAGTTTTTCTGCTTGACATGAAGCGGGAGTCTGTTTCAAATGTGTGGTAACCTCTGGGAGATAAATCTGTCCCTCCAGCAGGTTCTATTAATGTCACATACTAGGTTAAGGCCTTTAGAGCGAGTAACCCATGTGCCATTTGACTTACGGAGATGCAGCATTTCCCATAAAGCAGGGTCAAAGATTGCCTTATATGCAAGGTAGAGATTGCCTTTGAGAAGTCTGTATGAAACAGTATAAAGTGACAGTGATTTCAGATGATCCTTATAGGACAGATGCTGAAGACCTTGAATTTTCCTTGTGATGAAAGCTTTGTGGTCTCTCCAATTACTGCAGGTGCTTGGAAAGGTGCATACCAAAAGGGGCATTGTACTCAATTATTGGCCTGATGAGGGAAGAGTACAGGGAGGTTATAACATCTTTTTTCTAGAGGTAATGCCATTACTTATGAAATAAGGATCAACTTATCCACAACCCCCACCAAAGGCAGCAATATCCTAGACCTGATCATCATCAACATGGGCGACCGGTGTTCCACACCAGAGGTCAATTCCTCATTGGTCAGATCCGACCACAAGCTAATCACCCTAGACATCCACATCCCGCCCCTACCCCCCATTAGGGAAACAACCATAAAAAATTTCTCCAAAGCCAACTTCACGCTTCTTAAGACAGAAGTGGCAAACTTCACGACACCCGTGCAGATGGACAATAGAGGTACAACTGCTGAATCCTACACAAATGCACTTTATAAGCACTTACACGAGTGCATGGATCGTGCTATCCCTAACAGAACCAAGATGCTATCCTCCAAAAAAGGAAGCCAATCTGGTGGTCCCCTGCCATAAACAAACTCTACAACAGAAGAAAGAAACTGTTGCAAAAAAGAGTAAAATCCCATGATTGGAGGAACTCCCTGGTCAGCCTCAGTAAGAAGCTGAGATCCCTCATAAAATCCTCCAAAGCTAGTTAGGAAAACAAAATTGCCACTGATTCTAAAGACAACCACAAAGCATTCTATAGCTATGTCAAGAATCTCAATGGCAACACTCAGATCTGCTCTGTGTTACAGCACAATGGCATTAAATATACAGAACCAACTGATATTGCCAACATCCTGGCAGATGGGTTCAGTGCTAACTTTACCCCCCTCTCACCCCCTAAAGGGCCCATCTCTATACCGGAAGAATGTAAAGTTCCTGTAATCAAGGGTGCACAGGTTAAAACCTCACTCTCCAAAGCCAAGAACACAGCATCCATGGGACTTGACAACATCCCAGACTGCCTTCTACAAGAACTACAGAATGAACTGGCACCCCACCTAAGTACCATGTTCAGTCATAGCCTCACCTCAGGCTTTGTGCCCATTGAATGGCGCACCAAGATGGTTATCTCACTCCACAAAGGGGGAGCCAAGCCAGACCCCTTGAACTGCTGCCCCATTAGCCTGACGAGCCTGGTCTGCAAGGCCATGGAATGTATCATCATGGAACTTATAAACAAAGACATTGAAGATCTCCAAACTCTGGACCCCACACAGTTCTGGTTTGTAAAAGGCAGATCGTGTCTCCTAAACCTGATAGACTTCTTTGAAGCAGTCACCAAAGCCATAGACAAGGGTAAGGTGGTTCACACAGCCTATCTAGATCTCGCCAAGGCGTTCAACACCATCCCCCACTCTGGAATTATAGATAAACTCACTAAACTAGGTATAAATCCCTATGTCACAAGATGGGTTGCCAACTGGCTTACTGACAGAACCCACACTGTGAAAGTAGCAGACTCCAAATCAGACTTCAGACCAGTGACAAGTGGAGTACCACAGGGTTCACACTCCTGGGTCCTCTCCTGTTTGGTATCTAATGCTCTGAAGTACATGCTAACACAGAAGGTCTTTGGCTAACAAAGTTCGTAGATGACTGCAAACTAGGAGCCATAATCAAAACTCCTAACGATGTGGATATCCTACAAATGGGCCTCACTGAGACAGATGCCTAGTGTCAAAGCCATGGCCTCAAGCTCAATGCCAAAAAGTGCATTGTCATCCCCTTTGGTAAAAACTCTGTATCCATGAACTACCACATAGGCAGTAGTCTACTTAACACCAAAAGTGTGATAAGAGACCTTGGGACACAGGTGGACAGTAGTCTCTCCTTGATAATCACATCGCCACAGTGGTCAGAAAATCCTTCTATGTGGCTCACCTCATCACAAAAGGTTTCTCATCCAGAAAAAAATAGGTCATTGTTCCCCTCTACTCATTACTCATTTGACCCATTATAGAGTACAACACCCCTTTTGGTATGTACCTCACAAGACATCTACAACTGGAAAGGCCGCAGAAATACCTCACAAAGAGGATTACTAGCCTCAAACAGATGCCCTATGCAGACCATCTCAAAAAACTCCAGCTTTACTCCGTCGCATATCGCCTACTCAGAGGCAATCTCTGCCTAACATACAAAGCTTTGTCCAACCCAGAGCTGTTGGACATGCTCCACTTGAAGAAATCCCAATCCCTCTGAGCTACATTCTCTAGGGACCTAAACCTTGTCACCACAATAAACAGAACATGCTGGAGGGATAGATTCCTGCACCAGACTTCCCATACTCTGGAACAGACTACCTATCTATGTCAAACAGAGCTCCTCATTAGCACTCTTCAAGAAAAATCTTGATGATTGGATGGGAAATAGGAAATTCATCCTGAGGATCACTTCTGTGGCTCTGCTTGACAGGGGCACAGGAAAATAATTTTCTTGGGTGGCAAAAGACAGGGTACCTTTTTGGCTAGGCTTGTATAGGCCCCAGGGCCAATAGCCTAGTACCTACCTATGAACCTATACGCAATACCACTATGGTAATATCTTACCACTGTGGAGAAATAGTGATCAAAGGTAAGGTTGCTGTCAACCTGTGTGCCCAGGTCTCTCACCACTGAGTGCATACTTAGGGTGTTGTTATTGATGTAGTAGTTAGCAGAACATCTCTCCTACTGAAAGGGATGATAATACATTTTTTGTATTGAGTTTAAGGCCATGACTTTGGCACCAATCATTTGTGTCAGACCTTATTAAAAGATCTTGACATCGTTTGGAGATTCTATGACTGCTCCCAGTCTGCAGTCATCAGCAAACTTTGTCAGCCACAGACCTTTAGTTTTAGCTTGTACACTGGAGAAATAGATTTCAAACAGTAGAGGTCCATAACTGATCCCTGTGGAACACCACTGGTTACGGGTCTGCTGTTGGAGGTGGACTCCTCTATTTTCACTATATGGGTTCCATCTGTGAACCAGTTAGCGACCCATCTAATGATATAAAGGCTGATACCTAGCTGGGTGAGTTTGTCAATGATGCCTGAGTGGGGGATAGTGTCAAAAGCTTGGATAAGTCTAGGTAGGCTGTATGTACAGATTCCCCTCTGTTTCAAAAAAGTCTACCAGGTTTAACAGGCATGATCTCCCTTTGACAAATCCAAATTGAGTAGGGTTAAGTGTTTGGAGATGACCTATATCTTTCTTGATGAGGTCCATGATGATTTGCTCCATGGCCTTGCAGATAAGCCTAGTCAGGCTAATAGATCTATAGTTCCCAGGGTCGGTGGAAGCACAACCTTTGTGCAAGGGGATAACTGTGTCCTTTTTCCACTCAGCTGGGATAAAGCAGGTGCTTAGGCTATGATTGAAAAGAGTACCCAATGGCATTGCTAATTCTTGTTTGAGCCCATGTAGGACTCAAGCAGGGATGCTGTCAGGACCCATAGATGTTGTGTTTTTGACCTTAGAGTGGGCGTTCATGACCTGTTCTTTAGAGATGCAAGGTAGAGGACAGGTGGTAGGGATGTCATGGGGTAGCTAATTTGGATTCATAGTCAGCTTTGGAGGTCTTCACAAGAAGTCTTATTTGCTTGTTTAAGCTGAGGAGGGAGTGTTTCCAGTTTAGGGCTCGCTCCTTCTTACCCTTAGACAGCAATTTCTTCCTCTTATTGTAAAGCTTGTTAATGGCAGTTGTCCTCCAGGCAGGTTAGCTCTTCTTTGAGGATCTTGTTTTGATCCTATCAGGTATGGCCGAGTCAATGCAGTTATATAGGTGTTTGTATAAACTCGGCATAGTTGCCATTTCCATCTGAGGGGGTAGGTGCAGTGAAGATATTTATACCATCTTGTAAGAGGTTGGAATCTGCATTAGTGAGGTTTTTTTAGTTTAGGTGCTGCTGGGTGGGGGTCAGATGTGATAGTTACTTTGAATGAGACTGATTTGTGGTCAGATCTCACCAGAGAAGACCTTACAATGGGGGTGCTACAGTGGTCCCCCATATTGGTAAGCACCAGATCCAGGATGATGATGGCACCCCTTGTGTGGGTGTCTACCAGCTGGTCCAGGGCACTGGGGTTAATGATGTTGAGGAAACTTTGGGCAAGTGAGTTTGTACACAAGTAATTTACCCAGTAAATGGATGGGTAGTTAAAGTTTCCCAAAACCATGATGTTTGGATGCATCTTAATAGACTCAAGTAGATTCAAGTAGGCAAAGTGGGTGTCCTGATTCAGGGGGGGGGCTGTAGCTGGCAATGACTTGAATAAGAGGTCTACCAACAGTTAACTGCACCTGAAGTATCAACAGGGAATCATGCTAAGCAATCTGGAGGTGTATTTATCTTTGATGAACACTGATATACTGCCTCCTTTAGTTTTCATGCCTTCAGTTTGTGGTCTGAATGTGTGGAAGGAGGTGTAGCCAAATATGGCTGGGGTATTCTCCACAGCTTTGAATCAGGTCTTCATGACTGCACAAATCTCTATGTCTTCCAAGGTGAGGACTGCTTCCAGTGAGTGCAGTTTAATGTTAAGACTCCTAGCATTTAGCAGCATAACCTTGAGGTTGTTTTTAGATGGAGCTTTTACATCGGGAATTTTGTCCTTGAGACACTACCTAAATAAGACACTATAGGGTTTGCAAGAGCCTTGGCCAGTAGCTGAAATCCCAGGGTTGACAGACGAAGACCATCTCTGGAAAAGCATTGAGGTATGTCGATCATGGCATCCCAGGCTGACAGATACTGTATCCCCTTAGAATGACACTAGAAACTATGCCAATTATTGAAGTCAATCATTTTCTGTTTGTATTGAGCCAATTGTTCACCATCTGGTAAGTTAAAATATTGTGCCTCTTCCCAGTCCACTGCTTTACTGCCTTTTACAATGTGTTCTCAAAATCAAATCTCCTTTTACTATGTACTCCATATCATACTGGCACTAGGAACATCTCTCCCTTAATAACGTTACCTGGAAACCTGACTGATGTTAACTCTTTTCTCTACACATTGTGTGCCCTCCTACATAAATAATTTTCAGCTTCTCTAAATAAAGTGTTCAACACAAATAACTTCAAATAGATGTTGAATTTATATCCACAAACTAAGTCTAGTAACCTTTTATGGACTCTCTTCTAGCTTCCATAAGCATCCTTCTCCATTTTGGCCAATAATCTTGTGTTTGCATACAGTACACGTCCAAGGTGGGTAGTTTCAAAGTACTCAAACTGGGCATTGTTAAACCCCTTTTTTCATAATGTAGCATTAATTTCTCCCACTTAAGTCTAGTTTTTTTGTTGTCAGATATCAATTCCACGTTCATTAATTACCTGCCAAACACTATCTTTAGGGACATAGAAATATGATTGGCTTGTATACAAATTTAAGGGAACCAGATTTATTTTCATAATGCTGTCCTAAATTTTTAACAATTTTTCCTTCTGCTACAATTTTGTTAGGAGCAGGACTTTCTGCTGGTATGACTGCATTTTTACTAATATAGGTCTTGGATGCAGTAGATTAATGTGTGTGTATCTGTCTTTAAGAAGTTATCTAAGGGCTTGCACAAGTATATAAATACCGAGCATGTGCGAGCCTGACTACCATTTTGTAATAAGCTGTTGAGATGTAGGCATGTATGTCTGTAAGGACTGCCTGTTAATCAGTTCATTTATACTTTATGATGCTGCTATCCATCCTGATGTGCTTCTATGTAATAAAGCATCTAAACGAATTACTCCACCTGTTCATCCTCTATTTTAGAGAAGGACGAGTGATGTGGTGTCAGAAGTGGCATGTCTAAAAGGACATGGTGTAGGAAAAGGCATGGCTAAAATGATGTGCTGCCAGAAAAAGTTCCAGTTTCTCCAATTTGGGTCAGAGTGGCATGCAGTTGGTACTGGAGGAATATATAAGAGTGAATCATCCCTACTGCACGTATAATTCACAAAACAGGTCAGAAACTAATTTCAGATATTAAAACTTGCTCAAATAATTTCTTATTCACAAAATATGAAACAAAGCATAAGAAATGCTCTAAACAATATTTGAATAAACCGATATGTCCGATATTGATAAAAATATTTGAATTACTATGGAAAATGTTTGAAATAAGGTCAAAATTGCATAAAACAAATAAAATAAAATGGAACAACCGCATTTTCGTTAAGCACGTAATTTTCGTATTAATTAAAGATATCCAAGTTATCAGAAGTATATGATGTGTTCGCATGTTTGTGCAGTATTACAGTAAAGTTATTTTGTAAGATACAACCATTTCAGAGCATATTTCGCAAAGTACAGTATTTCAAAGAGTTTCTGGTACATTTGAATGTTATTACAAGCTGCTGTGTCTGCTTTTTTTGTACATAATTAAACGGCCATATTTTCCAGTGTGTTTGGGCACAATTTGTTGGCATGGCAGATGGATTTTGAAAACCCAGTGCACTTGTATTTGACAATAATATTGCAGAGAACTGGAAAGTGTTTGAACAAGAGTATGACATTTTCATACAGACTGCATTTTCTGATAAAGATGCCTGCACAAAGGCATTTATTCTACTTAATTTAGCTGGGCCAGAAGCTATAAAAGGGGAACATACTTTTGTATATGCACCTGCTCTCTATGTTGGAGAGGGGGAAACCGTCATATTGTTGTACCGGCTGAGTTAAGGGAGGACCCTGAGTGCTTAAAACGTAAATTTAGAGAAATGTGTAACCCCCCCCAGATGAACATTAAAATGGAAAGGCACTTATTTTACACAAGAGATCAAAAGCTTGGAGAAACTTTTGCAGCATATATAACAGATTTGAGTAATAAGGCTACAATGTGCAGATTTGATGATTTAAGGTTTGAGTTGATAAAAGAAAGACTTGCATGCGGTATTAAGAATGATGCCGTGAGAAAGATTTTGCCTCATGACAGTGATTTAACTTTGAATAAGGCCATTGAGATTTGTCAGATATACGAGCTCACAGAAAAGCACACAAATATGCTTACAAATGAGAAATGCATGCTTCCAATAACTTCTAGAGCTCATGTTGATGGTATGTAGCACGTGGTTAAAAGAAACAAGCCTAAGCACATGCCTGTAACTGTAGCCCCTGCAGCATCCACTGGTAAACCCTAGAGCTTTCTAGCAAGTTCCAGATTTTGCACAATCTCAGTGAAGCATAAGCGTGAGTCAGTAAACTCAAAGCATGGGCCCCAATCTAGTTACATTGCCAACTGTCATAACTGTGGTGGAAATCATAAATCTAAAAGGGAAAAATGTTTAGCTTTTCAGTCAGCAATGCCACAAATGCAATAAGTGGAATAATTTCAAAAAGTTTTGTAAATCAAAGGGCACACCTTCTTTTATTAAAAGGGAACATTTCAAAAATGAGGTGATCAGTTAGAAAGCAGCAACCCTAATTTTTATGTTGTTGGTTTAGAAGTACTTAATGAAATAGTCAATGCAGTATATTTATGGGCAAAGAAAGAAGTATTTTGTACTGTTTAAATAAATGGAAAACCTATACAGCTTAAAGTTAACACAGGTTCCAAGTACAATGTTATGTCAGCAGAAACATTTGCTAGGGTATTGTAATGGTGAAAGGCTTGATTTGGTGAAGTGTGCAAAGCTTGTTGCTTATGGTGTTGAAGAAATTCAAACTGAAGGCTCAGTAGTGCTTTCATGTTACTCTGCAGGGAGAAGTTATGACTTGTTATTTTATGTGGTCAAGAGGCACATCCAGTCATTATTAGGGCTCAGAGACAGTTTGAAAATGGGACTGCTTTCATTTAATAAGGAAGTCCATCATGTTAGCTTGAAAGACCACTACTCTAATTTCGCCCAACATATTTTTTCTACCTATGCTGATCTTTTCTAAGACAAACAAGTCGTGTACTCCATGAAATTAGACCCCCATGTCAGTCCAGTAATCAGACCAGCCTGGAAAGTTCCAATAGCTATGCAGAATACAGTCAAAGCCGAGCTAGATAAAATGGTGCAGCAAAGTGTGATTTGTCCAGTAGTTGAATCTACTGAATGGGAATATTCCATGGCAGTAGCTCATAAGAAAAGCTATATGATCCACTAGATTTGAACAAAGCACTAAAAAGACCTCATCATCCAATGTGTACAGTTGAAGAAATTTCTGCTCTGATGCCAAATGCCACTGTTTTTTCGGTCTTAGATGCAAAATGTTCATTTTTGGCAAATTTTGCTTGACAAGAAATCCTCATTGCTAACTACTTTCAGTTTGAAAGGTACAGATTTTTAAGAATGCCACTTGGGACAAATTCTGCAAGTAAAGTCTTTCAACGTGCAATGGAGCAAATTTTTTCTGGATATCCTTGTGCTATTGTAGTAGACGACATACTAGCAGAAGGTAATGGTGAAGCTGAGCATAACAGAAACCTCAGAAAAGTTCTGGAAAGAGCACGTCAAGTGAATCTTCACAGAAATGCAAATTCAGACTACGAGAAATTATTTATGTTGGTCATTTACTTACCAGTTCAGGTCTCCGACCAGACCCTTCTAAGCAAAGAGACATTCTCAAGACGCCAGATCCAGACACTGTTCAAGCCCTGTGATGTTTTCTTGGCATGGTTAACTACTTAGGCACGTTCAGTCCAGACTTGAGTCAAATATCAGCACCACTCAGAGAGCTAACACGTAAAGATGTATCCTGGTCTTGATTAGAACAGTACAAACGAGCATTTGATGTCCTGAAACAGAGAATTGCCTGTCCACCAACTCTCAGATACTATGATATTCACAAGCCAATTGCTCTTTCCTGTGACTCTTCGAAATTTAGTTTAGATGCAGTCATTCTACAAGAGGATCAACCTGTTGCCTATGCATCGAGAACTCTTACCCAAACTGAAATGCAGTATGCTCAGATCAAGAGCTTTTGGCAATTGTGTTTGCATGTTCAAAGTTCCATGATTATGTTTATGGTAGACCTATCTAGACTGAAACAGACCACCAACCTCTAGTCACTACTTTGAGAAAGCCTATGCATACAGATCCAGCCAGTTTGCAATGTATAATGCTGAGATTGCAAAAGTATAATTTCATTCTTGTCTACAAGAAAGGCAAACTTCTTTATCTTGCTGATACTTTGTCCAGATCACCTAGAAACACCACTGAACAGCATAAGAATGAGAACCTTGATTCTGAAGTCATGGAAGTGAGAAATTTTTCTTCCACACGTCTTGATGAGCTGAGTGATCATACAGCCACAGATCCAGTTTTACAGAGGCTCAACCACTTTATTCAACAAGGATGGCCGTCAAAGCAATCTAGTTTACCTCAAGAAGTGCAACCTTATTTTCCATACAAAGATAAGATTTTGTCTGACAATGGTATCATTATGAAAGGCCTAGAAGTTAATTGTTCCAAAGTCCTTGCATCAAGAATACATTACAATACTGCATCGTGGTCACCCAGGAGCAGACTCTACCAAAAGAAAGAACCACTTTAGCTAAACCAGATTCCTAAACTATCTCGGTCGACAGTCACCACTGATATTTTCGAGTGGAACGGTCAACATTACTTGGTGTTGGAAGCCGCGGTGGTGCAGTGGTAGCCTTGTTGCCTCACAGCAAGAGGCTCTCCCGTTCGATTCTTGGCTGGAGCGCCTTCTGTGTGGAGTCTGCATGTCCTCCCCTCGGTCGAGTGACGTTTGAAAGACATGCGTAGAATGGGTGTGCCTTCGCTGAAGGTTGGCGTCGAGCTGGCACCTCTGCACCCGTAAAAAATCTACTGCCAATCATTAGCGGACCGGAATTCTGCTGTGACAACCCCTAATGAGTGTAAAGCCGAAAGAAGAAGAACAACAACTTGGTGTTAGTGGACTCTTATTAGAATTGGTTTGAGATTGATCTACTTCCTAATCTAGCAGCCAATACTGTCATTACTAAGATGAAGCAACATTTTGCAGCCCACGGTACTCTGCACAAAGTTATTTCTGACAATGGCATACAATTTACAAGCCAACAGTTCAAAAGATTTGCCGAAGAGTGGGACTTTACTCATGTCACGAGTACACCGGAGTATCCACAGCCAAATGATTTGGGAGAATGTGCAGTTCAAAGTACAAAACAGTTGCTACAGAAATCAAAATAAGTCAATAGTGATGTTTTCCTGAATCTCTTGAATCTCAGAAATATTCCTCATGATACACATCTTGGTTCACCTGCCCACAGACTTCTGAGACAAACCAGAACCACGTTACCAATTAGTAGTCAATTGTTGGTTTCATGTGTCAAAAACAACAGGTTAGTGAAAAAACAATCTGTTGAAGAAGCATTTAACCCACAAGTCCTACTACAATAAGACCAGAAAACCACTCAATCCATTATGAGAAGGAGAAGTGATAAGGATGCAAATGTTCAAAGGTTATGATCAGATTGGAGTTGTGAAGAATATTTGCGCAGAGCTGAGACTGTACATTGTGGAATCACAAGGAGTAGAGTTTAGGCAGAACTGGAAGCATTTGATGCCGGTGTCTGAGCCTATACCACAGCACACAGCCTGTGAGAAAGACTCCATCTCAGAGTGAGTTGTCCAGTGTTCCAGTCCCAAAGGAAGTTCCAGTGAATATTCCCAATCCTGTGATGAATCCAGAAGTTCCTGATACGAACTGTTCACCAAAGACTGTTCCCTGTTGTTAAACACAGTCCAGATTGTTATGTTACAAGATCCGGTCGCATCTCCAGATCATGTTATAGATACATGGCAACTTGGACATGAACCATTGTGTTTGTTTTTAATGTCTATAAAGCATGTCTAACTCAGTGTTATTTTCAACTAAGGGCAATCTTTTTAACAAGGAGGATGTAGATCAATGTGTGTGTATGTATCTTTAAGAAGCTATCAAAGGGTTTGTACAAGTGTATAAATACTGAGCATGTGCGAGCCTGGCTGCCATTTTGTAGTAAGCTGTTGAGATGTAAAAGCATGCATGTCTGTAAAGTCTGTCTGTTAATCAATTTGTTTATATTTTATGATGCTGCTATCCATCCTGATGTGTTTCTATGTAATAAAGCACCTAAACGAAATACCCTGCCTGTTCATCTTCTATGACAGAGAAGGACAAGCAACAGATGCCTTCTCATGGACAAATTTGGAGCACACAATCAATGTGGCTCCTCAATTAATCCTGCTGTGGAATACCAGCCCGGTTGCTTATTTGTACTTTCATAAAATTACTGCAGTCTGGGAATTACTTCATGGACATTTAGTATGGCAGCTGGTATGTGTGCATGTTGAACTGGATTGCCAGGGAAACAGATTGTCAATATTTTTAAAATATTTTGGTTTCCAGAGCAATAAACTAACTGAAAACTTAAGTATAGATGACTTCAAAAAGCTGCCCAAAAATAAAATCAAAATGGAAGGAAAGTTGGCAGCTTCTCAGAAGGGTTTTGAAGAATATGAGATTTCCCAGGAAATGGGTAAGAATTATATTTGATAAAGCTAGGAGGGCAACTTTCTGGAAATAGAGTACTAAATAATAAATAAATAACTAAATAAATAAAATACCAACAATGGGAACTAGACAGGGGTACCCCGCTACCCATTCCGTTTGCTATGTATCTGAAGCCATTGGTAGTGGAAATTAGACAGTCAACACTACAGGAATGGTATGGTACAGAAAAGAAGCCAGTTATGTTTGAAGGTGATATTATACTGTATTTTAGCAGTCCAGAATATACATTGCCTATTTAACAAATTAAGACAGTTTGGACATATCTCGGGATAAAAACAAAATGAGTCCAAGACTGAGGCTATAGTGCATAAGACACTTACAAAATCAGGAACTGGAAGACCTTACTGCTGGGTAATAAAATCAAGGTGTTTAAAATTTTCATAGTCCTCTTGATGCTATATGCTGTACAAGCTTACTTCTGAAAACCACATCAAGTACAGATTGGCTAGAAACATAAGGACTTGGGAGGGGAAGGAGGACAGAGTGAAACAGCACAGTTGAAACTCCCTCCTGAGGTGGGTGGACTGGGAATACTCGATTCCTGAGACTATTACAGAGTGACCCAGTTAAGACTATATTACTTGCTCCAAGATGCATCCTACTTGCTAAAATGGAAGTTATTGTTAATGAAACAAGAGGGGGTGCATGCTAGAACTGGCTAATACTGAAACAAACTTATAATTCTCAGTGTGTGCAATCTTATATACAGTAGATTCTAAAAAGTGCAATGTCTGATAAAACATACATGGAGTGGAAACCATTCCTGCTCCCCATAGGCTTCCCATGGGCAGAGATCAGGACAGGCAGCACTGACATGGGGAGAGAGACAGAGAGGAGCTGAGTCAAAATTCTAGGAGTAAATGATGGGAAAAGATAATACCAAACTGAAATGGAGTTAGGTGGAAATTTCAGTTAGGAGTCGGGGGGATCTTATAGCCTACATGAGATGAATAAGAGGGGCAAGGAAAGACAATTAACTACCTTAATAGCTTGAAAAGAACTTAAGATAGTCTATTTAATATGGGAGGCGAGAACTACCTCTGCACACTGAAATAGCTGTTAAGCAGGGCATATAGTGCATATGCTGAAGAAAGGAAGCACTTCTTCCAATCTGTGATGGCAGGATGGAGTAGAAGACAGGATATTCTTCTGACATAAAAGGAATGGGTGAGAGTGTGTAGGATTTTAAGATACGCTGCAAAGGCCAAGAGGTTTAATACTTTTATACTCCAACTAGATTGGTAGAGATATACCCAAATTCAACAGTAGGTGTATGGGACAATATATGATATCATGGGAGCATATCTTTTGGGAGTCTAAAGAATGTACTATGTGCAAAAATAACCTTTAGCAGCTAATTCAAAGGATAACTAAGCAGGATAGAATATTAACTAGGTAGACTTTTTTATTAACCCTTATTAGCATGATCATAGACAACCATGTGGGTTAATTATTACCCACGATTAAAAAAAAGGGATTACTAGAAAATGGAAATCACCAGCAGAACCAGCTATTAGAGGGGTATGTACAATGATGATTGAGATAATGGACATGGAGTTGAAAGCCAAAAAAACTAAACTGGGTAAACATTTAATAAAATAATGGGAAAACTGGAACTGAGCCCATCAAAAGTAGGAAAAGAATAAACTTGAAACCCACCTGTTAAACTTGGACCTTTCCCCAAATGACATGAAAGAAATGTATAAAGTGTCAGAACAGGGGACAGTGGAATTTGATGACGCTACTCAATATATCTGTAAGAAGTTATTTGTTTTACTTTGGTAGATGTGCATTTGGAATGACAATAGAAGAGTCAAATGTACTATGTTGACAGAATAGTAAAGGGACGCTATGGGAGTCTAGTCATGAGATAAAAGAATTATAAGAAGTGTATAATCCCCAGTATTGGGCTACATTTGAATGTTCACTAAATGCCTATCTTGTATGTCAAATACATCCTAGCCAGTAGGGAGAAACAGAATGTGAGCCACGCACAGACTGCACCATGACTGTAAAAAGAGATGTCAATACACATACGTTGGAATTAAAAAAAGCAGTCTGTTCCTTCCACTATCTCTGTATAAGAGCAGAACATCCACATTTTACTGTGTGTGCTCTCTATTCTGACATTGTTTTTTTTGAAAGAGATCTTCCTGAGAAGCTTGATGTTCATTTTTTTCTTCATTTCAACCTCTGACTTTTGCAGTTTTAACAGTTCATCTGAATAGCTACTTTGAGTTTCTTCTATTTTTTCAGCCTTTTATTATTTGACTTTTAATATTCCTTTATTAACTCCACTTACTGTACATAACTCTGAGTTTTTCCTGTAAATTACTGCAAGCCATTTCCTGTACTAAAGCTGAAATTTAAACAGCTTTTTGCTTAACAGCAACAAGATTGTTCCCAATAAGATTTTTTTTCTTTTCCTTTTCAGCTTGATTTTTTTTCTTTGTTGGCATCCAGACAGTACAAGTATTATCCAACTAACTGAATTTTACCCAAATTGATGGTTTTTAATGGATTTTTTTTTTCAGTTTTGCAGTTTTCACACTGGGGAAGTTATCAACCTGTTGATCAGTGGGCAGCCATCTTGGGAAGTCCCCTTTGCAGATTTTATTCTGACCTTGAAATCTAGGGACTGATAAGGAAAAGTACATCTTCAGATAAAATTAGTCAGGATACAGACTAGCTGATAGCTTGCTGCATCACTCTTTTTAGAGCTTGTTTAAATTTTTTTGGAAGATTAGTCCTGTTTGCATACTTACTTGAAATAAAGTATTTCACCTGAAAAGTGAAGAATTTCACTGTTCAGTTTTAAATGCTTGTGATTGGTGATTTACTTATGAAATTACATGTTTGTGCATTGTTTTTCCAGGGTAGACCAACTGGCAGAAGTGGTCCCATAAAATGGGGAGTAGGTGTTGGTACTGGCGAGTTTTTTATTCTCCTCTCTGGAAAATATTGTGTGTGCATGTGTGTTAATAACTTCTGCAAAGCTTCAATTACTGTCGGCAAGCTATGATGAAAGGAAAAGGATTCTAAGATGACTGAAATCCCAGGGAGCCAGGGACAGCACTCAACTGCAGCTTATAAAACTTATTTGGGTGTGGCCAGTGCTATCTATAAAATGAGGCAGCACTGTGCATTTTCCAGACACCTTTAAGATCAAATGTTCTACCTCTACTTGTCACATATGACTGAAGGGGCAGTACGTGGGATTTATACACTGATTCTAAATACATTATTTTGTGGCACAGGGTGGAATCTGCACACATATTATCCACATATGTGGAAGCAGTGGGTATGTTTAATAAGCCCATTTGCCACAGAGAGAAACGTAAACCACAGAGGAAGACCTGAGGATTGCATATGAATAACCTTTACCACAGTCTTGCCTAAACTAAACCTCAAATTACTTCTCACCTTAAGGATGGCATCCAAGCCAACTCCATGATGTGGAAGGATGGAGTCTTGGCTGTGATCCAGGATACCTGGGTTTTGGTAATGAGCTTGGATAAGGGACAGGCTAGCTGGAGAATGTGTGAGAATTAGCACCTTAAATAGTGGCTTGCCTATGCGGGGGAAAGTGGGTTTCTGCCTGGTTACTGCCCCTGCTGGTGACCAGGCATTGCAACTTGGGCAGATAAAGTACAAGGATATTGCAGACAGACTGTTTGCGATGGGAGGCACTTGCATACAAACTGCACTAGCATCAATGCATGTCATACATAACAGGTTGGGGTGAAGGACAGAAAATAGCAAGGCCTCCCATGCTATTATGACTGGCTCCATAATGAGGTACGCCTTTACCTTTTTTCTCTCTGCCTTGTTGTGGAGTTAGAATAAGAAGCATCTTGATAAAGTAGATGGCGGAAGGGTCAACAAAAACAAAATTAAAAAGAACGATGGCATGCAGTTTATTTAATGTTATTATAGTAACCCATATCCCTGAGCAGATCAATGACTCGAACCCTTCTTTAAATGAAACCTCAATGAGGATGCATATACAGCATCAATGACAAAGGTGAAGAATGGAACCTAGAGGGCTCCCACATTGCAGTGGGTTGCCATGGAAGAACACATATCTGAAATCACCTGCTGCAAGCACCTTAACTGGTAATGGGCAGCCACAGCGGAAATGTAGGTTCTCTAGTAGGATTCCATGATATATAGTGTCACAGCTGAAAGTTCAAAAAGGATCAATATTTAACACTGAACCCTCACCAGTGCAGGTCATTAACAGCTGTCATGAAAGTATTCTCTGTACTGTGCTGTTTTATGAAAGTAGACTAAAATGTATCAAGGAAGCCAAGAGAACTCAGGCAAGACTCAGCTGTATGGAAACTATCTTCTCAAAACCAGGTCAACAAAAGGCAGATTAGAAAAACCATTAATTCCTCAGTTTACAAAGATTCAAACATGGAATAAAAGACATGAGTAAACAAGGACACTCAATTTGGATGGAAAAACTCCTAGCCTTAGATAGAAGCTGACAATCTGGAAAAATTTAACTGACCTGTTTCCAGTCCACAGTTTGAGGGGTACACACAAAAAAATCAAATATAAAACCTCAAATAGGTCAACATATCAGAACTCATATTAAGCAAAGTCGTTTATTTGTAGTTATACAATTTGTTAACTGGAGAGAGCACTGATCTCACTGGACCATTTTCAGTCTCAGCCCAGTTTCCAGTTTCATTCTCATGAGGATTATACATACAGCAGCTGGTCAGTCAGAGGGATCAGGACTTCTATAGCATTTTTCAAACTCCAACTGGCCAGCTCAAGACAGGAAGACCTAATTGGGGGGGGGTCCACACGGAAACAAACCAAGTGGTGTTCTGACCAAGAGACAGGCTCCATTCTAGAATCCAGAGTGGCATAAATAAATGAATGACCCTTATTGGGGATCACACTGGTAGTTACCTGAACCCATCTCATGACTTTTATAAGTGAAAGAAAGTCTCAAAATCCACTGAATCATCACAAACCCAGATGATGAAATACTTAACTCACCAAATGGATGGTAAACATGGAAAATTCTGCTATTCCAAGATACAATCAAATAAACTAGTATTGTTCATGGGAACCTTCCTCAGTTTCAGCATGGATTTAAAACAACTTCCTTCCACAGTCTTACCATCTCCACTGAAACACTGCATGACATGGAACCAAATGGAACTGCTACTGATATATGAAGGCCATTAATGGACTGTAACCAAGTCTCTATTACAAAAGCCAGGTTGTTCTTTGAATCAAGTCAGCTATCATGGCGGTCTTGTTCAAGAAAGACCGGTCATATATTTAAAACACCCTACAAAAAACATCAGGGAATGAGTATTTCTAGCAGATTTGGAATGGTAATTGGGAACACAGGGTATCTCATTCAAAAATGGAAGACCATATTACAAAGCTTTTCTTCCTATGGCAGCGGAAAAAAAACATTAGGAATTTGTGCAACCCACCCATGCAGGTTGACAAGCAAAGCAAAATAGATGGCCCTGTTTTATGCCACTTTTGTATCTAAAAAACTGCTACAAGCAATGATGACCTTCAATTACTAACACATCCAAACAGAGACTATCAAAAAGCCCCATCACAGATTCACAGACTCAGACTGTTTATAGGCTAATGACCTGGGGAGCCTTTCTAAGCCAAGCCAAGTTTTTCTGGAAGAATAATGATGTCTGTAACCAAACAGAACATTGAGGGCCAGGCATTTATAAGCTACCTCCATCCATAAGGGACATGGGGTGCCAGGCTCAGTGTAAATTTCCTGTTCCCATCCATTGGTCTAGGTTATACATAAATTTTGTAACAGATGAACTCAGCTTCATATGAATGGGAAGCCTGTTCCATAGGAGGGGTAGTCTCTGGGACACATCTGTCTCTCCAGCATGTTCTGTTTAAGTCACAGACAAAATTTAGGTCCCTACACTTTGTATTTCTGGTATTCTTTGACTTATGAATATGTAGGAGATCCATAAATGTGGGGTTTCTGATGCCCTGTAAGCCAGGCATAGATCACCACTCAGCAACCTACAGTAGATGAACTAGAGAGAAAGGGCTTTAAGGTGCTCTCTGTAAGGTAGGCTTGTTACGCTTCTTATTTTATTATTATTTTTTTTTTATAAGGAACCTCTAGTTGCTGCATATGCCTGGTCAGGTACATACCAAAGGGAACATTGTACTCTGACTGGTCTTATAAGGGCAGAATACAGTGGGATAATGACCTCTTTGGACTTAGATGCCATGTCCTTACTTATAAGTTGTGCAACATAAAAGGATTTCCACACCACTGTGGTCATGTGGTGGTCAAAAGTAAGGATACTAAGTGCGTATCCAGATCTCTGACCACTGAGTGGATTCTTAGGGAGCTATTAACATGGTAATTAGCCACAATAAACACTCAAAATAATAAGTCCTAAATAAAAAAAAAGGTTCAATTACAACTGCAATGTTATGACTAATGCAATGTGAACATTCATTTTAAACAAATGCACTGTGAAATGCAAAATTAAAACACTGCTACAACAAAAGATGTAACAGTTCTATTTAAGGGTTACTTATTTGGTTGGCAAAGCTTTGGCAGGCAATGTTAAGACACTTGCCTTGCCAGTCCCTAGTATAAATTTGGGTTTGAATCAGAAAAAATAAACAGATAACGTCACCATGTGTATGAGGAATGCAGGAGTCTGAGGATTCAGAAAACAGTAAAGCTTCATGCTTACAGCTGACTTAAGACAGTTGGTAACAAGAGAACCAAATAAGATTTTCACCCAAAAGTAGTTAAAGACCAGAAGTACACCCAAAGAAAGCACAACAGCAAATTATAATAATCATTTAAATGATAGTTCTACTTAAAATGACAATATCTAGTTGGCTCCAAAAATGCTCCATTGCACATGAATTAAAGAACACAAAACAGCTGTCAAATCTAGAACAGTTTGGCTCTAACTCCCACCTAAGAGACAATAAGGATGCATCAATCAGAATTATATAAATCAGTGAGAGTGGCAAGACAGATATCCCACTGTCACTATTAAACCAGAGAAACACACATGCAAAATCACTGGGACAGTTCTACAGCCACCAGCCTCATCAAGCTATCAGACTTCTCACTACAGAGCAGCTAGAGCCAAACAAAAAAGATCCCCTACTAAACCACAAGTGTACCTGACAGCCAGCCACATGGCAGTACACAAATGTCCTAAGAAACAACCCAGGTTCTGGTCAAGCAAGGAACTCCTAGCATAAACACTGGAGGGAAACACTTCACATGAGACAAAGCTAAACCTTTTCAACAAAAAAGGCGAGAAAATAAAAGCCCATGGTGCTCTTCACAGTGTAGGGTATCAAGACCAGAGAACCTGACGAGAAATCAAAGCAGCAAATTTGCAGAATAGAGGATCACAGTCATGGTAGCAAATGGCACTAAAGCAAATATAGTTCATGCAAGCATTACCATAAATTTAACATAGGAACTGAAGCTAAACATGCATATTCTGCAGCATCAAAATAAGAGTTATATACTAAAGGAATAAATGAATGATGGCCACATCACCACTTTCTGCCATGTTCAGTGTGTTGCTTATGAGGCAAGTAAATGACAGTTTGGAGTTATATGGAAAGGTTCTATGTGTTAGTATATGAGCTACATTCATTCAGTAGGCAAATGCAGATGGTGTTATAAGCTGGCAACTTAACTGTAAAAGGAAAGACCCAGATACCTATACCTAAACAGAAAAGAATGAGCCCATATAGCTTTATAGTACCCCAGGAGCATTCAGAAGAAAGGGACATACACATGCATAAAAAAAGGATTAGTGTCTGTCAGTGTGTTTCAGATACATGTGCAAGGAAATGAACATTTCCAATAGTGTTGCATACATGTACAGTGTAATGATTACCAGACAGATAAGATGGCCTAATATGCTGTCAGAACGTTTAACAACTAAATCATTCTATATGTACAGAGTGGATTTAAAACATTCAGCTGATGTGGTTCACTTAACTAAGCCAGGCAGCCTGTTTCATATCATAGTAGTCTTGCCATCCAGCCTACATTTTTCTTCCTCAGCTGTCATTCCAGGTACTTCCAAAGTTTAGTAACTTCTAATGTATCCTTAACAAGAAACATCACATACCTTCTAGTGACTCAAAGGTTTTAGAAGGGATGAGCAAGACATATCTTTCTAGTACAACTAACTTGGAAAAACAGGGAACTATACAAAAAAAGGCACAGACCTGTCGCAATCCCATGTATCATCTGCATTGGCCTGCTTCAAAACAAGTTCTGACAAAATTTCTAGGATCTCTCCAATTCTATAGGGAATTAAAAAACAGAAGACAGATACATAAAGAAACTGCGGACACTATTCCTACTACAGAACAAATACAAACCATAAAAGTTTTAAATTACAAAAAGATCAAACAAATATTGTACAAGCTTGTACATCTTACGAAAATCTGAAATCAAATCTTAATGGACAGTAGTGGTATACTATAATACAAGCCACATTTTGTCACATCTAATTATTCCAAAACAAAGGATGGAATTCACAGGCATATTATGTCTTCATAGGGATACTGCAGGGAAAAGGCCAGCTCAGTTAAGAGAAAACTACATTTCTACCCAAGTGCTGACCATCACTGTTGCTGAGTACATCACTGAGGGCATCATGAGCCTTAGGGTCACTTCAAATAAGAGGGACATCTGAGAGCGGGGAGGAAATGTAAGGTGAGGAGTCAAGGATCTTATCTGTATCAGAGACAGAATGTCTTTGGGTCCTCAATCCACAAAGTTGTCCATGTGCAAAAGTCCCTGCCCCCACCAGCTCCAGGGACAAGGCTCCTATAATCTCTCTTAAGGGGACAAGTCTGTGGTGCTCTGTGATACACTACAGTCAGTATGTTCGGATATGCATATTATCCAACAGGAGTCTTAATTATTTGCTTAGAGCCCACAAAAGGAACATTTTTTTTCTCCTATCGCCTTTAGCCACAACTCTGGGAAAAAAGCCTTTTTCCCCAAACAACCCAGTTAGGGCCAGTCTGTCCACCCAGTTAAACAAATACATAAATAAATGCAAACACGATGGCTGGTAAATAAAGGTGATCTAGCCCTCAAGAGAGTGCACCTATCAAGGATATTGTACAGATATGACAGCCCTATACTCGGTCCGGCACTACTAAGGGTGCATTCCAGTACCTGCAATTTAGGCCCCAGACCTCAAACAAACATGTGACACACAAGCATTGATGTACAAGCCTATACATGGAAGAAAAAAAAAAACAAGAAACCTTTGAGTTGAGCCATCGGACCTTCATGAAGACCCTGGGGGAAGTCGGTGTTGAGTAACCCCAACCAGTGACTAGATGATTTAGATTGCTCCCAGGAACTGGATACTCAGCAATAACCTCCAGTTCAATGACTAAAAGATTAGTGTATGTACAATGGAAAATGTTCCTGGGGTAAGAGCTGGGGGGTGTCCCTTACTGTCTGTGTCAAAGGAAAGGCAACTAAAGTCAAACCTTTACCATGATTAATTCAGCACCTGCTGAGACTAGAGGGGGATTTTAAAATTGACTTAGCTAAAGGAGGACTTCACCACAGCCTATCATCTGATTCTTAGTCCCTCATATGGTACTGAAACCAAGGACTGAGTATTCAGCCTTGCAAGTCATACATACATACAAATATTTCAAGCATAGGCATTAATGCCCTTCTAGCTTGCCAATAGCCAAAACACTTGCTCCCATAATAAGTGTCCAGGCTGTTCTTAAAATATCTAAACTAGTTACTTGCTTTAATGTAATTTGGTAGTATGTTCCATGCATCACCTACTCTGTCAGAGAACCAGTTAGTGCACTTCTCATTCTTACAGAATCTTCTGCACAGGTTGTCTGATGATTCTCTAGTACTTTTTGATAACCCCAAACATTCCCAGAGTTAGTTGTCTCTAAATGCCCTATATACTTGAATAAGATCTCCTCTTAGATATCTGTAAGAAACACTGTACAAGTTCAGATATTTTAGTCTTTCATAATAACTTAAATTTTCACATCCATTGATGCCCTTGGTATATTTCCGTTGTACTCTTTCCAGTTTACTCATGCTTGTTCTCTTATAGGGTTTCCATATTGTTATTCCATACTCAAGTTTGGGTCTAATGTAACTAACAAACAATGACTTCATCATTTTTGATTTCCTAGATTTTATAAATCTTTTTATACAATCTATAGCTCTAGAACTATCATTAGCCAATTGGTTGATATGATTAGAAAAACTCATAGCTAAATCAACCCATATACCCAGGTCCTTAAATGAATCTACATTTTCAATCACTGTGTGCTGTATTAAATGTTCAACTTTTAGTTTATATCTCCCAAATTTCATATGCTTAGTTTTTTATGTATTCGTCAGCATATTATTCTCCTGTGCCCAAATGGTCAATTTAGTTAAGTTATTTTGCAGACATGTCTTATCTGTAACACATGTAATCGGTTTACCCAATTTCAGGTCATCTGCATATAGACTGTAGAACACCTCAGATGAAAAAGTTAGGTGTGAAAGATACAGTCTAAACAAGTAAGGGCCTAGGACAGCGTCCTGTGGGACACCATGACTGTAACCACAGATTTCACTGGTCCAGTTGCTGTACGATACTTGCCATGTTCTATTTTTAAGCCATGCAGCTATCCATCTTATTAAGAGTACATCAGTACCTAGCTGTACTAATTTATTGATCAGTGTTTTATGTATGACCCTGTCAAATTCTGAAGTTAAATCTATATAAATTACATCATAGCACAATTTTTCATTCATCACTGTTATTATATTGTTATAGAATATCATGTTCCAGGTGGTAATAGATCTGTTTTCAACATACGCATGCTGATATATGGTTTCAAGTCCCAACTCCAGTTCCGACAATACCTTATCCAATATTACCTTCTCCATTATTTTTTCACAACATGAAAGTAGACCTAAGGGTCTATATGACTCTGGGTTGGTCCTACTCCCCTTTCTCTTGAAGATAGGGATAGGTTTAATAAACGCATGTCTCCAATCTTGAGGAATCTCCCCTTATTTATCTGACCAAGTGAATAATAAATACAATGGTACCGTAAGTTCTTGTTGAAGTGTTCTCAGGTCATGCTGAAGTATTCTCAGATCACTGTTACTAATTCCGTCTCCTCCCTGTGCTTTGCTTGGATCCAGTTTGTGCAGCTGATTTTCAGTATAATCTAATTTGATTCCAGTACCTGGGGTTACCTGGCTGTCACTAAGACAACTTATCACCCTTTTTGTGGAGCCAAACTGTTTCACATAAGATTTTATAAATATATCTATTATCTGTTGTGTCTGAGAATAAATTTTAGAATCTGCACACAGTTCATCAGTTTGTGCGTCTCTACTCCTTCCACTTCTTATGTATCTATAAAAAGGTTTCCTATTATGCTCAATATCTTTATATGCATTTTCTTCAAATTTTTCTTGATCTTGTCTCACACTATGCTTAATCTGTTTGTCCAGCTTGTTTATTTCAGTTGTCAAAGTTATAGTTCAACCTCTCTTCCATTTCTTATATTTTTGACTGTCACCTTAATCAGCTATCTTGTTCTTATGGAAATATATCCCCCAATGTTGTATGCTTAAATCCTTATGTTAAACATTTTTTTGATTTTTTGCACTCAATTTCTCTTTCAAAACTTTCCACATTCCATCTGCAGCTTTTTCCACTGAACACCTCATTCAAGTTAGTTTTACATAATGACCGTTTTGCTTCCATATAACATGCAATTAACCTTATGTGCATTGGTTTAGATTTCAGTTTGGCAGAATTATCTAGCAACAAATTAACCTTTATACCCCCATGATTACTGCACATCAATTGTAGTAAAACTTGATTTGAAGAAACACTCATTTCTTTAGGAACACAAACAATGTCTAGTATGTTCTATCCCCTGGTAGTTTTTTTTCACAATCTGAAGCAATTGTTGTTCCTGAATATATGTTGTGAATAATTTCTTACCAACGTTGCTGAATCAATATTATTCCAGTCTGTTTCTGGTAAATTTAAGTCCCCAGCTAATATTATTTTTCCCACCTGTGTTCCATGCAAGAAATGTATGAATTCCTCTAGGTCATCTGCACTTGACTTTGGTGGTCTATACACTCCAACAATTGTTATATGTTCCAGGGTTGTCTTTATTTTCACAGTTACATGGTCTACAGTATTGGTGTTATCACTGAGTATGTAATAATCGGAGATCTCATAATTATTTTTAATTCCTATCATAACACCTCCACTCGATTTTTGTTAGAACGTCTGTTACAGTAAAAACATTTATACCTTGACAGAACTCATTTCCAGTCATTGTTCTTTAACCGTTTCACAAATAATAACAAAAACAATGTTGTGGGAACGTAGCAAATTTTGCAATAAGAAAATTATTATTAATGCTCCTAGCATTAACAATAATCAGACACGCATCAAATGTTGCTATCTGTGAAGTGTTAAAATTTCACCCTGGCATAAATCCTGCCTAGTATTTTGAAAAATATTGAAAAATATCTGCTGCAAAAATTCTCTTCCCTGATCTTGACAAATGCATGCCATCCTGTCAGAACACGTGTGCCCAAAACTAGTCTTGGATGCTCTACACATTTCCATTTTAAAACAGGACATTTTTTCCATGTAGGTATTTACCCCAAAAATCTTTTCATTCACAGTGACCTGACTATCTTTTCTATAGGTGATTTGTGAAAAATATGTCCCAACACCAGTACAAGCTATACTTATCTAAGAGGGCTGTGAGTTCCCTACCAACAGTCAGAGAATCCTTGCAGATGACATAATTTGTACCAATATGAATAAAAACGGATCTGTACTTACATGGGAGATTTCTCTGTGGGTTCATTTGGCTGGGGTCACAATGAAGTGCAACTCAGCTGCACAGACATATGGCTACAGCAAACTCGGTGTGAGCACAGAAAAGCATACAATGTCATATCCACAGCTTCAATTTAAAAATGCACAAGGCAGGGGAACTGATTTATTCTGTGCTTAGTGTACAGTGCAAGCTTATATAACTACAACATACAGAAATGTGTTGTAGCATGGAAGAAATCCTGTACTGCCGTAGTCAGACTTATGCACCAGTATGTGCACATTAGGTGATGCTTCCCTAAACACAGAGGGAGACAATGAGCTACAAACACCCCTGCCACATTAATAAAGGATTGCTTGTTATGGTATTGGGCCTAAAAACGGGGTACCAGCTGAAGTAAAGTCCCACTCTAGCAAAATGTTACCAGGGTGTAAGTGAAGCCTATGAGTTAAAGAAATGAACTAACACACAAATACATGCGAACAAAAACACACACACACAAACACACACACACACACACATATATATATACACACACACACACACACACACAGACACTCATCTCACGTGGCCTGGACAGTCCTCAAGACTGTAGAATTGTAAATGAAATCATCATAGGAGACAAGACACTGTCCTACAATGTTCTCTCTTACTGTTAATGAAATGTTTGCATGAGATAACAAATGCTTGTTTTATATAAACTTAAAATGGTCTCTGCTATTATCAGAATGTCTGAAAGTAGAGATATTTGCTGAAAGTTTCTCTCCTATTGTTAAAGCTACATGTAAAGAAATACAGCAAACTCTCAGTTAACCGAACTCCAGCAACAGGCACTGTCAAGCAACTGGCGAAAAAAAAAAAAAAAAAATCGAAGAAATACAATACAATTTTCATGTGTTGCACTTTGTCCCCCCCCCTGCAGAAACATACCTTACATTTTTAGAGTTTTAAAAAGGAAGATAGGAATATATTCCCTCTCTCCCCAACCTGAGAACAAGTCAGACCAAACAAATAGTATAGGGCACACTATTAGTCAGGCCTATTTTTAATAGTAACTCTCAAGCAACCAGAAACTATAGTTATCTGGCATCTACCAATCCTCATGGGTGCCGGTTAACTGAGAGTTTACTGTAAAAGAAGCCTTGGAATTATATGTTTAGGCTGTCCATGAATACGGTTGAAAAACAAGTCACAAGATGGGATATACTTGGGTCAG